>NC_091770.1:30238333-30541363 GCF_029378745.1 Bos indicus
AATGAAAGAAACTATAAGAAAAATGAAAAGACAGCCTTCAGAATGGGAGAAAACAATAGCAAACGAAGCAACTGACAAAGAATTCATCCCCCAAATATACAAGCAACTCCTGCAGCTCAATTCTGGAAAAATAAACAACCCAATCAAAAAATAGGCCAAAGAACTAAACAGACATTTCTCCAAAGAAGACATACAGATGGCTAACAAACACATGAGAAGATGCTCAACATCAATCATTATCAGAGAAATGCAAATCAAAACCACAATGAGGTACCTTCTCACACCAGTCAGAATGGCTGCTATCAAAAAGTCTACAAGCTATAAATGCTGGAGAGGGTGTGGAGAAAAGGGAACCTTCTTACACTGTTGGTGAGAATGCAAACTAGTACAGCCACTATGGAGAACAGTGTGGAGATTCCTTAAAAAACTGGAAATAGAACTGCCATACTACCCAGCAATCCCACTGCTGGGCATATACACTAAGGAAACCTGAATTGAAAGAGACATGTGTACCCCAATGTTCACTGCAGCACTGTTTACAATAGCCAGGACATGGAAGCAACCTAGATGTCATCAGCAGATGAATGGATAAGAAAGCTGTGGTACATATACACAATGGAATATTACTCAGCTATTAAAAAGAATTCATTTGAATCAGTTCTAATGAGGTGGATGAAACTGGAGCCTATTATACAATGAATTAAGTCAGAAAGAAAAACACTAATACAGTACATTAATGCATATATATGGAATTTAGAAAGATGGTAATGATGACCCTATATGTGAGACAGCAAAAGAGACACAGGTGTAAAGAACAGACTTTTGGACTCTGTGGGAGAAGGTGAGGGTGGGATGATTTGAGAGAACAGCACTGAAACATGTATATTATCATATGTGAAACAGATCGCCAGTCCAGGTTTGATGCATGAGACAGGGTGCTCAGGGTTGGTGCACTGGGATGATCCTGAGGGATGAGATGGGGAGGGAGGTGTGAGAGGGGTTCAGGATGGGGAACACAGGTACACCCATGGCTGATTCATGTCAATGTATGGCAAAAACCACTACAATATTATAAAATAATTAGCCTCCAATTAAAATAAATAAATTATTTTTTAAAAAGAAAAGTAGTTGTGCTCTGCCTTGGAATTTGCTAAAATACTCTTATAAACTAAGTTTATTCTCTCTGTCCTCTCTCTCTTTGGAGGTATATGGGAGACTCATCACATCATTTATCAACCTGAAAAAAACTAGAGATTTTGACAATGGGCTATAATTAATCCCAAATTATTTTCAGTCTAAGATCACTTACTTCCTTAGATTTGTCACATTTCTTCAACAACATTAGGACTAAAGACTATTTGTCTTTGCAGGGCTCTTTTCACAGACACAAAAAGAGAATTTTTGCACCTCTTGGGATTTACTGCATTTGCAGTTGATGAAGAAAAGCAAAGTTACACTGAGGTGAGGCTGCTGGGCAATAGGCTGGGCATACCTCCTAGATTCGTACAGGGACTTCAGATACTCTAAACTTGTAGCCATCTATTCACATTTGTACTCACAAAATTGCACAGTTCTGCCCATAATAAAACTTCAGGGTCACTTAAAGATAGTCAAGCCAGAAAATATTGTTTCCAAGTGCTAATGACCAGGTATTTCCAAATATATTGAGTTTACTTGGAATTCTCCAAGCCTTCAAATAACTGAATCTCAGAATTAGCATTTTAAATAATGCAGTATATTTCTTTTCCCCCTGTGAAATTCAATAGAGAGTAGATTTCATATTTGCTCTAAGAAAGAAATTGCAGACTTAGTTCATTGAAATTCATTTGATATCAAATATCAAGACTAACATAAAAATTATTAATTTGCTGCTCAGACCTTTGCACTCATTGGCTTTTCATCTGCTCAGAGCATTCATTCTGAATCCACCACATATTTCTGATGCCAGTTTTTATAGTTGCTTTAAAAATGAGTTTTCCATAATCTACCCTTCTTATAAATAGCTCTCTCCAGTAATGGAGTATGTTAACTCCAGATCAGAGAAAGATGAGGAACTTAATATGAGCTATAAAATCACCACACATGTGATATCTTTGGGAAAATTTCAGGTCTTTATTGTTACTCAGGTCCTGGTTGTCCAAATTTTTGTTTTTCTTTGTATCCTTTTTGAGGAAATACCTATCCTGATCACGTCACTACAGGAGGTGAGGCAAGAGATAAGATTCAGTAGAGTTATTATCTTTTCTATTTGTCAAAGTTCGCTAAAAAGAGAAAAGGCTTTGCCAGTAGCATGAATTATAGACTTTGAGATATTACAGGGACTCTGGGCTATCCTGGGAGTGGAACTCCCAGTATACAAAGGAAAATTAGGTTCAACCTTTAGAATTTTACCCATGTGTTTTGCCCTTTAAATCATGCACATATGAAAATTAATGATGATTAAATACTCAACAAATACCCAAAAAATGTATCAAGGGTAATTTCTACTACTTCAAGAAAAAAAAAACAAAAACGAAAACTGAGTCACCTGCCTGCCAGTGCAGGAGATGTAAGAGACACAGATTCGATCTCTGGTTCGGGAAGATCCCCTAGAGGAGGAAATGGCAACCCACTCCAGTCTTCTTGCCTGGAGAATCGCATGGACAAAGGAGCCTGGTAAGCTACGGTCCATGGGGTCACAGAAAGTCAGACACGACTGAAGCAACTTACATGCAGGCACCTTTTAAAAAAGCTATAGATTTTATTGTTTTAATATACATTTTATGGTTATTCCAAAGATAATATTAAGTTATGGTACAGTGATGCATGGGACTTCCCAGGTGGCACAGTGGTAAAGAACTTGCCTGCCAATGCAAGAGACACAGGTTTGATGCCTGGGTCCCTAGGAAGATCCCCTGGAGGAAGGCATGGCAAACCCACTCCAGTATTTTTGCCTGGAGAACACCATAGACAGAGGAGCTTGGCAGGCTATAGTCCATGGGTTGCAAAGAGTTGGACACGACTGAGCAACTGAGCAACCAATGCACGTATGCATAGTGATATGTGCTACATTCTACTAATAGAAGGAAAAACAAACAAAAAATCCACTATTAGTTTGGGCAATAGCAAGCAGCCCCTCAGTTTATGATAAATGTTTATTTCTTGCTCTGCCTATATTTCTACTCTGGTTTGGCAAAAGGGAAGTGGGTGGGTAGGGATTCTGCTTCACATTGTTCCCACTCAGGGACCCAGGTTGTTGCAGCTTCCACCATCTGGACAGTGTTGGCCACTGTGGAGGAAACTGAGATAATTAATTAATTATTAATTAGCTCACCAGCTCTCACATACTTCTGCCCAGAAGAGACAAGTTGTTTTACACACACCTTATGAACCAGTCTTGTGGACATACTTCAAGATGGATGAGAAGAAGAGAACTGAATATTGACGAATGGTAGTAATGCCCACTGTAACTGCTTCCACTAACATGCCCAAAGAAGAAAGTACTTGCCTATCAAAATATTCATGCTCTACCTCCACCCACAGGATCAGATTCTGGATATGTGATGTGTATTTGTACAGGGTTCCTGCTCAGAAGGGCTCCATATTTGGGCTTTCCTGCTTTACTGTTGCTCTTTTGAAAATCTTAATAATTTCATCATTGAATTTGCATTCTAAAATGAAGTCCAATAGAACAATGGAGCATGTGCTTGAACAGAGGAAATACATATAGTATGCATGTCCACTTCTGTTTCTTACCACCTCCTCCTAAGGTATTCACATGTCTCATGAGCATTCACAATGCCTCGTGAGCACAGAATTCCAGTGGACCCACATGCATCCGGGGAGTTCAGTGAGAGTCAAAATAAGTACAAGGTGTTATGTCTACAACTGAGTGAGCAGGGGCACAGACAGCTCCAAGAGGCTATCGGAACTTGATCTCAACATAGAAAGTAATGGTGTTCTTAGAAACACCAGCCACTGAGGAATCCAATCATAGACTTTCTTATTCCTGTTACTTCCCTGTTTTAGCTAACCAGTACCAATAAAAATTATGACATAGAAAGAAAGGAAAAGATAGGGTAACCCACAGCTACTTTTTTTCCCAGTACTTTCTTACTTATCAGTAGAAGGTAGAGAGTTTTGGTAGAATGTGTTCATTATTTATTTTACATTAAGATGTGAAATAAAAACAGTTGATTTAGTTCTGTGCAGTGTTCCCATGTTCTGGCCAGAACAAAATACATATGTGTGTGTGTTTGAGTTAGACGCTCTTATATTTGCATCTGAAACTGGCATTGCCCAACGTAAATGAATGGTAAATTTTATGCTAGTAATTTAAAAATTTACTTTCTCTTTATTTAGAATGACATAAAATAGCAAATAAAAAAAACACCATAACAAGTCAAGAAAAAGACCACAGAAGAAAGGAAGAAGTTCTATGCCTTGAATGGCATTGGGTAGGGGGGCTGCTTTATAAACAAGAGGCCCTGCATTTTCATTTTGCCCAGAGCCCTGCAAATTATGTAGCTGATCCTGCTCACCCACAAGTCCCAGAGGGAAAATGTATAGGAAGTCGGAATGAATAAATGAGTGTTATGCATAAAGAGTGAGCTCAGAGGGACCTTAGAGATAATCTAATCCAGTAATTTTCAAATTTCTTTTAGCAGCAGAACCCATTTTTCAGAGTGCATATCCAAAATGGAAAACATTTTGGAGGGGAAGTATGGCAGGCTTTAGCCCTGTCCACTTGACCTCTCCAAGATCAGGAGACCCATCCCTAGGCGGCTTTTTGAGTGGGAATGAAGGGGTCTCTGTGAAACCCCTAGGTTCCTCAAGGCACAGTAAGGAAATCTCTGATCACTGAAATTAATTTCAGTGAGGCACTCACTGAAATTAAGTGACATGTCCAAGCTCCTGATTGCTAATCTAACCCTCTTTCTTCTGCTCCTTACTGCCATTCCAATCAGCTAGCAACCCTAAAGTGTGGGAGATCATTTGATGGCCCTGGCACATTTGGGAATCCTCTTATCTTAAAACACAGATAGTGATGCCTACCTTAGGTTGTTACTTTAAGGATTGAATGAGATACTGTAACTAAGTAAATGTTTAGTTTAATGATTAATAGTTGCAATTAAATCTTAATTATTGTAGTTATTATTCAAACCTAGAGTCCTAACTTCCACAGAACTTAGTGAAGGCTAGTAAAACATTTGTTTTGCTTTTCAACCTTTTACAAAATTCTATTTTTAATTGTTGTAAAGTACGCATAACATAAAATTTACCATCTTAACCATTTCTAAGTGTATAGTACAGTAGTTTGAAGCGTATTCACATTGCTGTGCAACCAATCCCCAGAATTTTCTCCTCTTGCCAACTTGGAAACTGAGCAGGTCCCTCTTTCCCTCCCCACTCCCCCAGCCCCTGGAAAACACCATTCCACTTTCTGTTTCTATGAATTTGACCACTTTAGGACCTCATATAAGTAGAGCTATCTATTCTAAGCAACAGAAAAAAGGAATAAGAAACTGTGAAATGCATGATATATTGTGAAGAATGTATGTATTCCTTCTTGCCACAAAAAGAAAGGCAATTCAGAAACTTGAGGGGGAGAAAAGCAGATTAAAAAACAACTGTACCAACAAAACAAAACAAAAAATATGGTCTCAGTATGAAGCAGATGGGATAGGTGTGAGTGAAAGACTTTTCACCACACAACTGTTACATCATTTTTGTTTTTGAATCATATGAATAAATTAGCTATGCAAAAACAATCTGAAACAAATTAAAAGGTCGCATGGGTTTGAGAAAGAAGAATCTAAGTGGACTTCTTGCTAGGAAAATTCTCCAAAGGATCATGATATTGAAATGATAGTGTGTTGTAGTAAAAAATATATTTGCTTTTCCATCTTCATGTGAATTGTCTTTCTCTCCTTTCTAGTTCCTAGCCACTACCCCCAACATTCTCTTTTGCCTTTAACTGAAGATGGTGTTTAAGGTAAAGCCTTTGCCATTTTGGTGAATTACTCAGTTTTCCTGGATTTCTCCCATTTATACATATTATTAAACTTTTGTTTGACTTTCTCCTGTTAATCTATCTCATGTCAATTTAATTCTAGACCAGCCAGAACTTAGAAGGATAGGGAAAATATTTTCCTCCTTGACAAATGTATTTGATACACGGCAGAGAAACTTAGGGAGAATACCACAGTACCTAGTAGGGATGGGTGGTGCTTAGAGGGAGAGGACAAGTTCCTGGAAGGCAAGCTCATTCTAAGCAGATAACTACTAACTTCTTTAAATTTTAGGCCTTTCAGTCAAAGGTTCCTTTGACTAAAAACTCTATCTTGTGGGTTTATAGGATACTCAAAATTACTATTTTTCAAGGTACAAGCACAATTCATCTTGCTCCTCTTAATGTAGAAATTGTGATCTTAACAAAAGACACATGTGTTAAAAAATGTCTATTTAAAAAAATTTTTTTTATCTTGTTCCAATACAATTATATCAGATTTTGGGCATGGCTCACAGTGGGTTTGCATGGCAATTGGAGTCAGCATCAGAGACCTCTGTTCTGGTTGGAAACTGTGGCCCTATGAGGTTCAGTGGCTTTCTGCCTCTATGCCAGGAGTCAAAGACTCTTTGCTCAATGTTGGGACTCTGGTACTTAGGGGGCGGGGGAGGGGGGGTGTCCAGTTGACCTAGGGGCACCGTGCAATAACCCTCTGCCTTTCTGACCTTGCTCCCTCCTCAAGGCCAGAGGGATTTTTTGTTCTCTATCCCTGAAGCATCTAATCTTTGATCTCTTGACCTCGTCTTATTCAGGAAGAAATCACTCACCACCCCATCCCCCCTTGTTTTATTGCTATTAAAGGCACTTTACAAAGTCTCTTCAATTCATTTAAGCTTTTACAAAAGACAGGAAGAGCCTTGTCTTGGAGCAGCTTCTGCTTCCCACTCTCCTTTACATGTTTCCTGTGTTGCTTCTCTTCTCCTCTTCCAGAAATCTCTTGAAAACTCTCATCTGTGGGTGACCTACCCCTCCCACTGTCTTTGCTCTTACTTTTTTTTTTTTTTCCTTTTTGTAAGAGCACATTTGACTTGAGTTTCGAGAGGGACAAGAAGCAAACTTGGTACTGATTCCACCAACAAGAATTTTCATTTGTTAAAATGACTCCTTTACTCTACAAAAGATTTATAGGCCAGGTTCTTTGTAGGCAGTCTTCCTCATGTACAGAGAGCATGCCTATAATCTTTATACACAGTTGAATATTTGAAAGCATAATCATCTTATATGCCAGAAAAATGACAAAATATTTAATTATATCTTTTCCATCAGATACACTCTTCAAATTATTTCCAGCTTTCATGCATGTTGTTTAATTTTGTTCCTCCCATTCAAACACACAAAATATTGGCTTAAAATCAATGCACATGAGATTGAAGCTAAAAATGTTCTGCTTTTAGTATTCCTAATAATTTCCATCTTTATCCATTATGTTGTTTTTGAGCTCTACTTTTCTTTTCACTTTTTTTCCCCCCAGTTAGAACTTAATTTATAAAATAAGAGTAAAATGCAAAAGAATCATTCAAATAATTGCAAAACAGCACTGGACACACAAAGACAGATACTGTGCCAGAATTAAGCTATTAATAGACTAGCAGTGCAGGCAGAAATTTAAATGCTCATTCACTGGCTAATGAAGGAAGTTTTAAATTTAATGTGTAATATAGATGGTTTAGGCGTATCAACGTTAAAAAAAAAAATCAAAGGGCAGGTTGTATAAAAGTTCAATGTCCCAAAATCTAGGACAGCCCAAATATACTGAGTTGTAGAAGTGTTTAAGAATAACCACTTGACACATACTGCAGAAGGTATACACAAAGTGGATTAATTTGAAGTATTAAGACATACCTTTCATTAAATGTATGTGAAGAATGAGGAAAATACATCTCTGGAACTACCATGTAATTTGTTAAGCACAGGACTTTGTACCTAGTAGGTGCTCAGTAAATATTTGCTTTAAATTTGCTGCAAAGAAAGATTAGCTAGTCTACTCAGAGCTTTGGAGGAGCTTACTGTCATGACTACTGACGAAGTGCCTCTGTACTGTAGTATTAATAGATCTACCGAGACAGTGAAGCTTCTCCTTCATCCAGGCTTTTGTTCCCTCCCTTCTGATCCATGAGAAACATAAGTCAAGCCCTCCTGTCGACCATGATTGTTATTGTTTAATGTTGACTTTTCCAAAACACTAATTAACTTGAAGGATTTTTGTCTCAGCAAACAAATGCTCCTCCAGCACCCCCAGCCCCTGCAGGATTAATCCCTTTGCAGAGATGCTTTATACTGGCAAGAATTTACACTGTCAGCTCCAGGCACTGGGCCTGCAGGAACCTGGCTTTGTAAGCACCGGTATTTTTGGTGCAGCAGTTCACACTCCTCTGGTGTGTAAGCACTTCCCCCCGGTTTGGTTCAGAATGACACTGAACTGCATCTTCTCAAATAATGTAATATGCTGATGTAGTAGAAATGGGGTTCAGGAAAAAAAAAAGAGTAACAGAGGCATTTAACGTTTTTCAAGTGATACAATCTGCTGTTGTTGGGTGTTTGACTGGAGGTTGTTGAAAAGGGGATCATCTTTTAACAAAAAGAAAGAAAGCAAAAAGGATCTACTCTTAACTATCTGCAAAGCCAAAAACGTACCCTATGGCTCTAGGAAAAATGTGCAAATGCAATCTCTGGTAACCGAATTAATCTCATTCTCCTAAGAAGAATGGATAAAAAAGCACAACTGTTACTTGGAGTTAACTGTTTATTGGACAGGAAAGACTTTTCTTTTTAGGAAAATAAGATGATGAAGATCAGGGATAGAGTTCTTCACTTCACAAAAAGACTTATTGTTGGATCTTTAAATAATGGACAGGTTTCTGCACACTAAGGGAGTTAAAGCTAATGATCTCAGAAGTGGAAACAGATATATCAGGCATTTGCTATTGAGTTGAATTTTTTTTAAGTTTTTAACTTTTCAGAAGCACACTCATTTCATAAAGTAAGAGGCTTTTGACCTACACTTTGTGAGTTTGCTATGAAAAATGGAGAGACAGTACAAAGTGTGCATCAGACACTCTGTTCTTAGTTTTCCTGGAATCACAGTGAAGGCATAGCTCACAA
Organism: Bos indicus; assembly: GCF_029378745.1. Taxonomy (NCBI): domain Eukaryota; kingdom Metazoa; phylum Chordata; class Mammalia; order Artiodactyla; family Bovidae; genus Bos; species Bos indicus. Next base: position 30,247,485 of record NC_091770.1, read on the forward strand.
GATTCCCCTGGGTAGTTATTTGAGACCAGGCTGTGGCTGTACTGTAGTGGGGTAATTTGACTTGCAGGTTTCTTGAATTTTCTGGCTGAAGTTTTTACATGGTATCACCAGTCTTTTCTAGCCCACTAGGTTAGCATGGAAACAACCACATTGCTGACAGTGATAATGATAACAATAGTTAAGGCTTATTGAAGTGCCAGGTACTATTTGAAGTACTTTACAAGAAATTTCTCCTTAGTCTTCATAGCAACTCTGTGAAGCAAGGATGATTTTTTAATCCCATTTTACTGATGAGGACATTGAGGCTTAGACATGTTGATGACTTACTTGTGGTTACACAGTTAATAACAGAATTCAAATGCATAGCTTGCACTTTGGGAAAAAATTGGTCTTTCTGTCCATCTTCCTCAAACTTATACTCCCTTTCTCCATTAAAAGGAAAAAATAAGATGAAATAAAATGAATCTTTTCCAATGTGGCAGGATCATAGCTCTCTATATATTTCTGCTTATTTCCCTTTTTGTTTGCTCTCTCACTATTACCCAAGGGGCGGTTTTCCCTCGTTGAGTCACACAGAGACAGAAACAAAGACTCACAGATGCCATCTATCAAAGTGGAAAAACAAAGAGTTGGACATAGTTTGATCAGATGGGTCTTCCTATAGACTGGGAAGTGGGGGATGATGGAGGATGAAGTACAGGAGGAATATGGGAAACTCAGAAGATGGGAAGAAGCACCCCAAGAATCAGCATGTGCAAGAGTCTTAGGACCAGGCTCTTCTCTCATTACCAACCTATCCCCTGGGGCTATGTAACCTGTATCCAAAACCCGAGACCTAGAGTGAGGGACTGGATACCTTCTGTGGGATGGATGAAACAAGAGCAGGCCAAAGTGAGAATGAACAGAATCAGACAACAGTTTCGTGAAGTAGGGCAGTAGTAAATATGCATCATTTTATGGTGTGTGTGTGTGTGAGTGCATAGTCATGTCCAACTCTTGTGACCCCATGGACTTCCATGGGATTTCCCAGGCAAGAGTACTGGAGTGGGTTGCCATTTCCTTCTCTGGAGGATCTTCCTGACCCAGGAATCAAACTTGTGTCTCCTGCATTGGCAGGTGGATTCTTTACTAATTGCAACACCTGGGAAGCCCCTCATTTTATGGAGGCAACACTAAACCAATAAAAGTAGGTGACTACTTTTAATAAACATGTGTCTGAATGAAAAATACTATAGAAGACCAAGCAAGGTCTGAGTTAGTTTTATCTCAATCAGAAATAACTAAAATTATGAAACATGTTTCACTTGGCAAGCCAGAAGGCACTCAGGAAGGGTGAAAGTAAAAATATTTCCTAAGGATAGGTTCCTGTAATAATGAAGGCCCTAGTTGACCATGATCGTGATGGAGAAACCTATGGGCTCTTCACAGCATGGCTCTTTGGTAAGAGCAGTTTCTGCCACTGGTGAGCCAAATGGGCCTCCAGGGAGGGGCCGCCAGTCACATGAGAAGCCTCCCACTGGCAGCACAAACTTGTTACCAGCAAGGAGATCACTTCTGTAAATGTGGGATTTCAGGCTCTCTAAGGATGGCTTTTGAGCACCAAAAACATTACACAACTTACTTTACTTTTAAAAATTGATATTCAAGTTACTAAGGTTACAAAATTTAAAACCCAGTTACTAAACTTTAAGTTCAAGTTACGGATTGTAATAATCTGTGTATTCCTCTGACAAACTTTAATAATCACTCTGAAGTGGCCTTTGATTAAAATGTTTTGTATTATTCACAAACATAGTAAATTAAATTCCTATAAATATCTCAAATGCATTGATACATTTAATGTGTTCTACTTCCTTTAAAGAGCTACAATTCTCTGACTAATAAATAAGCCTTAAATTTTATAAATGAGATCTTAAACCTTATAAAGCTAATAATAAATTAAACTTGTAAATATGGTGAATCTTACATTCTTTTGACTATTCTAATATTGTTAACAACCTTAGTAAAATTTCAACCTAAAATCACGTCTACATTCATTTTACTCTAAATCTGTAGGATTAATCTATGAGATAGTTTAAAGTCCCCAATTCTCTTAAACACAATATTCTTAACATACAGATTTTTTTTTACAGATTATTTCTAATATTTTAGTTTGATATATTTCATATCTACTGTGGAGCAGGAACTGGCCACCCAGTCTAGTATTCTTGCCTGGAGAATTTCATGGACAGAAGAGCCTGGCAGGCTACAGTCCATGGGGTTGCAAAGAGTTGAACACGACTGAGTGACTAATACACATACATTTCATATCTATACATATATATCTCTCTTTTCAACTCACTAAGGAAATATGTCATCTTTAAAATTTTGGCCTCCCTTCCTTGCAGATTTTGACAGAGTTGTTCATGGTCTGGAGATATTGGTGAGGTTTGCGGGCTGGAGCTACAGGTTCCAGGCGAATTTTTGTTATGGCCTTAATTGCCATCCTGAGCCTGTATACTTAGTTTTTGTCTACACAGTTTAAAGAAAGGTGTGGTCAAGTTACCATTACCTAATTCTCCAACCTATCTGGGAAAGTCTATTTTATTTTAGAAAGTCTATTTGGCTCTTTAGAAATGTAAATGTCTTTCTAGCAAGTCTAAGGACCTCTGGACTCCATGGAAATCTCCTGCATTTCTTATCTCATGGAGCCACACATTATACAGATATTAATATCTTTGAATTCTGGCTCTATCTCAAGGCTTGATCTGACTGCATGGTTACAACTTCTAAGGTCCTTCTTCACCAACTCCATGAAAAGAAAACAAACAGCCCAAGTACAGTATAAGACATTATCAGGAAAGAGAGGAGTCTAGAGGCTATACAGAACAGTGTGGGATCTAAAATTTTGGTTTAATTTTTGGCAAACATGATAACTAATTCATGACCATGCGTTGGATCCTGGATAGGAATGTGATGTGGGAGAGAAGAGATAGGAGAGATTGGCACCACAAATATTATCAGGATACTTGGCAAAATTTTAATACACACTGCTTATTAGATAACAATAGAACAGGGGTGGTAGGGGCAGGGCAGAGCCTTTAAAAGAATGACATAACCACTGAGGACACAAAAAAAACTGGTTAGCAACAATTAGGCCAACAAAGACGGATGATTTGACTTCCAGTAGACCTTGAGCCTCATTGTAATACATTCAGTTCAGTGTAGTTCATTTGCTCAGTAGTGTCTGACTCTTTGCAGCCCCATGGACTGCAGTACACCAGGCCTCCCTGTCCATCACCAACTCCCAGAGTTTACTCAAACTCATGTCCATTGAGTTGGTAATGCCATCCAACCATCTCATCCTCTGTCATCCCCTTCTCCTCCTGCCTTCAATCTTTCCCAGCATCAGGGTCTTTTCAAATGAGTCAGGTCTTCAAATCAGGTGGCTAAAGTATTGGAGTTTCAGCTTCAGTATCAGGCCTTCCAATGAATATTCAGGACTGATTTCCTTTAGGATGGACTGGTGGATCTCCTTGCAACCCAAGGGACTCTCAAGAGTCTTCTCCAACACCACAGTTCAAAAGCATCCATTCTTCAGTGTTCAGCTTTCTTTATAGTCCAACTCTCACATCCATATATGACTACTGGAAAAACCATAGCGTTCACTAGACGGACCTTTGTTGGTAAAGTAATGTCTCTGCTTTTGAATATGCTGTCTAGGTTGGTCATAAGTTGTAATATATTAGCATATGCTAAATGGCACACCCACAGGTGCCATGACAATTGTGAGGCTGACCATAAAAGGCCAAAAAGTGGGTGGTTCCCCAATTCTAGGAACTGTCTGCCCCTTCCCCAATATAGTTGGAATAATCCTCCTATTCATTAGCCTATGAAATTATCCAGCCCATAAAAACTAATCACCCCATATTTGGGGGCCTGTCACCTTCCAAGATGACCTATACCTGCCTGTGAAGTATGTTCCTCCCAACACCAGTTTCACCTTTTGAAACAGACTGCATCTGTCTGTGGAGTGTGTTTCTCTCTAAATAAGTCTACTTCTTACCTATCACTTTGTCTCTCACTGAATTCTTTCTGCAATGAAACATAAAGAACCTAAGCTTCATTAAATCCTCAGACGAGGTATATGATCTCGATTAAAAGACCATGGATTCACAAGACCCAGTCTGGGTTTTGGCTGGGTTCAAGTTCTAGCCCCTGGATTCAAGCCCCAAGCTGAGTTGTGCATTTAAATGGTATTGCATCAGTGTTACTGTGCTTATTTAAGGGAATGCCCTCATTCTTATGAAATAAACACTGAAACATTTGGAGGTAAAAGAACTTTGTGTCTGTAATTGTTAAATGATTCAGGAAAATAAATGCATACAATAGAGAATAATGAAGCAAATGTGGCAATACGTTTAAGTGAAAGAAAGTGAAGTTGCTCAGTCGTGTCTGACTCTTTGTGACCCCATGGACTGTAGCCCACCAGGCTCCTCCATTCATGGAATTTTCTAGGCAAGAGTATTGGAGTGCGTTTCCAGGCAATATGTTTATAGTTGCTCAATTTTTATAATTTGTAGAACTGATCTAGGGGTTAGTTAATTTTTATTTTATTCTCCATTATTAGAGTAAGTCAGGCAGAAGTATTGGGACGAAGCATTAATAATTCTGTCACTTGACACTAAGATCAACTAGACTATCTAGAGATTTTCAATCTTTTAAAAAATCATAAGCCATAACAATATCAGGGCTTAGCATTTATCTACGCAGTGCTTTGTAGTGAAGATATAAAATAGGGTTTATTGAGGGGCAAACTTGCACAGAGAGGAGAAGAGTGCTTAGGAACCCCAGGCCCTCATCTATCCACAGAAAGGCTTGCTTAAGTGGAACTGCTGGACTAAGTTGAAATCATTGGATTTTGAGCAGAAGTGATATTTTCCTCATATCTCTAAAAGGATATTAGCCATCACTTTGCTTTTTATCCTTTCAAGTAGACTGGAATGAAGATGTTGTAGCCATCAACCAGCTTCAACCAAATGGATGAGGACAAGATCAAGGAGACAGTGCAACCACCATGTGGAATGGACCTGAGTGCCTGCATGGCTCTGTGCAACACAACTGTCTACTTACTGCTCTGGACAAACTACAAACCCACACTTACCAGGAAACTAAAATCAGCCTTTCCTGTTGAAGTCTTCACTATTTTGTCTTTTTGAAGCATCCAAATCAGTATTCTAAATGACATGATACATGCACCCATTACTGAAAGAAAAGGTTCACCAAACAATATCTATTCTCACAGTGAGATGCCCTCTGATATTTTCTGGTCTATCATTTTTTAAAAATGTTGATCCCAATCTATTAAACTGATTTCATTACTCATTAATGGGTGGCAACTTACAGTATAAAAACCATGAAGCTGAACCACACGAAATTGCTGGTTTTAGAGCAATTTGAGCAATGCTCAAATATTGGCGATTTCATATAATTGAATCAAATAACTATTTATGAATCAAATTGTTAATACTTGCTTTGTCTACATTTATAGTCTCAGATGGACAATAACAACCAACTAGTAAATGTGTATACATAAGTGATCCCGCAGTTCACACCCATGGACTTGTATGTGTTGTGCATGTGTATACACACACACACACACACACACACACGGAAGGAGGGCCTTTGGTATGAGTGTTATTATTCTGATGTCTATGTTTACCTGAATGCTTTGTGAAGCAAAAGTTACCAAAACATGAAAATATTCACTAATAAAGTGAGCATTTAAAAAATTAGATTCTACTCCAAACCTTCATTTTTTACTGGTCATGTCTAACTACTTACAATTTTTGGTCAGTTTCTCATGCATTGTTTGATATATATTTGATAATCATTACAAGTACAATGGAAATTAACTGCAAAGTAAAGCTGTAAGTCTTATAGAAATATAGAACTTCATCTTTTTCAAAGTGAAAAAGAACTACTTGAACTACATGCAAAGTCGTCGTTGGATAGAGCAAGTATCAATTCAGAAAATCCTCAAAGTCAATAAGAGAATGAGTCTTTCAAAATATAAGAGAAGCCCTTGGAATACTACTAAGGAATAAAAAGAAATGAGTTGCAGATATGTGCAACGACATGGATGGATCTCAAAATACATATTCTCAATGAAAGGAGACCAACACACAAAAACTATATATGCTGCATGAACCCAATTATTTGCACTTCTAGAGTAGAAAAAGAAACCTGTGGTGGTAGAAATCAGATCAGTGATTGCTTATGGAGGGAGTAGGAAGGTGTATGAAAGAGTTTTCTGGGGTGAGGTTAATTGTCTGTCTTGATATGTATTCCTACAACTAATGGAATGGTACACGTCAGACTTGAGTCTTTCACTATACATACATTATATCTCTATTAAAATTTTGTTTATTTATTATAAACTAAGAGAAGTACCTGGGAAAAATTGATAAAGCCTCAAATAGTTTTGCAAAAGATGACCCTCTTTTAGGTCATACCATAAAAGTCAAGTAAGAATTGGTCAAAGTTATATCATACTATCAAATAATTTTGTCAGAAAAAGTCTACACCCTCCCAAATAAGAAACATTTGGCTCCTTCTTTGCTCTAAGATTAAAGTAGCTGTAATTATAAACCGTATTTTATGAAATATGCATTAAAATACTCTAATATTTTTGTTTCTGTATTTAAAGATAAATTCACCATGAAATTTTGGTCCTCATTTTTAAGTGGTCTTGCTTTAAAATTCATTTAACAAATATTCATTAAAAACTTATAGTGTGCTTGACATGGTTTTAAGTACTTGAAATATATCAGTGAACAAGGATCCCTGCTCCTGTGGAGTATGTATGTTCTCATAGGGAAAAAGCAAAACACATAAAATAAGAAAACAGAGAAGAATGAGGCAGAACAGCTAAGCAGCTGAGGCCCTGAGATGGGAGAATGCTTGGCATGCTCAAGAGACTGTAGAGAGGCCAGTGTGACTGCAGCAGGGAGAGCTGCGAGGGTGGAACAGGAAAGAGATCTGAGCAGGACCAGGAGCTGTGTATGAGGGTTTGTCAGTATTTCTCTGGTATGGGTTCCTAGTACTTCTTATCTAGTTAGTGGAGGCCCTGTAGATTTGTGTGTGTTTGGGGCGGGGGCAGTATGAATTCCTTTTACTCCACCTTAGACTAGAGGTATTTATCTGGCTGTCCTGTAATCACCTCCAAGCAATATGTCCAAAACAGGACTCTCACCACTCAGAGTTACCTGTTTTTCTGCATTTTCTGTCTCTGTCAGGACTGTAAACTTCTGCCTAGCCAATTAAGCTAGAAACCTGAGTCATCTATTTCTTCCTTCTCGCTCTTGCCCCAAAGTCCTACCAATTCTAGCCACACAGGCTCCAGAATTCACTTTGCCTCCTTTTCTCCATTTCCACTGCCTCAGCCACCATCATCTCCTGCTTGGCCTCCTGAAACAACCTTCTTCCAGCACTCCCCTTCCAGACTGAACTCTCTTGGCTGTCAGACTGACTACTCTCAAAACTAAGTTTGATTTTATAACTCCCTTAAAACTTCTAGTGTCCCCTCACCAGTAGGATAAAGTGCTCACTTATGAGTACTGTGAAAAGTGAAGTCGCTCAGTCGTGTCCGACTCTTTGAAACCCCGTGATCTGTAGACCACCAGGCTCCTCCGTCCATGGGATTCTCCAGGCAAGAATACTGGAGTGGGTTGCCATTTCCTTCTCCAGGGGATCTTCCCGACCCAGGGATCGAACCCAGGTCTCCTGCATTGCAGGCAGACGCTTTAACCTCTGAGCCACCAGGGAAGCCCTGGTTATGAATGCTGTACATCAGCCCTTCTCCATCAGACTCCCATCCTCTTTTCCAGTCTCATCTCCATCACTTTAAGCTCAGGCCATCCCAGACATCTCACTGTCATCAGCACACACCTTGCATTCTCATGCCTTTGTAGATGCTATTTCTAAATCTTGAAGTGTTTTCCCTCACCCCTGTGGTCACATGTGCTTCCTTCAAGATCAAGAGAATTCCACCATGACTCCTCCCTGACATTCCCGGTTCGTTAGGCTCCTTTCCCTCTGTGCCCCAAGCAAACTGACATGCACTTTGGCCTTGCCTTTATAACCGTGCGTGCAACTGCCTTTTCTCCCCATCCCCTCAGGTGTTCTCATCTGCTAGCTCAGGCCTCCAGCTTCCTGCTAGCTCCCTTCATGTTCCTACCACACCACACCCATAATTCTGGTTCTTCCCAGGGGAGTCAAGTCCAGCCAATGTCAATAAGGTCTGAGGATTGTTTTATTCCACCTTTCCTATTATAATGTGTACCATCTTCCTATGCGTATGACCAGGTACATGTGGAGTGGCAGGCCTGGGACTTGAACCAATTCCCAAATCCTGAGTTCTAGATGCTATCCCTCATCCCATGTATATATGTATGTGTACATATAACCCATATATATACATTTTCAGAAATGCTCAAAAAGCCCTCAGACTATATATACTGCTTATGTGTGTGCTTAGTTGCTCAGTTGTGTCTGACTCTTTGTGACCCAATGAACTGTAGCTCACCAGGCTCTTCTGTCCATGGGATTCTCCAGGCAAGAATATTGGAATGAGTTGCCAGTTTCTTCTCCAGGGGATCTTCCTGACCCAGGGATCAAACCCCTGTCTCCTGCATTGCAGGTGGATTCTTTACTGCTGAGCCACCAGGGAAGTCCCATATGCTGCATAGATATGTATAAATACATACTTATGTATCCCAAAGCTATTTTATTTTATTTTATTTTATTTTTTCCCAGAGCTATTTTACAGCTTATACATATATATACCCACACATACCAAACCAAAGTTCTATCGTTCAAAGCTTGTTTATACATGACAGGATTTCTTTCAATAGGGATTTATAGATATGACATCATTCCTTACATACATAACTATTTATTGCTATATGTATACACCATAAATAACTTTAGGATCTCAGTAGCTACCTAGATTTATAAATATAATTTTAGAATTTCATAAAAACTGATAATCTAAAAATTGCCAATCACGCTATCTCTATTCACCTAGTCTCCAAAGGAAAGTCACTTCTCAGACAAATGGTGTGTCTGTCTCCCTATTGACACACAGAATGTCGTTGTTTCAGCAGACTCCTGTTCCCTGTCCAGTTCCCCGCTGAATGGGGGACAGCCGTGGATCAGTGGGGAGACCTCAAGCTCGGGGGCTGTGCAGAGTGGAGCGCTGGGCCAGTTCCCTTCAGGCATCAGTATCCAGGAGAGGAGTGGGGAGGGGCCCAGCAGCCTGAGGCGCCTCCTCACACCTCCATTTCTGCTGCTATCAGAGAGCTTCCTGGCTTCCTTTTGTGATCAGCCGGTCCTGCAAAGGCTGCGGCAGATGGCTAATTACCATAATGCGCGGAGCTTTTGAGGGTCCTGGGTGCAAACCCAGGTGTGACCAAGCCAAGAGCAGCTGCATCTACTACGGCATGTGGAGCCAACATCAAGCTTTACCCACACACCCATTCTGACCTTTCCAATGGGAAGCTGATGGCTCAGCTTGGAACAGATGGCCAAGAGAAACACAAGGGAAAAGCCCTCCCAACCAGCTGTAGTGTCCCTTTTCCAGTCTCCTATCCTAACAGCTTTGAGCTGATATGAAGCTTATTATCCCCATTGTGTCTTTCTCGCTTGGCATTTATTCTCAGGACAAGCACAAACCCTGATGGTCCCATGTTGAGCAGTCCTCGTTAATGGGAGATGTGGTTTCTAAACTGATGCGTGTGGCAGTTTAGCTCTGCCAGTCCCTTCCTGGTTTCTACCCTTGGCAAGCATCATTCTCCACAGGTGAGGTGCAGGACCCCCCACCAGCTGATTTAGCTCTCCCTGGTGACTAGAACCAATCCTGAACTTGGAGGGATGTTAAGAAGCTCTTGTCCAAACTCAGGATTTAACATCAAATCATACTAGTTACTCATCTGGGGGCTTCCCTGGTGGCTCAGATGGTAAAGACTCTGTCTGCAATGCAGGAGTCCTGTGTTCAATCTCAGTCAGGAAGATAACCTGGAGAAGGAAATGGCAATCCACTCCAGTATTCTTGCCTGGAAAATCCCATGGATAGAGGAGCCTGGTGGGCTACAGTCCACGGAGTCTCAAAGAGTCAGACACAACTGAGAGACTAATACACACACATACACATTCATCTGGTTTTGACCTTGAATATTTAGAGTCGTAAAATAAATATATTATTGTAGCAGAGTGAAACAAAATTTTTAAAATCAGAATTCTTCTTCAAGATAGAACAAAATTTTTGCTTAGGAAAAGCCCTTGACATGAGCATGGGGTGGGGGTTGGGTAAAATGACAAAGGAGGCCCATATACTATATATTTAAAGATTTAAAGTTATAAATCAAGTTAACGAATTGCCAAGTAGAACGTGTTCTACTCTTCTGATTTGACAAGTTGTCCTTCTTAACAACCTGGAAGTCCAGGTTTAAATGTGGACTTTATGGACTCCTCAGAGTTCTAAGCCAGAATGTTCTCCAGAATCCTGAGAGGCTGGGCCCCAGCCCCAACTCCTGGCCCCGGAGCCACCCCCTCTCCTTCCCTATCTTCTTAATCCTATTCCATCCCACATGGAGGGAGCCCCTGGCACACAAGTGAGAATGCCCCTGCCTTCTCAGCCAAGCTCTGAACACATTGCTGCCTACAGCTGACATAGAGACCATGTGGCCATAAAGCCTGAAATATTCACTATATTATCCAGAAGGAAGAAAGGAGGGCAATGTTTGGGTATATATAAACCCTTGGCCAAATGGGTATCTCAGACTCTAGGTCAGGGCACAGGCTCCTCTAAATAGCTGGGATCCCTCTTATCTGGATTTAAGAGCAGTCACTTCTGGATGTCTTCTTGTGGTGAAAAAGTATCTTATCCTCTGAGGGCATGAAAAATTAATGGCAATTTAGGTGTCAAAGAGTAGAGAAGGGAATGAAAGGGATTGAACCAAGTGCCCAAACAGTGGAGAACTTTTTAAAAACAGGGGTGAGGGACTTCGCTGGTGGCCCAGTGGTTAAGACTCTTCACTTCCAATGCAGGGTATACAGGTTCTGTACCTTGTTGGGGAGCTAAGATCTCAATTGCCTCATGGCCAAAAAACCAAAGCATGAAACAGAAGCAATATTGTGACAAGTTCAATAAGGACTTTAAAAATGATCCACATCAAAAAAGAAAACTTAAAAAAATAAAATAGGCATGATACTTTTTTACTGGAAGTTTTTTGCACTGCTGTAATATAAGCCAAAGGCCACCCCAAAGTGTCACTAAAAGTCTGCTATACACAGAATGGCTTTGTTTGATTCAGTAGTGAGTGGTAGTAGGGGCTGTAGGGGTGATAGGAATCGAGAGGGCATGATTCAAAGTCTGGGTCTATATAATCATATAGGCAGCACGCAGGGGATAGCAAAAGTGAAAGTGAAAGTTGCTCAGCTGTGTCTGACTTTTTGTGACCCCGTGGAATGTATAGGCCAGAATACTGGAGTGGGTAGCCTATCCCTTCTCCAGGGGATCTTCCCGACCCAGGAATCAAACTGGGGTCTCTTACATTGCAGGCAAATTCTTTACCAACTGAGCTATGGTGGCAAAGTGATCCCCAACAATTAATTTTTCAGAAGCAGGAGATAAGAACTAAAGTTGACTAGGAACTTGCCCTTGGGACTTTTGCAGAAAATTTGAGGAAGACACTGAACTTTAAACAAATTGAGGAATGAGTCAATCTTGTGAAGCTCTAAAGGGCAGGGTGACTCCAGTTATAGTATACATGTTTATAGCTAGATATTAAAAAGTATGTCTTTCTAAAATACATAATAAGTATTTGACATATTGAAAAGTACAAATCTTTAAAAAAAAATGTTGTCTTTGGTGACCCATCTAACACTGATCCTCTCTACCCAGGAACCTCCCTTGCTCTTTTCTAAAACTTGTCTCTAACACTTAGGAAACTCATTTCTGAACTGGAGTGAAGGTTTTTCTAGCAGGAAACCTATATTATTGCACACAGAGTCTACAGTTCAAATGCAAACAACCTGTGTTCAACTCTTACCATGTCCAGCCTCATCACCCTTGAGAATCCTTTTTATTGCTGTGAGCTCCTCCTTTATTATCTGGTCTATAGAGACTTCTCTTTCTTGCTTTCAGAGTTGGCTACACAGTTGACAAGGATTTCTCATATTTGGATTGGAGAAGATGGACTTTTGGCATTGGTTCAGCCCAACATTTTTCATTTGAAGTCTATCCAATTATATTTTAAACTACTTAAAGAAAAATATGGAGAAAGCAACAAGCATAAAGCAATAGAATTATTTATAGCAGTGCAAACTTGGAAACCACTCAAAGGTCTAATAATGGGGTAATAGATAAGTTATGAAATTTACTCACTGGTATATTTTGCAATCATTCTAAGTGGTAATTATAAAAGCCATTTAGCAACAGGGGGAAGTGGTTTAGTGAAAAAAAAAAGACTCAAATTATTTATAAGTGATAATTACAATTATATAAAGGAAAGGTATACAAAAAGGACTAGAAGAAAATACCCCTAAACAATAATTTTCAGGTTATGGGATTTTGAGTGATTTCTTTTTTACTCAATTTTCCATTGTAAAAATTTACTACACTAATTTAATGATACCTACTTGGAACTTTTCAATATTTTCTCAACTCCTTTAGTGTTTCAGGGAAAAAATTAACCATTAAAATAAATACATAATAACTAATATAGAGGTGCACAATTTCCCTCTTGCCTCAGGCAGTATGAATTGACTTATTACTGTTGGATCCTGTTTTCTCAAACATTTTCATGTTTTACTATCAGGAATTGTTTTTGCACTAATTTTGATCTTTTAAAATATTGCATTAAAATATTATTTATTTTGATTATTTAATTTTAGGAATACCAGAAGCAAGTACTTTATTTTCCTCACTCTAGTTCTGGTCCTGAATCACAAAAGACCAGGATCTGCTCTGGTAAAAATGAACCCTTCAGAGGTGAGCTGAGGAATTAAGTAGGAAAAGTATTTTTTCAAGCAGATTGGCAGTGAGGAGGGAAGAGAGTCTGGATACACGTTAATAAAATCTTTCTCTGTCATATGATTACTGGGGTTCCAAGTAAGAGTTTATTAACAAGGAGAGTCTAAGAGTTTAGGAAAAAAGTTTAAAAACTACTGATTCCAGCTCAACTCTCTCATTTATAGGTTAAAAAGTCAAACACACAGTCACAAAGGAAATTAAAGGAAGAGCTAGAACTTGAATGCAGGTATCCTAATTGAGATGAGCAAAACTTGTGAAAAACAATATTCCTGCACAAGAGTAACTATAACTAACAGTATTTCAATTTTCTTCATTCTCATCCCACCACCCCACCCCCACCACTGAAGTAAAAGACAACTCTGCAGATACTTTTAGTATCAGAGCTGTGGCTCAGAAGCTAATGCCCAATTCAGAGAACACCTGTCACTGGAAAATCCTTTGATCCTAAGTAAAGGCATTTAAAAGTGCTGCTTTTTGTTTAACCCTAATAAGGGGAAGCAGAGTTAAATGAAGTACTGTGTGCTGTGCTTAGTCACTCACTCAAGTCCGACTCTTTGCAACCCCATGGACCGTAGCTTGCCAGGCTCCTCTGCGCATGGGGATTCTCCAAGCAAGAAGACTGGAGTGGGTTGCCATGCCCTCCTCCAGGGGATCTTCCCAACTCAGGTATCGAAACCAAGTCTCCCGCACTGAAGGTGGTTTAGTTCAGTTCAGTTCAGTTGCTCAGTCGTGTCCAACTCTTTACGACCCCATGAATCGCAGCACACCAGGCCTCCCTGTCCATCACCAATTCCCGGAGTTCACTCAGGGTCATGTCCATCGAGTCAGTGATGCCATCCAGCCATCTCATCCTCTGTCGTCCCCTTTTCCTCTTGCCCCCAATCCCTCCCAGCATCAGAGTCTTTTCCAATGAGTCAACTCTTTGCATGAGATGGCCAAAGGACTGGAGTTTCAGCTTTAGCATCATTCCTTCCAAAGAACACCCAAGACTGATCTCCTTTAGGATGGACTGGTTGGATCTCCTTGCAGTCCAAGGGACTCTCAAGAGTCTTCTCCAACACCACAGTTCAAAAGCATCAATTCTTCAGTGCTCAGCTTTCTTCACAGTCCAACTCTCACATCCACACACAACCACTGGAAAAACCATTGCCTTGACTATACGGACCTTTGTTGGCAAAGTAATGTCTCTGCTTTTGAATATGCTATCTAGGTTGGTCATAACTTTCCTTCCAAGGAGTACACGTCTTTTAATCTCATGGCTGCAGTCACCATCTGCAGTGATTTTGGAGCCCCCCAAAATAAAGTTCTAACTGTTGCTTCCTGACCTGAATATAGATTTCTCAAGAGGCAGGTCAGGTGGTCTGGTATTCCCATCTCTTGAAGACTTTTCCACAGTTTATTGTGATTCACACAGTCAAAGGCTTAGGCATAGTCAATAAAGCAGAAATAGATGTTTTTCTGGAACTCTCTTGTTTTTTTGATGATCCAGATCGAAGGTGATAGCAACTACCTTATCCATGGTTTTGCTTTCCTTGATTTCAGTTACCTATGGTCAATTTCAGTCTGAAAATATTAAATGGAAAACTTCAGAAATAAATTGTTAAATTTTAAATTGCACACCATGGTGAAGTCTCCCACCATCCTGCATGTCCTGCCTGGGACCCCCAACCATGGACATCATCTGCTCAGGACATCCAGTCATCAATATCATCATGGCTCCATGATCCAGGGCCACCCAGAGCAGATGATCCTCCTTCTGACATATTATCAGAAGATCAGTAGTAGCCTAATATTATGACACAACGCCTACCTCATTCACCTCACTTCATCTCATTACACAGGAATTTTTATCATTTCATCTCATCACAAGGAAAAGGGTGCATGGTGTAAAATAAGATATTTTGAGAAAGAGAGACCACATGACTGCAATTTTCATTACAGTATTTCATTAAAATTGTCCTATTTATCATTAGTTATTATTTTTAATCTCTTATTATACCTCATTTATAAGTCAAACTTTTTTATAGGTGTGTGTGTGTATGTGTGTGTGTGTGTGTGTGTATATATATAAATAACTATATGCAGTGATTTTTTTCATATATGTATATAAAAAAATCACTGCAGATAGTTACTGCAGCCATGAAATTAAAAGAAGCTTACTCCTTGGAAGAAAAGCTATGAGCAACGTAGATAGCTATTAAAAAGCAGAGAAATTACTTTGCCAACAAAGTTCTGTCTAGTCAAAGCTATGGTTTTTCCAGTAGTCAGGTATGGATGTGAGAGTTGGACCATAAAGAAAGCTGAGCACCTAAGAATTGATGCTTTTGAACTGTGGTGTTGGAGAAGACTCTTGAGAGTCCCTTGGACTCTGTCCAAGGAGATCAAACCAGTCAATCCTAAGTGAAATCAGTCCTGAATATTCATTGGAAAGACTGATGCTGAAGCTGAAACTCCAATACTTTGGTCACCTGATGTAAAGAATTGACTCATTTGAAAAGATCCTGATGCTGGGAAAGATTGAAGGTGGGAGAAGGGGATGACAGAGGATGAGATGGTTGGATAGCATCACTGACTTGATGGACCTGCATTTGAGCAACCTCTGGGAGTTTGTGATGGACGGGGAAGCCTGGTATGTTGCAGTCCATGGGGTTGCAAAGAGCGAACATGACTGTGCAACTGAACTGAATATGAGAAAAACACAACACATATAACGTTTGGTTCTATCTGAGGTTCCAGGTGTCCAGTGGGGGTCTTAAAACATATCCGTTGTGGATAAGGGGGAGCACTTTAGTGATTTCAGTGGACATGGCTTCTGGCATCATTTTAGCCCAGTTCTGATTATAGCTCTTTGTGTATCAAACTTTCCCCATTCTTGAGTCATGGACTTCAAGACCTCTCCTTAGCCCCTCTCAATGCCCAGAGTAGAACCAGTAAGTGTATCATATGAGCTGCCTTGGATGATAGAGCCAACTGTTGTCACATGACTCAATCAGGGCCCGTTGGAAAAAAAAAATAAGGCTTTTGGTAGGACTTTTGGGAAACAAAATCTCACTCTCTCAGCTGGGACTTGAATCTGAGAAAGGGTATGATCTGGAGTTGGGTCAGCCCTCTAATGACTGAAAAAAGCATGTGCTTGAAACTGAAGCCAATCTGGAAGAGAGCTGACTCAAGAGATAGAGTAAAGGAGAAACCAGGTCTTGGTGACACACTGAGCCCCTGCACTGAGCCACCCCCAGTGCCAGCATACAGCAGAATTCTTCAGTCACATGAGCCAAAGCTTTCCCTTTTAGCTTAAGTCAGTTTGAATTGGCTCTTCCATCATGTGTAATCCAAAGAGCTCTAACTAGTATGATTTGCAAGATTTTAATTTTCTTAAATAAAATGTGGTTGCTCTAGTTGTTCGAACTTTGTTCTGTGTTTATTTTGTTTTGTAAATGTCCAAAATTAAAAAAATAGTCAATATATATTCATGCTGTTATTTTCATTACAAGTTCAGTTTTAATAGAAAAATAAATGATTAAATCAGGTGCTAGATTATGAACCACTTGCATATTTAGCTGTTTGTATCCAAGGAAAGCCTAATCCATTGACCTATTACATAATAATTAGCCAGACAATATCTTCATTCTAATAACAAGTGGAACTGAATACTGAAGAGAATGTGTTTAACTGAAAAGTAGTTAGAGAAACAAAAACGGATTAAAAAAAATCAATCTTAAAGGAAGCAGGAAAAAGAAAAGGAAATTTAAAAGGTGGGGCAAACAGCACAAAATAAAATGATAAATATAATTCCAAGAATTCAGTCATTGCAAGCAAAGTATATGATCTAACTCTAAGGTCTAACTTAGCTTGCTAAGTTAGTCTAGTTTAGTGAAGTCAGAAGACAGATTATCAGATAATACAAGAAAACCTGGCTTTATGCTTTTTACAAGACACAAACCTGAAACACAGAGACACTGGAAGATTGAAAACGAAAGGTCAGAAAAAAAATGAAATGAGACAAATATATAGCTCTATGTAGCTAGATTGTTATCAGTGTAAAAGGCTTGTTACCTATAAAAAGGGATGTTAGAACTAAAAGGTGTCAGGCAGGGCCTCGCATGGTGAATAGAGCACATTTGACGATTCAGGGTGTGGTTCTTTCTTCTCTAATCACTCATTCAATTCATTCAGCTAATTAAAACAAGAATAATTTAAAAATCTGATCATGTGCTAAGCTATTAAAGTCAAGTGTGGTCCTTGCTCTCAAATTTGCAGTCTGGTTGGGGGCCCAGTTAAAAAACCACACCAACAACTGAAGTGTCATGTGGTCAGTGCTGTGATAGGGGCATGCATACAGAGCTTTGAGAACACACTGACAGGGAGGGGAGGTGTCTGTAAGTGGAGTTTTGAAGGGTACCTCTTTGATTCACCTGTTGGATAAATTTCCCTGATAATCCAGACTGGCCTCTTGCTATTGATTCCTGACATTTAGCTCCAGTAATCTTGTGATATTGAGGGGGAGAAAAAAGTAAACTACAGGCATACCTCATCTTATTGTTCTTTGCTTTATTGTGTTTCACAGATACTGCATTTTCTTACAAATTGAAGGTTTGTAGCAACTTTGCATTGTCAAATGATGATTATCATTTCTTAGCAATGAAGACTTTTTTAATTAAGGTGTGCACGTTGTTTTTCTTAGACGTAATGCTAATGCATATTTAATAAACTACAGTATAACAGTGCAAACATAGCTTTCACATGTACCTAATTAACCACCAAATTCGTGTGACTCACTTCATTGTGATATTTGCTTTATAGCAGTGATCTGGAACCAAACCTGCAGTATATCCAAGGTATGACTGTAGAGGGAAGTGAGGTCGGTCTAGGACCTAGAATCACCGTTCTTACTGGATTGGGAGCAGGAGGAAATCCAGCTGGATGGGTGGCAAGTCATAGACCACGCCCAGGCCAGCTTCAGGGAGGTCCAACAAGAGATGAAGGATAAAAAGAGAAGGAACAGGGGAGTAAGGAATACTTGGAAACCCAGGAATATGGCTAGAAAAATCACAGTTCATATCTGTGGTGAGAAGGGGAGGGTTAGAGAGAGTTCAGAGGCAGAACTGGCAACATCAAGGCATGGACTCATTTTTAGAAGGCCTGAGATCCTGGGTGGGCCAGGTATCAGTGGCAAGGAAACTCGTTGCTCCAACACAACGAATATCCAGTCAATATAAGAGGGCACTGAACAAAACAGGACAGGTGGTAGGAAGGGTTGAAGGTCACCTGAGGGCTCAACTAGAGTTTCTTTAATTTCTCCAAACCAAAGCCAGGTTGGTCCTGCAGAGCTTACAAGGAGAAGCCACTTGGTTCAACTCTGGGGAGAATAGAGAATCTGAGCTGAGGAACCAGGAGGTTCTGACACCACCATGAGCGCTTTATCCTTCCAAATTCCCAATCTAAGCTCCTCTTTTGAACGGCAACTACTTTTGGAAAGGGTAACCCATTAAATCCCTCTGTGTGAGTGAGTTTATCAGATGTCTTCCAACCTGTTGGTAAGAACCTAATAATTTGAGAGCACTGGGTGCTTGGGAAAGAGTGAACATAAAAAGATGGGTGGGGAAGGAAAGATACTGAAAGGGAAATCACAGGACTCAGAGATAAGTTTATTGACTTCCATTTTGCTGACTACCAGCTCTGCCTGTGGTGTCTTGGCATCATTCAGGAGTTCAAAGATAGGCTCCACCCAGCTGAGAGCTGTTGGGTATAGCTGTCCTGTATATATAATGCCATGTAATGACTGGTTGGGGTTAATCAAATATAATGCCCAACCTAGATCTATTAAATTTTATCACAAAAAGAGGCTTTAATCAGTCTTTTATCAGCTTAGTGTTCTGGCCTAAGAAGACTGCTTTTGTTTGCCCATATAAGAGACAATGGGAGAGCCAGGATCAGCCTGCTCTCTGGAGTACAACAAGCGAATTGTCTACAAACAACAGATCATTCAAGGCCATGGGAGAGGAAAGGCTGCATGAATCTACAAAAGTGTTCACTGTTAGTGGTCACGGCCTTGAGTGTTTAAATTCAGACCACATTCCCGCTGGAGCTTCCAAAATATAGGGAGGATGGGAACAAAAAGACTCCAGTGTGCTCCTTGTAAGTCTATCTGGCCTTGGCCCTCTGCAGGACATTCTTGCTTGCTGCTTGCTGAAAGGGGAAAGGAAAACTGACATTTGGTTCTCTGACTAAGCAAAGCCCAGATCTCCTGGGGGTTAGACGTGATTCACAGGCTAGTAATTAATGTGATGAGTGAAGGTTCTCTGCCAACTGCACATGTCCCTCTGCCCAAGCACCTCTTGGACTATAGAAAGGACAGAAGGAGAAGGGAGATAAAAGGCAGTAAAAAAGGGAGATAAAAGAGAGGACCCTGCACTGACCCAAAAGGGAGAATGACATTAAAGCCACCCAGTCAATTTTGTTCAACAAATATTTGAATACTTTCTAGGATTAGGCTGAGACATACCCAGGTATAGAAACAAACACACAAATAAAACATCTACCTTTTCTGCTTGGAATTGGAGGATGTTACAGTTGGCAGGGTCTCAGATCTTCTTCCTTTGTATTGTTTTGGTCTTCAAAAGATGTCATGGGTTTGTTTGTTTGTTTGTTTGTTTGTTTTTTAATGCTGAGAAACACAGCCACATCCCATAGCAGTAACCTCAAATTCTGAGGTAAGACCATGGGGCAGCTGTGGGAATGTCATGTGTCACTGGGGGAAGAAAGCTTCAGAATTATTGACCTAGTCTGACCTGGGCATCTCACTGGTGCAGAAATGGAAGTTCCAAGAAACAACCTGGATTGTGCAAGGCTACTGAGCTACTTAGTAACAGAGAGGGAATTAGAATCCATATCTTCCAACGCCCAATGCAGAACCAAATCCATTGTATCACAAAGTTTCTCCACTTAAGCTTCCCGGAAGATGCAAGTCCTGAAGACCTTAAGCAAATTATTGAGTATCTTGATTGACTGTCCTCACCTATATGTGGCCCATTAGCTGCCAAATCTTAGTGCCATCACTTCTGGTCATCAAGAGTTTAAATTTTACTTGTTAACCAAGATTTTTCCCTTCTGCTCTATATGGAACGTTGTTTGGGACTAGAAATGTGTAAAGAAATGAGGAAGAATAAAAGGAGTTAGACTGACGACAAAGAAAAAAAGAGTAAACCTTTGCTCATAGGACCAAATCTGTGGCTTCTCAGCTTCATATTGGTGTGGAGGCAGGGGTGGCAGATGCCTACCTTGGTTTTGACTAGAGCAGTGTTCACATATGTTTGGGAGTTGATAGAGATAGGAGGAATTCCTGTAACCATGTGGGTGTGAGACCTGGGAGTAATTCTATTTTTGGAAAGTTTACTGGGTATATGCATCTGAAGACGAAATGAATACCGCCCAGTTAGATGGCTTTTAGGGAACAGGATGAAAGAGAGACGAGAAAAGGACCAGGGGGAGATGAGAGTTGTTCTGTGAATTGTGAGAGGTGCCAGCAGTCAGAAGTCTTTTTCCATTTTCATTTGTCATCCAGGGTGGCTGACCCATGCTTTGTGCTTTGAAATCATTTGCTTCCCTAAAGATATTTTGAGCTGTAATTGCAGATTTCCATTTTAGTTTCTTTCTCTCTCCCATTCTGTTCTAGACAATCAATTCAAAGTCCTTCCTCAGGCACTATACAAAATGCCTTTGCAGAGTTGATGAAGGTATGTGGTGTGGCCCGTGTGAATTTATCAATTTTTTTTCTGCCTGTAATAGGAGTGGTTATGGAAAAGTGGTTATTAGCTAAATTAGATCAACAATTTAGGCTGGTGGGGCTTGTGACCCAACTGCTTTGATATTAACTTCTTTATTAATTATATTAATTATGAATCACCTTGCACTGCAGTAATGGGACTGCAAGCTTTCTGTTTTCTTTCAGATTTCAATAGTAATGCTGCCTTGAGTTCTTTACTTATGTTCCTGGCAATTAAGTGCTATCCCAAAACATAAACACAATTTTCTCTTTTGAAATCATTATGCAAGGAGTGTCATGTGAAAGCTGCTGTTGCTTAAAATATATTCTTGTAAAATAAAGGGGAGCTCTTCTATTCATAAGACCATCAAGGAGCTGTTATTAAAACTCTTAATAGAAAAAACTATGCTGTCCACTCAGTTTTCCTTTTTCTGTTCTTTCTCCTTCCCCCCCCCCCCCAAAAGATAACCCTTTAGGATATTTTTAACTGAAAAGGGAGAAAACCAAACAAATGAACAAATTTTTTTTATTGTTTTGACTATGGTTTTTAAAATGTGGCCTATAGGAAAGATAGAATTTTAAAAAATTGTCATATGCACTTCACCTCACATAATGAGTTGTGAGCTTTTAGGGTTTACCCTGCAGCCACAACTCTACAGTGCCGCCTCTTTATCTCAACCAACCACTATGGTTCTTTTTTTTTTTAGAGGAAAGATTAACCTTGAAGTCAGACTGGCCTGGTTTAAATCTATTAGGCTAAATCACAGGAATTTGCTGTTATATTTTGACCAAAGATGTCAAAAAATGGCAGTTTCATGGGGGTCGACCCAATATCATCTTTTCAGTAGTCAACCTTCGGGTTATTGTGAGGACTATGGATGATGTATTTTAAATGTTTTATTTATTCCTTGGCTTTTGGTATGCTCACAATACATGGTGACTAATATGAATTGCAAGCAGCAGCAAGGGCATTTTATTTCAAGTCAGTTCAACAAGCCCTATCCCTCCTCTTTATCCCAGGGGGCTTCCCTTGTGACTCAGCTGGTAAAGAATCCACCTTGAATGCAGGAGACCTGGGTTCAATCTCTGGGTTGGGAAGATCTCCTGGAGAAGGGAAAGGCTACCCACTCCAGTATTCTGGCCTGGAGAATTCCATGCACTGTATAGTCCATGGGGTCGCAAAGACTCAGACATGACTGAGCGGCTTTCACTTTCTTTATCCCAGACACTGCTTTTGTATTGGGAATACCTGGATTCAGTGGGGCAGATAGCTGGCATGATGCATGCAGGAATTTAGCAATATACCCATGAGAGAGGGTAGGACGGTAGGATGGGGATGAACTTTGGGGGAAATGGGGAGATGAGAGCAGCCTTTCCTCAGGGGAGATGCCTCATCAGAGTGCTGCAGAATAGACAGCTTGGTGGGGAATGTTCCAGGCTGGCTGTTCAGAGAACTTCAGGTTAGAGAGAGAGAGAAAAAGACAGACAGACAGAGAGACAGAGAGAGAGAGGTTGGATAGACGGGCAGGGCCCACAGTATAGAGTTAGATTTTGTGAGTTCTAGAGATTTTCCAACTTTGGGGGGAAACTCTTTACAAAACCACCATGTCAACATACCTCTAGGGGCTCCCAGGACCTGAAAGTGGGAAGTCTTGACATTTCAGCTTTATTATCTTTCTCCAAGCATCTGCCCTGGGCAGGGCCACACTCTGAGGGTCCTTGTTAAAGATCAGGGGTAGACAATGGACAGCTACTGAAGGATCTTAAGCAGGAAAGTGACATCATCAGATTGGACTTTTAAAGAAAGCACCCCAAGGGCTGTCTGGAAGATGGATCAGAGGAGCTTGTGTTAGACAGTTGAAAAATCAATTAGAAAGCTATTTTAATAATCCAGAGAGCCAAGAGTCTGAATGTGGCTGAATTCATGAAGAAAAAATTGACCCAGCATCATTCAGCAAAGTCACTGGTGGATAGTCACACAGGAGGCCAGGTCCTCCTGTTCCTGAGCCCTTCCTGAACAGGTAGCAGATGCTTTCAAAATCACATTCTCCACCTGCAAAGGCCTTGGATTAGTCACGTG
Organism: Bos indicus; assembly: GCF_029378745.1. Classification (NCBI taxonomy): domain Eukaryota; kingdom Metazoa; phylum Chordata; class Mammalia; order Artiodactyla; family Bovidae; genus Bos; species Bos indicus. The sequence goes on from NC_091770.1 coordinate 30,270,402, forward strand.
ACCAGAGGCCTGTGCCCACACAGGCACACAACTGGTCAGCCATTGCACTTTCATGCCCACCGAGGTCTTGTTATTTCTCGTTTCTGCCCTGCCCTGTCACATATCTAAGTTCTGCCACAGTGTTCACTGTAATAGTTCAGTTCTCTGTTGGACTGCTTGGCCAGGGCTCTGTTACCTGCTTAATTTCTGCCATGCTCTTTCCAGTCCTCCAAACCTGGGGCTGAGCCGTGTATTCCACCCACTCCATCCTCCTAAGAAAACCTCTGTTCATCTGTTTATCCTTTGAAATGTTCAAATGTTCATCCTTTGAAACCCTTTGCACGGGTCTTCTCCTCAGTGATCCTTCTCTGGCTACCTCCCACCATTACCCCTAAATTCAATGACTCTCTTCTCACCACAGCTGTATCTTCCATGTATTTTTATTATTGTATGTATTGTGCTCTATAATATTTATTTGTATATCTTTGAGGTTGGGAACTATGCCCTATACTATTTCCCCAGTAGCTCACACATTCCTTAGTATATAATAGACACTTAATGAATGTGGGTCAATAGACTTGAACTGAATTCACTCCTCCCCTTTTAAAATATTGATAATCAGATCAGATCAGATCAGATCAGTCGCTCAGTCATGTCCGACTGTTTTCGACCCCATGAATCGCAGCATGCCAGGCCTCCCTGTCCATCACCAGAGTTCACTGAGACTCACGTCCATCAAGTCAGTGATGCCATCCAGCCATCTCATCCTCTGTCGTCCCCTTCTCCTCCTGCCCCCAATCCCTCCCAGCATCAGAGTCTTTTCCAATGAGTCAACTCTTCGCATGAGGTGGCCAAAGTACTGGACTTTCAGCTTTAGCATCATTCCTTCCAAAGAAATCCCAGGGCTGATCTCCTTCAGAATGGACTGGTTGGATCTCCTTGCAGTCCAAGGGACTCTCAAGAGTCTTCTCCAACACCACAGTTCAAAAGCATCAATTCTTCGGCGCTCAGCCTTCTTCACAGTCCAACTCTCACATCCATACATGACCACAGGAAAAACCATAGCCTTGACTAGACGGACCTTTGTTGGCAAAGTAATGTCTCTGCTTTTGAATATGCTATCTAGGTTGGTCAAAACTTTCCTTCAGCACAATAATAATTCGGCCAGGGTTTAGCTGTGCCTGCCTTCTAAGGATCCCAGTATCCCACAGTATCCCAGCCTATGTGAGTTTTCATATCTCCCACTGTCTGTACTTCCTGCTTCAAGGCCTCCATTCAATGGGTTGAACTACTATTTACCCAGAATCAAGCCTGAATCCACCACACACTCTTCCCAATTTCATATCTTTCCTGGGTACCTCCTACGATGGGCCTGATTTCTTCTGCCCAGTCCTTGCTCAGTCTTCACTTCTTCCTAGCCCATCTCTGAAGTGAAGATGCTTTGTGATCCTTCTGGTTGTGCTGTCTGGATAAGAAGGGGATATTTACTCCAAAAACAGCCAATTCATGGGCTAGACCATATCTATAAGGTAGCCCAGTGGGAAAAGCTTTAACCAAAGTGATTGTCTTAATCAGTTTGGGCTGCTATAATAAAAAGTATCATAGACTAAGAAGCTTTTAAACAATAGAAGTTTATTTCTCACAGTTCTGGAGGCTGGAAGTCTGAGATCAGGGTGCCAGCATGGTGGAGCTCTAATTCATAGTGGTCATTTTCTTACTGGTTCCCACTCTTGGTGGAAATGGCAAGGGAGCACTCTGAGGTCTCTTTCATAAGGGCACTAATCCTGTTCATGAGAGTTCCACCCATGACCTCCCAAAGGTCTTACTTCCTAATACTGTCATCTTGGGGTTGAGGATTTCAACAGGAATTTGAGGGGAACACAAACATTCAGTCTAGAGCAGGGGTTTTATGGGCCAATCAGACTGACAAGTAGTGGAGATCAAGTAGATCAAGTAGTGGAGAAAATCACTCCAAGGAGCCTTCCCTTAGCAGAAGAACTGAGATGGGGTTGTTTCTTTTAGAAAGGAATTGTTGGTTGTGTAGGCATCATGTTTGAGCCCTTGAGTACACTGCTCCAATCTCAACCTTCCTAAGTTTTTTCTACTCTCAATGTTGTCCACTCCTGACTAGAGTCACCTGAAGGGAAACCCAGAACCCTGTGTAGTTGCTCCTTCTATAAGAGTTCCTCATCTAACTTTGAAGAACTGTGAAGGGGTCTAAGATTTTACCAAACTTACTGGCTAACAAATTATCTTGACACAGTTTCATTGATGCCAGCAGAAGGCAAGAAACTTAGGTGTGAACAACAAAGGACTTTATCACTCACAACACAGAAATTATTATAGAATGACCGTTAGCATATTTACATCAGTTCCTCTTACATCAGTCCCTAGTCCCATGGGAACAATGTGCATGGGACCAAATGGATGCTTGTGTAAGCTGTGGGTTGTGTTAGAGTAGAGGGTGGGCTGCCGTCTATGGGGTTGCACAGAGTCGGACATGACTGAAGCGACTTAGCAGTAGCAGCAGCAGAGGGACTCTACTGTAGCTTGCTGCTGCTGCTGCTAAGTCGCTTCAGTCGTTTCCGACTCTGTGAGACCCCATAGATGGCAGCCCACCAGGCTACCCCGTCCCTGGGATTCTCCAGGCAAGAACACTGGAGTGGGTTGCCATTTCCTTCTCCAATGCATGAAAGTGAAAAGTGAAAGTGAAGTCGCTCAGTCGTGTCTGACTCTAGCGACCCCATGGACTGCAGCCTACCAGGCTCCTCCGTCCATGGGATTTTCCAGGCAAAAGTACTGGAGTGGGGTGCCATTGCCTTCTCTGTACTGTAGCTTAGGTAACCTAAATCTTTTGTATTGGGCAGTAAATATGCTTGCTCTTTGTTCTGGAGAAAGACATTATTACACTGAGCAGTAAGCATGGTGTGGCCTTTTCTCTAGATGGTGGCACTATCTCTATCTTTCATGGCCATTTGTTATATGAAACATTCTTGAAAAGATATTTTGAATGAAGGGTAATAAGTACTTCACTTACAAGATGTGTAGAAATGTGAGATACTCATGGGGAGTTGTCTTAAAACTCTAACTAGCAGCTCCTATCCATCTGCATCCTAACACTGACAGGTTTATTCCTCCGGTGATGGAAACTTTACTTTTCCAACCCTAAACCCTCTCCTAAGCTCTAATCACAAATTTTTTGTTCCAAGTGAACATCCCATCCAGAGAATTTCAATAATTAAATTTAAAATGTTTATATACATTAAACTTCCAGTTTTATTACCACCATTTTCCTTGTTTCACTGGTTCCAACCTTAGGAGTCATTTTAAAATTCCATCTTCTTCCTCATCCCTAATCATCAATCAATCATAAAATTTTATCGGCTCTTCTTTAGCTTTTTTTGTCTTTTTAACTTTTTATTTTATATTGGAGTAGAGCCGATTAACCATGTTGTAATAGTTTCAGATACACAGCAGAGCAACTCAGTCATACATCTACATGGATCCATTCTCTCCCAACTCCCCTCCCATCCAGTCTGCAGCATAAAACACTGAGTAGAGTTCCCTGTGATATAAAGTAGGATCCTGTTGGTTATCCATTTTAAATATAGCAATGTGTGCATGTCTATCTCAAAATCCCTAACTATCCCTCCCCCTCCCTGCCCCCTGGTAACCATAAATTTGTTCTCCAAATCTGTGAGTCTGTTTCTGTTTTGTAAATAAGTTCATCTGTATCATTTCTTTTTAGATTCCACACATAAGGGATGTCATATGGTATTTCTCTTTCTGTGTCCAACGTGCCTCACTCACTATCACAATCTCTGGGTCTATCCATGTCCATCTCTTCCTTCGAAATATCTCAGTCTCACCCTCTTCTCTTCCTGGCCATTTTGCTGTCATTAACCTAGTTAGGAATGTTATTTTCATCCCTAGAATGGTCAAGAAATGTCCTCACTAATTTTCTAGATTCCTATTCTCCTTGTTGATACCTCTTAATCCCCTTAAGGCACAGTTTTGATCCTATCACACACTTATTTTTAAAATTTCAGCAGTTTTCCATGGCCTGTTCAATACAGCTGTCTAGACCTCTCTCCCAAACACTCACGGCCTACCCATTCTGACCTGGGCCTTGTCTCCCCCAACTCTGTTTTGGCTGCACAGGCATTGCTTCTTCTCCCTACTTGCCAAACCTGCCCAGGCCTGGGCTACCTCCCGACCCTTCCCCATTCCTCAGGGTTCTGAATCCTGTACCTTTGTAAAACCACTTCATCCCTCAGGGCCTAGAAGTTCTTTAACTGGTCCAGTCTATACTCATTGCTTTTGTCCAATTATACTTATTTTATTAGTTAGCTTCATTCTGTCCCATGTGACTGCTTGACTGTCTTAGGTACTCACATAAGTTTTAAGTTCCTGCAGAAGAAGTGCTATATACGTTTTATACCACTCGGTGTCTACTCAGCACTGGCTTGGGCAAACTATAGAAGCCTGACTCTCCCACTTGGCATTAATAGCTATGTGATTAGAAGGGTAACATCTACACCTCAGTTTCCTTACTTAAAAAATGAGGTATAGGGACTTTCCTTGTGGTCCAGTGGTTAAGACTCCGCCTTCCAACGCAGGAGATGTGGGTTCAATCCTTGGTTCGGGAACTAAGATCCCACATGTTGTGGGGAAACTAAGCTTGTGCACTGCAACAAGAAAAGTCTACATGCCACAACTAGAGAAGCTCCCATGTGTCACAGCTTAACAGAAAGCCCATGCACCACAAGGAAGAGCCTGAGGGATAAACAAAGACCCAGTAAAGCAAAGAAAAAAGAAAAGAAAAGATGTAAATAGTATCTATATCACAGGGTTGTTCAAGTAATTAAATTGGATAACATGAGAAAACTTTAACAAATTATCTGGTATCTAGGAAAAGCTCAATCAATATTGACTATTATTATTAATCTTATAATGAGATGAGTAAATAAATACATAAATGAATACCTGAAATACACAGTCCCCTTTTTTGGGTGGGGAGAAAGTCCAGTATAATGGAGGATGACCAGATAATCTTGAAAAATATTTATGATTGCATACCACTGACCCATAGGAGAAGTTGGATGGAAGATGGGAAGTAGCATCTTCCAAAGGCCTGACTAAATCCTTGAAAAAATGGATTCTTCAGAGATAAGTGAGAACACAATAGTAGAGAAGAACCAATAAAGAAACAGTCCAGGTGATGTTTCTTGTCTCCTTTATGTTTCCAGGTTTCTCTCTGTCTCTTGGGTAAGTCTAAGGCTCTTGGAACATAGTTGGGGGCACAGAGAACCAACAGTGTTGCAACTGGTCAAAGAGAAAGAGCCTGTTCCCTGGCTAGGGGCTGGCAAAATTTTCTAGATAGGACACATCCTGTCTTTCTTCCAGGGCATCACTGACTCCTTAGATATGCCCACAGGCAAGCTTGATATGAGCTAGTACATGGAAAGTTGTCACTGGCTGTCAGAATCACAGTGCTGCTTGATGTTTACTGTAAGAAGCACTCACTCACTAACTGGCTGGATTAGAAGACAAAGGAATTTTCTCTAAGAGTAGAGCATCCTCAATCCCCTTCCATTAGCAAATTACTATGACTGTCATTTCAATGCCTTTCTATATGTCACATACTATGCTACCTGAAAAATAGACCTCAAAATAACCTGGTAAAGTACATGTTATAGTAGCTATTTTAAAGAAAAGAAGCTTAGGAGCATCAAGATTGAGTGTCTTTGGTCATGTAGCTCATATGTGATGGAGACAGGATTTAAACCCAGGCATGCCTGCCTGCAAAGATCTGGGACCATTTCCCCTCAAGGATAGCATATAAAACAATCCAAACAAGCTAGATCTTGGATTGCTACTCACATGTGCTTTCAGCCACATTTCACTAATTTCCTTTTGCTGTTGATCAGCTATTAACACAACTGTGCAAGTGAGATTAGCAAATGCTTTTTGAGAGTGGGTTTTCACCTGGAAGGGGAAGAGAGATGTTGAGCCCCTCAGTAGGGGTGAGGGAAGGAACTAGCTGTGGGCAGCTGAAGGCAAATGAAAACAAATTTGTTTAGCTGAGGGCTAGTACTCTGCATAGCAACTAAAATGTATTTTTATATCTCCTGCCAGATGATAGAACTTCTGTTACAGTGCTTCATGTCACCAGTAGGAAAACATGGGCTCCTCTTAGAGTTCTTGATTCTGAATCTGTTACTACCCTTCTAAAAAGTAATGTTAATAGAGATAATAAAATGGAATCCTAACCACAGTCACTTTGCTGCCTGCATGAAAATATTGGCTCTGGAAAATGGACAGCCTGGTAGGAAACCAAAGACAGAGAAATATGTTTTGAGAATCATATTCTTGGCCTGAAACAGGTCTCACAGTAAGGAAGGTTGGCTGAGGCCAAGGCTCCTGAGGTCAGGAAGGGGGAGAAGCTTATTTTTCTGCAGTCTGAGTAGAACAAGGCAGTCAAGGAGGGTGTATTTTGGTTTCTACTCCCTTTTCCAAGGAAAAAAGAAGCCCAGATTTGTCCTTCACAGAACTCGGGGTAGTTTGCCTTAACAAAGGCAGACTACAGACCCTCCATGAAATTGTGGAGGAGTTTCTTGTTGGTCCCATTCTAGTTCCCCTTCCAAAGGATCTCTCTCCACCGGGTATCCCAAAGCTCACTATTCCTGACAAACCAAGCCACCAGTTTGCTTAACGTAGCTTCTATATACAGTAAGATGGTCTGGAGAGATGAAAGGTCCAATAAATTTGACTGTGCCACTACCTCTAAGTCCCATTGTCTTCATTCCCATTTTGTTGAATTAAATAGTTGAGTTGGGAAATTGTTTTAAAACTAAATTGATCAGTTAAGTGGGTTCTGATTAACATAGATATTATTTCTGCTTTATATCCTGATAAATGCTCTTGTGTTCCCCAAAAGATGTTAAAGTCCTAACCCTTGATAATTGTGAATGTGACTGTATTTGGAAATAGGGTTATTGCATATATAATAAGAGATCTTACTAGATTAAAGTGGGCCCTAGAGCCAATGACTAGTGTCTTTGAGAGAAAGCTGTAAAGAGATATAGACACATACAGGGAGACTGGAGTGACACAGCTGTAAGCTAAGGAATGTCAAGAATTGCAGAAACTAGGGACAGACAAGGAAGGAGATTTTTCCCTTGAAGCCCTCGGAGGGAGCATGGCCCTGCTGATACCTGGATTTTCTAATTCTAGCCTCCATAACTTGTTGTTGTTTAGTCACTAAGTTGTGTCCAACTCTTTGCAACCCTATGGACTATAACCCGGCAGGCTCCTATGTCCATAGAATTTCCCAGGCAAGAATAGTGGAGTGGGTTGCCATTTACTTTGCTAGGATCTTCCGGACCTAGGGAACAAACCTGTGTTTCCTGCTTGGCAGGTGAATTCTTTACCACTGAGTCACCTGGGAAGCTCCAGCCTCCATAACTACAAGAGAATAAGTTTCTGCTTTTTAAAGCCACCCAGTCCATAGTATGCTGTTATAGCAGTCGTAGGAAATTAGCACAGGTTCTTTCGCTCACATTAATTTTTTTATTACCTATTGTATCCCCAGCACTTATCAAAGTTCTTTGCAATATGATGAGAGCTCAATGAACGCATGTTGAAGGAACAAGAATTGATTGTATGTGTACAATGTGTATGTAGAAACATATTGATATATTTTCTGATCTACCTCAGTTGTTTACTACTGCAATGAGCCATGAGTCTATAAATCCATGCATGTAGACTGAATAAATAATGCCAGTCATATAATGTACTTATTTTAACTTAACAGCCATACGAATATACAAAACTAACAACTGGCAAGAATTCCTACCAAAAAAGTCAAAGTGAAGTTACATTTGTTAATAAAAAAATAGGAAAACATGAAAACAGATGGGTTTAGCTTAAATCAAGAAATCTTCATTTTTTCCCCCAAATGCCATTCTCAGTAGCCTTATTCTCCTGGTTGTTGAAATCAACTCATTATCCTATTCTGCACAGGACTAGTAGTGAACCAGACCCTAAGCCAGTGTTTTATAAAATGCGTTCCATGGACCACCTGCCTTAGAACTACCTTATGAAGATAGAATAATTAAATAGTGTAGTATTGGTGCATCAAGAGCCCAAAATACCATTGACCTTTCAAAAACATGTGTATTAGGAGTGTTGACCCTCCATCAAGTTGAAAACTACATATAAATTATAGCTGGTGCTACATACACTTAGTTCCTCCATGTCCACATTTCCACATCTGAGGATTCAGCTAAAACCTGTGCATAAGTGGACCTGCACAGTTCAGACCCACGTTGTTCAAGAGTCAACTGTAGTAGTGTCACAGAAGAGAAAATTGAGTTAAACACAAATTCATGTAGAAACCTAGAAAATGATAAAAGGGGAAATTCAAATTATGGGTAGTGATGAAATAAGGAATATATTAATCAATAAATGTTATTGGGGAAACTGCATAGTCACCTGGAAAAAAAATTGCAACCAAATTCTACATATTTTTCTAGAATAAAGTCTATGTGGATTAAAAATTTGAATATTTTTTAAAAACCTATAAAGGTACTAGGTGAATTTACAGAATGATTTTTCACAGTCCCAGAGTGGGAAAAGTGTTTCAAAGTATAACTTAAAACCCAGAATAAAATAAAAATGAATCTAGTAACAGTTACAATTTGATACAAAATTGTCTTGCTGCTGCTGCTGCTGCTAAGTCACTTCAGTCGTGTCCAACTCTGTGTGACCCCATAGACGGCAGCACACCAGGCTCCACCGTCCCTGGGATTCTCCAGGCAAGAACACTGGAGTGGGTTGCCATTTCCTTAGAAGCTACCAAAAGGCAGTCAAAGATAAATGACAAACTGAGAAAAATATTTGCAAGTCATATCTCAGCTTCAAGATTTACTTCCCTAGTATGTAAAGAGTTTCTACAAACTAATAAAATTACGATCAAAAGATACAGTAGAAAAATGGTGAAAGGAAATGAACAGACTTCACACAAAAAAAATACAAATGATTCAAACATATTAAAATATTCTCATTCTCCTCTCTTATGGTAAAAGAATTGCAAACTTAAACACCAATGAGATCTTATTTTGAGGTACCATATTGGCAAAGTCAAAAAGTTTGCTAACACACTTTGTTGGCTCAGTACAGTCGCTCAGTCATGTCCGACTCTTTGAAACCCCATAAATTGCAGCTAGGCCTCCCTGTCTATCACCAACTCCTGGAGTTCACTCAGACTCACGTCCATCGAGTCGGTGATGCCATCCAGCCATCTCATCCTCTGTCGTCCCCTTCTCCTCCTGCCCCCAATCCCTCCCAGCATCAGAGGTTGTGAAAACAATGGTTCTTATGGTGGTAAGAGTGTAAACTGATACAATATCTGTGAAGAGCAGTATCTGTGAAAAATCACAAAATCACTTATTTGGCCCAGTAATTCCACTTATAAGAATTTATACAGAAATAATCAATTATGTGTGAAATGACATATGTATATGGCACTTTTTGCTACATTGTTTACAGTTGCAAGAGATTAGAAACAATCTGCATGTCCATTGGCAGCAGATTGCTAAATGAACTATGTATACTCCCACAGTGAAATACTATGTAGTTATCAAAAAGAATGAGGAAACTTTATATATCAGAACAGGAAGATCTCAAAGAAACATTAAGTGAAAAACAAAACAAAACAAACAAGGTTCAGAAAAGTGTGTGTGGCACGCTACCACATGAATGAAAAAAATAAAATTTATACTTACTTTTTATTTAATATGCATGAAATATTTCTGGAAAGACAAAAGAGAAAAACTGTGGATTTCCTTAGACTGTAATCTCTACCCTAGACTTATGGAGGCAGAATTTGTGCAAGCATTGATTCTAAAGCTTACTGAAGGCTGATAAACCCTGACCTTAGGCAGGAAAAATTTAAGAATCACTTTGAGATTTGCTGGCCCAGTTCCAACAGGTAGAATTTTGTCATTTCTCAAATCCAGTCCATTTTCTCTGAGGAGCTCAGTTCTAATTACTGGCCTCCTATCCCTATGACCTCACTCCTGTTTCAGTAAACTGCTTAAATCCATCATGTCAAACCTTTTCTTCCAGTGGTCCTGGGCCACTAACTAGGGTCACCATAGCCAAAACTAGAATCAACCTAAACATGCACAAAACTGACAACAGCTTCTTCATTACTACTGATATGGACATTGTGGGAAAAGAGAAAACTCAATGGTCAGTTCAAAGGAGTAAGCAGAGAGGCAAACCAGGGCCCTAGATTTGGGTTGATAGCGGAAGGCAGAAATAAGAGAGGAACAGGCGAAGAGGAAGAAGAACTATAACTATCTCCTCAGAACTTAAGAAGCCTTTAAAAAGAAAAAGGTTGGGGAAAAGGTTGAGAACAATTTCAGACCCCTTGTTCTTCCCGAACCAAAGCTCTACCTTCTCTTTCTAAGCACAACCGCCACCCCCAACACTCACCCCCAAACTGATCATGTGGCTGGGCCTCTGTTATATAGTTCTAGACTTCCCTGAGCTGCTTGCCCACCTGCCTAAATTTCTAAACAGCTCCTGTTTCCCACCAATCATAGAGTATGTACTTGTACATTCAATCTCTCTGGTTACAGTTTTAGGATTGAACTTGCTTCTAGGACCTGCAGCTCTATCTGTTCTCCAGTATCCCTTCCTCCAGTGGTCTGATCTGATTCCTAGATTCCAGCTCTCTAGGTCAGCACTGTTATCCCAAAGGAAATCAAGCCCCGTGGGGTTCCCATAACCTAGTTACTGGTTGAAATTCATATCACAAGTTAGATAGGAGCTTTGCCTTGAATGACTTGGTCTGTGACCACAACTACACGCAACCACATGAAAAATGAATAATCACACTGACAGATTCTAGGTGATGGACACCAAAGGAACAAAGATTTGGTTAGTCTCTGACTAGTACAGGCCCTTGGTCATCAGATGTCAGAAAAATAGAAGGGCAGGTAGGTTAATGGATAAGGGCTAGCAGAGGTTAGGACCAATTAAACATATGTCAGGTCAAGTAGTCAGAGAGTCCTGTGATATATAAATATGATTCTGAAGCAAAGTCTGCCTCAGACCACTCTTCACCAAGGCAAGTGTGGTATGGGAGTATGCTCAAAACTTCTCACTTTGGTAAACAATCAAGGGGGTCGAGGAAGGAGTAAGAGAGTGGCAGACGGTTCTAAACCACATATAGGTAAATATGCAGCTTGGTGCAGTGAGAGAGCACTGGACTAGGTGCCAGTAGTCCTGAGTACTGCTCCTGAGTCCTCTGTGCTTCTTGTTCCAGTGATCTTCACCCTGACCCCACATCCTGCTCAGAGGGGCCTCCTTGCTTTCAATTCAACATGCCTGGTTTCAGGAAATTGTTCTCCATCCTCCACCTGAGTCTGATGGCCTAGGGCAGATATTTGGCCCTTTATGTCTATTTGGTAACAGAGCCTTCCCAATAAGAGCCATCACTGTCAGCAATCTTGGCAACACTTCGATCCCTGAGTGTGACGGCCTGTGTCCTTATCAGCAGAAGACCCTGTCTATGGAGTGTTTAATTTCCAAAGGAAATGTTGGGCTTGCAGAAAATTCTAGCTAAGCAGAGGGAATCAGTTCTCTTTACATGAAATGTCTTGATCCTTTTAGTACAAAGATTTTTAACAACAACAACAACAAAAAAAACACATTTTTTTTTTAAATGAAGCAGAAACACTTTAAAAGAGGAAGAATCATCACACCAGGCTTTGAGCACTTTATCTGTCTTCAATTTCGAAGGTTTTCAAAAATTTTGTATCTTCCCACATTCAACCTGTGGACCGAGAACTGGTCAGGAAGTGCCCTCTGCCGCAGTTGTCCCCAAAATGTCAGGAATGCAAGTAAATGTTAACAAAGTAACTCTCTTCTGCTTTCAACAAAATTCTGCCTGCTCATTTCCCTGGACAGGAGTCAGCAGTTAGTATAAAGGGAAGAGAATTCTTCATTTCCTAAACATTTTGACACATTTAAGTCTCTTGAAGACTCATTTACTGTTGAAATGTTGAGGGTTTTCTACCACAATATCTTAACCTGTCTCCCTACTGACCAGTCATCCAAAAAAGTAATTTTCATTGTCTCACTGCTTGTCTTAAACGTCTTTGAGAATATCTCACGTTCCATGCTTCCCAGGTGGCTCCAGTGGTAAAAGAATCCACCTGCCAACATAGGAGATGCAGAACCAATCCCTGGGTTGGGAAGATCTCTGGAGGAGGCAACAGCAACCCCTCTAGTATTCTTGCTGGAGAATCCCATGGACAGAGGAGCCTGGCAGGCTACAGTCCATAGGGTTGCAAACAGCTGGACACAACTGAGCACACACACATGCACATTCTACAGGGTGAAGTTGAGCTTCTTACCCTGGCGCTCAAAGCTTTCCATTAGGCTTTATCTTCGACTGAAGCAACTTAGCAGCAGCAGCAGCAGCAGCAGCAGCCCCTTAAAGAAATTTTTAATTCAAGCCAGAAAGATTCGCTCAGTGCTGCTATTAAATATCTTACATATTCTGGTTACCTCATCTCCAGTCCTGACATTTTCCCTTCCTTTCCACTTATCCTACATTTCCAGTCTTTAAAATATCTAGCTCAAGTGTCCTTCCTCTTTCACGGTAGAAGACCACCTAGCCCAGTGAGTTCTCTCTCCTTGTCACATCTAGAGAACCTGTTTACTACCTGTTCCCCTCACTTGTCATGTTGTTTTACAACAGGCCTTGTATTTTCAACTTGTTTTTCAAATCCACTCATGTACATATTTACCTTTTCATCTTTTATGTTTGACTTTGAGGGCAAGGATTTTATCTAGATTAGATTAGCATACAGTGGACTCACCAAAAAGATTTATCAATTTTAACTGATTGATAGTTAAAAGATGACAACTCTTTGCTTTGATCTTTTCCCATAACACTCCCTACTTGCTTTTTATCATGAACCATTCCAGTTTCAAAAGGCCAACATTTTCTTTCTGATTAGAATCTGTCTCAAATTCCAGGTTTTAGCACTGGAAGGGAACTTTCCAGAAAAAAACAGGGGAGGCCTTCAAAGAGTAGGAGGGCCATCTCCATGGTTTTCACTTTTCTTTTTTTTTTTTTTTGGTCAAAGAGGTCTCTGCCTTTGTGAGCACATTGCTGCCTCTTAAGCACTCTGAACCAAGATGAACAAACCAAAAAGATCTTCTCTTGGGTCACCTAGCACAAGATGGACCTGCTTTATTAACCAAAAGGAAAAGGAGGCCAAAAGGAAAACAAACACAAGAAGAAAATGTAAAAGACTTATACATTATAAATTTTCAACCATTTTAACATGAGCTCAGTCCTGAGGTGCTCAAGACCTGTTCCATCCCACAAGGCATCCACAGTGTCTACACTTTATCCCCAGATAAAGACAGCAAATTTTAAGCATAAATTTTGTTTCCTATTCCTCAAATTGTCTAAAGCTGAAGAATGTGATTTTATAACCTACTTCTCACTTTTTGACTATATTCTTTCTTTGCTCAATGTACTCTTCTGTAAAATGAGGATAATGATACTAAAGTAAATTAATCAATTAAGTAAATTAAGTAAAATTTGTGGAAAATTCTGAAAGAGATGGGAATACCAGACCACCTGACCTGCCTCTTGAGAAACCTATATGCAGGTCAGGAAGCAACAGTTAGAACTGGACATGGAACAACAGACTGGTTCCAAATAGGAAAAGGAATACGTCAAGGCTGTATATTGTCACCCTGCTTATTTAACTTATATGCAGAGTACATAATGAGAAACGCTGGGCTGGAAGAAGCACAAGCTGGAACCAAGATCGCCGGGAGAAATAGCAATAACCTCAGATATGCAGATGACACCACCCTTATGGCAGAAAGTGAAGAGGAACTAAAAAGCCTCTTGATGAAAGTGAAAGAGGAGAGTGAAAAAGTTGGCTTAAAGCTCAACATTCAGAAGACGAAGATCATGGCATCTGGTCCCATCATTTCATGGGAAATAGATGGGGAGACAGTGGAAACAGTGTCAGACTTTATTTTTTTGGGCTCCAAAATCACTGCAGATGGTGACTGCAGCCATGAAATTAAAAGACACTTACTCCTTGAAAGAAAAGTTATGACCAACCTAGATAGCATATTCAAAAATAGAGACATTACTTTGCCAACAAAGGTCCGTCTAGTCAAGGCTATGGTTTTTCCTGTGGTCATGTATGAATGTGAGAGTTGGACTGTGAAGAAAGCTGAGCGCTGAAGAATTGATGCTTTTGAACTGTGGTTTTGGAGAAGAGTCTTGAGAGTCCCTTGGACTGCAAGGAGATCCAACCAGTCCATTCTGAAGATCAGCCCTGGGATTTCTTTGGAAGGAATGATGTTAAAGCTGAAAGTCCAGTACTTTGGCCACCTCATGCAAAGAGTTGACTCACTGGAAAAGACTCTGAAGTTGGGAGGGATTGGGGGCAGGAGGAGAAGGGGATGACAGAGGATGAGATGGCTGGATGGCATCACTGACTCAATGGACATGAGTCTGAGTGAACTCCGGGAGTTGGTGATGGACAGGGAGGCCTGGTGTACTGCGATTCTTGGGGTTGCAGAGTCAGACACAACTGAGTGACTGAACTGAACTGAAATTAATCATAAAGTTGATGCATGGATTGAATGAAATAATCTCGATAAGGCATTTAGAAAATGCAAAGCACTCAGTAAATATTATTATTTAACAAGCAAGACTGAAAGATTAGGTGACATGAAAGGGGGTGGATTGGGGAGAGGGAAGGGGAAAGCGAGAGATTTCAGTTTCAACCCCACTATCCATATCCCCATCTAGGGTCCCTCCATCTCCTCTTTCTGGTTTCTTCTGAGGAAGCCATGCCTCTCAGGTAGTTTCACTCTTCCAGTTCCAAACAACAATTATATCTTAATCCAGTGCAATAATTTTTACACTCGGCTAGTAATAGACGAAGAAGGCAATGGTACCCCACTCCAGTACTCCTGCCTGGAAAATCCCATGGATGGAGGAGCCTGGAAGGCTGCGGTCCATGGGGTCACTAAGAGTCGGACACAACTGAGTGACTTTACTTTCACTTTTCCCTTTCATGCATTGGAGAAGGAAATGGCAACCCACTCCAGTGTTCTTGCCTGGAGAATCCCAGGGACGGGGGAGCCTGGTGGGCTGCCATCTATGGGGTCACACAGAGTCAGACACGACTGAAGTGACTTAGCAGCAGCAGCAGTAATAGAAGAGTTTACTCTGTATGGTTCTTTTCTACCTTCCCAATAGTCTCAGTGTGTTCTCAGTGTGATGGAATCATGCTCATTCTCCCTTGCCTACAATTATTTCACTCTACTGTCCTTAACTCAAGATGAAAGATTATAGGCATCTCTTTGCCCTCCTCCCGAAGTGCTTGTAATAACCACAAAATTGTTCAAAGAGATCACATATATGACCTTGATAAAAACCCTTTTTTGGACTTCCCTGGTGGTCCAGTGGTGCCTACCAAAGCAAGGGACATGCGTTTAATCCCTGGTCCATGAAGATTCCACATGCCAGAGGGGCAGCTAAGTCAATACACCACAAGTACTAAGCCCACGTGCTACAGCTAGCGAAGCCCAAATGCCATAGAGCCTGAGCTCTGCAACAAGAGAAGCCATCACAGTGAGAAGCCTGTGCACCACAACTAGAGAACAGCCCCAGTGCACAGCAACAAATCCCAATGCACCGATAAATGAGCAAATTAACAAATAAAATGAAAACAAAACCCTTTTTTCCCTTTTTGAGCCTCTATTTTCTTATTTGTGGGTAAGTAAGTCTGACCAGATGATCTCTGAGGTCCCTTCTCACTCTACTATTCTCCACTAACAAAATAGGGAAACATTAAGGCAGAAAAGGTAGTCTGGAGTCTTAATGTGAGAGCTTTGAATGCTGGATTATTAATATTAATCTCATAGACAGGGAAATTAATGTGATTGGAATTTATTAACAGTGATGCTTAGAAATAGGGAATCCAGGGGAGAATTAATGAAGCTTGAACAGGAGAAATGGGTGTATCATGGGAAGGCAGAAACCTTCCAGCCTGTTAAACAATTGGATATAGGGAACAAGTGATGACTTGTCAAAGGAGCTTGTAACTGGGATGTTACTAACAGAAATAGAGGGGAAGAGAGGAGGCTGGTTTTGCAGGTTACATAAAGAATTCTGTTTTAGACATATTCTGTAACTCAACAATTTCATTCCTAAAAGGGTAAACCCCAAAGAAACCCTTGGACCTGTACAAGATACATGTGGAAGAATCTTCATGGAAACATTGCTTACATAACAATAACCTGAAAATAATTCAAATGCCCATGAATATTAAAGTAGATAAATGAATTGAGGTATAGTCATGCCCTGTAATGTTATACAATAGCCAAAACAGATGAACTGCAGTGATACACTATAATATGGATGGATGACAGTAATATAAGTTAAAAAGTCCCTTACATACAGCATGTTATCCTATTTATAAAGTTATAAGCAACCAACGTATATTGTATTATATATATAATATATATAATTATAATACATATATAATCCTTTGAAGGAACACATATTGACACAATAAATAAATCAAAGAAACCATGAATATAGGATTCTGGACAATGCTTACTTTGGATGTGGAGCAGCATTTTCATGTTAGATTTTCAGGTGTTTGTTACATTATTTAAAATAAACTAATCAAATACACAAAAACATAAGCAATCAGAAGAACAAAATGTATTAAACATAAATCATTGCTCTAAAGATAGGTCTCAAAGAATATTACAGGGGTTTAAAAAAATAAAAGAAAAAGATAAAAATAGGTTTGTAGAGAAATAAATAAAAGAGAAAATAAAAACATCTCAGAAACGAATGCCACAGTATAAACAGCCAAAAATAGGAGGAAAGTGTGATAAAAGCATGTTAAGACATGAGAGACAGCCTAGAGTGAAAGACAAATTAAAAGAGCAAAAATATAAAATTTTATAGAGAAGGTGTATAAAGGAGATTAAACTTCTTGAAAAAGAGATGTGATAGAGATATTATTGAAAGAAATAATGGAAGAAATGTTTCCAGAAATAAAGACTAACCTGTAGATCAAAAAGATTCACCATAAATTTGGGGAAAATTATGTAGAAAGATGAATACAAGATATTCTGCAGAAACCACTCATCTTTAGGGATAAAGAACTAATCATATGAGAATATAAGCAGAAAAGGCAGGTTACTTACAAGGTGGAAAGAATTAGATTGACTTCAGGCATCTCCTCAGTGATACTCAAATGCTTGAAGATGATGAATGGTCCATGTTTACACAGTTTTGAAGCATGAAAGCATAATCCCAAACACTATATTCAGGTATGGCAGGCAAAGGTCACTCACTATTTCTCCATATTCATTTTCTTCCTTCTTAACACTAAGAACCCAGATTTTGAGCTTGACAACAGCCATCAGGTAAAATACTATATATCGTATAGTCATGTAATTAAGTTTTTTCTAGTGAAATATAAGTAGAAATGCTGTGTGCTACTTCAGAGAAACCTCCTTAAAGGTGGGGACCTATCCTTCTTGACTCCTTCCTTCATTCTGCTGCCTGAAATCTGAAGATGGCTGGCACTCAAACAGCCTTTTTGGATCATGTGGATAAGAATAGTCCTTTAAGAAATGATAGAACAGTAATTTGGAAAAACTATGGGTCCCTGACAAGTTTATAGTGCCAATGTTGGGCTTCTGTTATGTGAGAAAGCAATCAATTCCAACTTGTTAAACTTCTCTGATGTGTATGTATGTTGGAGGACAAAGATTTTTTTGAATTAATTTATTTAATTGGAGGCTAATTACTTTACAATATTGTGGTGGGTTTTGCCATACACTGACATAATCTGTTGAACTTAACTGAAAACGATTACACCAGGCAGATGCCCCTCAGATATAAAGAAAATGAATAGAAATTATGAAGCTTGGAAAGAAAATTAGATGATGAAACTCAGTCAACAAAAATCAAATCAAAATAATACAGGAATAGGGAATATAGAAGCCACTGTAAAAGGATCAAGAAAACTTAATTCACTCAAATAAAAAACTGAGATTAAATAACAGGAATTATGATTACAGAACAGAATGTAAGTGGTCCTAGCACAAAAATCAAGAGTGGGCTGGAAGAGTAAATGTGCTGATTTTCTCATCTTGCATCACATGGGATTCATAGATATAGTCTAGAAGAGAATTGTGCTGATTTTCTCATCTTGCATCACATGGGATTCATAGATATAGTCTAGAAGAGAATTTTTAAAAAACCTTTTACATAATGATTGAAAACTCATAGTTTTTTCATAACTTAAAAATATTCAGGAACTAATAACTTTCATGGCAAATAAACATTTATCTGAAGTTCAGCAATTCTTCAGTTTCACTTCAGTTTCCTTTAACTCCATTAAATAAAAGTACAAAGTTATTATTTTTTGTTTTAAAATAACATGTAGAGTATGATTCCCATTTTTGTTACCAATCAGACTCATTTTTACTCTACCTATATTAGCTATTCACCTACCTACTATCTTTCTGTCTGTATCTTAGATGTATATTGAATGTCTGGAAATGTCATTTGTTGTAGGTTTAAATGGAGGAATTTCTTTTTTGTTTCTGTATTTTAATAAGGATTATGTCTTATTTTGATAAACTATCAACTCTACAGAAACCAAGTCTTTTATTTTAACAAAGTAATTCTTCCACTTTCTTCTGGAAAAATCATAACCATCCACAAATGAAAATGAATACTTAACCCCTACACCAGGCACTAATAGAACTTATATTTTAAGCTTTTAATTTTATTATAATTATAAACAGAGGTAGTAACTGTACAGCGGTGACTTTGGCTTAAAAAAAAAAACAATCTATACCCTTACCTCTTGTCATAAGTCTTCCTGAAGGCAATACTTTACAATTGTGCCATATTTTTATCAAAAAGAATTTTTAACTTCACAAGAAAATATATTTTAAAATAAAGTAGGTAGAGAATGTTCTATCCTCATTTTATAGATGGGCAACAGCATTCAAAGGAAACAAACCTTAATAGTGGCAGAGCTGGGATTAGAACTGAAGTGTTCTAATTTCTAGACCAGATGTTCCCAGGGAAAGACAGTTACTGTTATTTCCCCCTTGTTGAATACAACTGATTTTCATAGCAATAAGATAACCAACACATACTCAACAGAGCCATTGGTTCAAAGAATTTTCAGCTTGCAAGGGATGTTAGAAATCTTACACAGGTATCAGCAGGCCTTGGCAATCCTCCTTTCTAGGCCCTAGCTGGAGTGCAGCTAATGGGCCTCTGGACTCCCATTTCAGACTTCACCCTTTTTTTAAATCTTGTCTGATTTACATATTAATGTTTCACATAAAATTCCATTTGAAAAGGAGGCTGGTTTCTACAAACAGATTTTACACCACTAAAAGATTAGATTAGACCACCCAGCCTAATCTTACAGAAATAGAGAGGTGATTTAATATAATCATTGCAAAGTGAGGAAGTTTTAAGAAGTGCCAACGAGTTCACAGGAGAATAAGCAATCTTGACCAAGCTATTTTGAGCCTGTCTCACATCATTCCATTTAGAAGCAGCTGCTTTTCTGAATTGACACTTCTCTTTTTTTCTAAACCACTAGTTAAACCAAGTGTACATACTGTACAAATCTTCTGTGGTCAAGAAATTACAGATTTGAACAAGAACTGGAAAAAAATGTCAAGTGTCTTGCCTTGTAATGTTCCATGGTTTAATTTTGAAAATTGTCTAACCAGAAGCAATCGTCTGCAGTTAAAAATGTGGATCCATTTTAAAGGAATGTTCTTTATCAGATAAAAATATGATTACGCTTCTGAGGTTGATGAAATCAACTGGAAGATGTAGGTAATTTAATAATTTACATTTATCAAGTGATTTATAATTATAATCAGTAAAATAATATTTGGTACCCTAGCAAGAGCACAAGCTTTATTTTTTTTTAATTTTATTTTATTTTTAAACTTTGCAATATTGTATTGGTTTTGCCAAATATTGAAATGAATCCGCCACAGGTATACATGTGTTCCCCATCCTGAACCCTCCTCCCTCCTCCCTCCCCATACCATCCCTCTGGGTCATCCCAGTGCACCAGCCCCAAGCATCCAGTATCGAGAGCACAAGCTTTAGAATGAGACATACATAGCCTCAAACTTATTTCACCACTTCGTAGCTGGGAAATCCCAGGCTAGTCTACTTACTGAAATAATATTTGGTTTTATCACCTGTGAAATGGAACCAAAGTGAGGATTAAGTGCAATGACATATACTGAGTACCTGACGCTTCCCCAAGTAACTTTAATTTCCTTTCCTCCTCTTTCCTGGAATGTTGAATATAAGTGACATTTTTATTAATTGGACCCTATTTTACATATTAAATAGGATTACAAGTTGTAATATATGAAAATTTATTTTGATAAAGAATAATTTTGCAATCTGAATCATAACCAGTAAGCATATTGCAATGAAAAGAGCACTGGGTCAATAATCTGTGCTGTGCTTAGTCACTCAGTTGTGTCTGACTCTTTCCAATGCCAGTGGGTTGCCATGCCCTCCTCCAGGGGATCTTCCCAACCCAGGGATCTGAACCCAAGTCTCCCACATTTCAGGCGGATGCTTTACCGTCTGAGCCACCAGGGAAGCCCAGGTTGATCATCAGAAGACTACAATTCTTATCTCCATTCTGCCACTTTTAGGTCGAATTCATATAAAATGACCATTTTTACAGGTCACAAGTGGTTGAATAAATTTGTAGTTCTGGAGAAACAATAATCTAAGATTGTTTCATTAGATGAATTTAGATAACTATTTACGTTCATTGATTAAACATTTATCATTTGCCTATTACAAGGCAGACACTGTTTTAGCTTATGACAATATAGTGAGGAGTATGACAATACTCCATTCCTTTTGGTACTCTGTCATTAAGAGAGACATAATTAACAAGCAAAGCAGCTTACACATCATATAAATTTTTCAGATAGTGATAAAATATTCAATAGCTAGGTGATCACTAAGGTTGCTTCAGCTTGAAAGTTGTAAAATACCAGGTCATTTTTGTAATGAATTATACTTCTATTAGTTTAATAGAAGACATATCTGTAGATAAAGTTATACTTCTTAAAAACAGAAAGAAGTACCTTAACTGTAGGAAATCTGAAAGAGAATCTTTAGAAAACCTCAAATAAAAGGATGTAGAGGGTTTTATCAGGAAATAAGTTTGGCTGTATGTAACAGTGAGAAATGCCAAATGATAGTGGCTTAAAGAATAAGGTTTTTGGGTTTTTTTTTTCCCCTTTAGGAATCAGGACGTCCAAATCCAGTTGCTCCAAAGCTAACATGGCACCACAATGCGTATAGGGTGGCTGCTCTTAGCCATCTTTCTTCACCCGTGTTGCTTCATGGTTGCATAATGGCAGATAAAAATTCCTTCTGCAACACTGCACCAATATAGCAGGCAGAAAGAAAGTATAGATCAAGGGGTAAAGCTTAACTACCAGCTTAGATCTGCCTACTTTTAAAGAGTTTTCCAAGAAGCCTCATCTAGCAATTCCCACTTACAGTTCATTAGCAGAAATTGGATTATGCTTAAATTTTCAGTTAGGCACACGGCTACCCTAAACAAAATCAGAATTATGTTAATAATGAGGAGTGTTCAGATGAATACTGGCTAGAGAACTGACAGATTCTACCAGAGGGATGCATCAAACTTCACAAATATGATTCTGAACATGTGTGAAACAAACATATACTGAAAAGAAAAAAAATTACAAAAAGGAAACTTTGACAGGAATCTTCTTGTGTAGCAAATACTGTTTGGCATACAAATGATTTTCAGTTGCTTTCTCCAAGCTCTACCCTCATGGGTCTGTAAGCAAAAGTAAGTTTTACTTTTTATTATTTACTAAAGGTATGCTCATCTGTAATACTAAGCTGAGGGCTTGATTTAAATAAATAGGCAAGCATTCCATTTATCTTAAATGATTTTCTGTTTTCTTCCTTCCACGTAACATTTAAGAAGACTTATAAACAAATTCAAGTGATGAACTATTAAATAACTAAGGGAGTCATGTTTGAAAAAAGATGAAACAAAAATCTAAGAAGATGCAGAGGTCCCTGGGATTAAGGGAGGGTTCCACAGTGTGGGAGTTCCTTATCATCTGAATTCTAGCAATCTAAGTACAGTGGATAGGAATCTGCCTGCCAATGCTGAGGTCACAGTTTCAATCTCTGGTCTGGGAAGATTCCACATGCCCCAGAGCAACTAAAAGCCCGCAAGCCACAACTACTGGAGCCCTTGCACCTAGAGCCTGTGCTCCAAAACAAAAAAAGCCACCACAAAGAGAAGCCCATGCACCGCAACTAGAGAAAGTACATGCACAGCAAAAAAGACCCAATGCAACCAAAAATTTTAAATTGATTAACTAATGAAAAAATATGTGCATAAAATCAGGTAAAAACGGGACTTCTCTGGTGGTTCAATGGTTAAGAATCTGCCCGCCAATGCAGGGGCATGGGTTCAATCCCTGGTTTGGGAAGATCCCACATGACCCAGCAAATAAGATCCCTCATGACCCGGATGACCCTGTGTGTCACAACTATTGAGCCCACACTCTAGAGACTGTGTTTAACAGCAAGAGAAGCCACTTCAGTGAGAAGCTGGTGTTCCACAACTAGAGAGTAGCCGTCCCCACCCCTGCTCACGACAGCTAGAGACAGCCTGCACTAAGCAATGAAGATACAGTGCAACCAAAAATAAAAAATTTAAAAAAAAGAAAGAAAAAAATTAGGTAAAAATGTTTTCCAAAGTTTACTATCCAAATAAAAAATCAGCTATAATGAACTCAAAGGTGTACATCAACTAAAGCATTGTAGGTGAAGGCCCAGTGGTTCCTTCCGGCATCCCTCCCCCTGGTGTTCAGAGAAGCTGTGGATCAGAAAGTGAGAAATATGGGTACAGCGAAGATAATGGGATGTCACATTCGAGATTAGGGTACAGACAAAATGTGACTTCTGTCCTGCTAGCCCACTCTAACTCTCTTGTTTGCTGGTGCCAAGGAAGCCAGCTGCCATGTTGCAAGCTGCCTGTGGAGAGGTTCACAGGGCAAGAAACTTAGGGAGGCCTTTGATCATACAATGAGGAACTGAGGTCCTCAGGCCAACAACCCACAAGGAACTGGATTCTGCCAACAACCCATGAGTGAGCATGTTATCAGATGAGTCAACAGCCCCGTTGACTTCTTGACTGGGGCCTTGTACTCGACCTTGAGACTACAAGGTGCCGAGACTTGAGCCAAGACTTGAGGTGCTCGGCTAAACTACATCCAGACCCCTTATCTGCATAAACTGTAAAATAACCATTTGTTTTAAGCCTCTAATTTGGGGAGTAATTTGGTTCCTAGCTAAGTATAATTAGTATAGGAATGCAAAAAATATTTACCAGCTTTTAACATTTTGGCATATAAAAGAATACATCTTGGTCATATGGGATTCTCTTTCATACATATGAAACATCTTATTCCTTAGTATTGTTAAAAAAAAAAAAAAAACTTACCAGGCAATACGAAGTACAATAAATTAGGGTTCAAGCTAGCTGGAGAGCAAATGCAAATCCCCAACGCAGAATCCTTGTTTACTAAATACTAACAAAACTGAATCAATAGCCAGAGTAGATGGCTGAGCCTTGGAGGAAAGAAAAAGAGCTCCCTCTGGATCCAATTGGCCAGAGCTTCTCAACCCTTAGCAGGAATCAGAATCACCTGCTGCTGCTGCTAAGTCACTTTAGTCGAGTCCAACTCTGTGCGACCCCATGGACAGCAGCCCACCAGGCTTCTCCATCCCGTCCCTGGGATTCTCCAGGCAAGAACACTGGAGTGGGTTGCCATTTCCTTCTCCAATGCATGAAAGTGAAAAGTGAAAGTGAAGTCGCTCAGTCGTGTCCGACTCTTAGCGATCCCATGGACTGCAGCCTACCAGGCTTCTCCATCCATGGGATTTTCCAGGCAAGAGTACTGGAGTGGGGTGCCATTGCCTTCTCCGTCAGAATCATATAGGGCTTGTTAAGCCATAGACTGTAGGACCCACCTTCAGAGTTTGTGATTCGTATGACTGAGGTGAAGACCAAGGATCTATTTCTAAGAAGTTCTCAGCAGATGTTGCTGGTGCTGGTTCTGGGACCACACTTTGAAAACCACTGCAATAGACAAGAGTTTCTGTAGTTTCCTGTTGGAAGGAGTAACATGAGAATAGTCCTCCCAGACAACTCCTGGTGGATTAGAGTAAGAGGAAGGCTGAAGAGCCCAAACTTGTAGCAACAGTGAGGCTCTTGTTGAGATGATAAAGTGCTGGTATTGGGGAGCAAGGAGTTTCACAGCAGAGGGAAATAAAAAGGGGAATACTAGGGGAGTTTTCTGACTTTATCATGTGTGCTTAGTCACTCAGATGTGTCCAACTCTTTGTGATCCCATGGACTGTAGCCCACCAGGCTTCTCTGTCCATGGGGATTCTCCAGGCAAGAATACTGGAGTGGGTTGCCATGCCCTCCTCCAGGGGATCTTCCCAACCCAGGGATTGAACCCAGGTCTCCCACACCATAAGCGTATTCTTTATGATATGAGCTGACTTCATCAGTTCTCCTCCAAAACAGCCAGTCTGGCTACAGAGAGAGAAAATAAAATTGCTGTCATCACTGTCATCACTAATAAAACAGCCACACAACCAAGTTCACCTGGCTTCCCATGAGAGACATGAAGTACCACTCAGCATGGCTCCTTCGAATCAGGCGCTCTGAACTGTTTACTGCTGTAATTAACTCCACCCAATCTATTTACCTGACAGAATTGTCTTTGGGCTTCCAGATGGCCCTTACTTCCTCTAGGATCATCAGTTGGGGACCCTGAAAGCCATTCAGACCCTTCAGATTTGCGCCTGATCTAATTTACATGATTTCAGAACACTGAGTGCAATTCTCTCTATTGGCATTTGTTGTCTCTATTTCCAAGTTGAAACAGAGTGCATAGTTGTATTTCTTCAAGGACTGTTTTTGAAATACATTTATTCCCTGGATGTTCTAGAGACAATGGTGTTACTAGAGTGTTTTCCAGACACACAGCCCATGGGGGTGCCAGTTTCCAGGTCTGAGGCATCTGTTAGTGGATGTCATATGCAGTGATGTTGGGGTGGCAAACAAAGAGAGCCTCCTTTGCATCTGCATCTTGGCACACGCCCCTAGAGAGAGGGTTACCTCGCATTTTTCTTATATTTCCTTGTGTTTAAGAGTTTAGCGTTCTAGTATGATGAGAATAATGTCTGAGTGACAATTTCAGATGTTAGCTTATTTTTGCTCTTTTGGGAAATTGTCTAACTTCCAGCAATTCCTAGTACCAAACAATACCTCCAAAACTGGAGGCTATCCAAAGATAAAGCACTATCCAAAGATATCTGTGGTTGATTTACAGGGAAGGGAAAAAGCAAAGCATCTTAAGGGTTGAGAGGATGGAAATTTACCCCCAAGGAATGTCCAGCCTAGCAGGTAAAGAGAGATTTGTGAACCAAACACACCAGCAGGTATGAATAAAATTTCAGGGCCAAAAATAAAGTGTCTCAAATGGAAAAATCACACATTTTAAATATTTTTTAAATGCAGTGAACATAATTAATTCCCAACATTATCAACAGGCATTTCTATAACAGAAATGAGTAAAGACTCTTGGACCTGAAACATAAGCAAAAAAACAAGGGATTCTTTTCTGTCTCCCTTTACCCAGATTTGTTTATTAAACTTATTTCTTGAGTAAACTTTTTAACAAGCAAATGCCCTGGTTTCCCTCAGTCTCTTCTCTGCCCCACCTCCTTGGCACAAGGCTTGTGCTGAACTTACATGCACATGAACTATGAGCAAAGCATCCACATAGATACAAACAGTGATTACAATGGTTTTTGTTTCATTTTGCTTTGATTTCACCTTTTAATAAAACGTCTATTTAAAGGTGCTAATAGCATTTAAGTTGAGCTAACAGCTATCAAACTGAGGCTGTGTTTAGACCAAGATAACAGGGAATGTTTACTGGTGGAATCACATTACCGTAAAACAAGGCTCCCATCCCACTATGCAGGTAGGCTAATACTGATGCATCTCCATTTTAATGGCAAGTTTCAGAGTGAACTTCTACTATATTCATTTTCTCTGAGGCCATCCTTCCCTGCAAGGTTTAAAGATTACCAAACAATGAGCCTCTTTCAAAAGCATGGATTTCCTTGGTGTTTTAAATTCTTAACTTGTCCATTTCTCACTTTCATGAGATATCCACCTCACAGCAACCCAAACACACAAGTACATTCACTTCTATGGGTTGCTGATGTCGCTTTGAAGGCCTTTTCAGTTAGCCTTTTTCCTGACTCACCCCACCATTTCCTCTGGTTTTTTATTTGACAGACCATCCAAGTACTCGACCTAAGTCATTTGCTTCCTTCCTACTGAAGGCTTTTTACTGCTACCACCAGTCTCTTTCTTCTTGACCAAAGATCAGTGTTTTCTTCAGTCCAGGCCTGCAGCACATGGTCTCATTTCATAACTTTTAGTAGAATTCCACTTTTTGAACTGCTTATTGGGGAACAGGGGTAGGTACGAATTACAGACTCAGTCATAGAGGTGTAATATAGTTAATTGTGAGTGCCTAGAGTAACTACCATGCGGAGAAGGCAATGACAACCCACTCCAGTACTCTTGTCTGGAAAATCCCATGGATGGAGGAGTCTGGAAGGCTGCGGCCCATGGGGTCGCTAAGAGTCGGACACGACTGAGCGACTGCACTTTCACTTTTCACTTTCATGCACTGGAGAAGGAAATGGCAAGCCACTCCAATGTTCTTGCCTAGAGAATCCTGGGGACGGGGGAGCCTGGTGGGCTGCCGTCTATGGGGTTGCACAGAGTCGGACACGACTGAAGCGACTTAGCAGCAGCACCAGAGTAACTACATTTAAAACTCATAAAGCTTTTCAAGGGAAGGGCCTTCTAGGTCCTTCCTATAATTAACAGCATTCATTTTAAGTAGTATATCAATTGTTCCTGCATAGAAAGAGTTCATTCTCTAAAATGATTTCACTACTTCCCTCTGAAAACCTCTCTTTTTGTCAGTTGTTTAATAAATCTTATTCTCATAGATATCACAAAGACAGAGTCAAAAGATTACATACTTTAAATTAGTGGGTACTAATCTCAGGGCTGGAGGCCTCCTTTGACCTCCTGGAGATAAAGGTTGGTGTGTACATTAGTTCTTCTGAGAACTACCAAAGGCTTCCTTTCTCCTAAAGAAATCCTAAAGTAGTCCTTTTATACTTTACCACTCCCTTCTCCTGGCACTGGAGTCTGAGACAGTACTTAATATTTGCTTGTTTCTCCTCTGGAAAATCCCCAATCTAACGCAAACTACTTCATACCTAAAATACACTGATTTCTCAACTCAATCTTGCTGAAGAGGTTCCCAGTGTGCAAACAGCACCAAGAAGGGTTTTTAAGTCGCCAAGTAAATGGAATCTGAAAACACTACAATTGGTTCCCAAGCTAATGCTCCTAGTGACCAGGTATGAATTTGGAAGGTGGTTGGATAGTTTGATCTGTAAACTGTGTTGACAGTCTAGAGTTCTAGAATATGTTCTAAACATCCAAGGTAATCACTACCCACGTACTCTGAGCTTGAAAATGATAAAACTATAAATTAATAAAGTGTCACTTGCTAGCTCAATGACAATAGGGTTGGAATGTGAGCCAGATACCAGAAGATACAGATATAACCCTGTCCTCAGCACTAACTATAAGCTATATCGTGGATCAATTCAGTGAAATGGTTTTATAGGCTAGTAGAAGCTTCTGCTCAAAATCAGATGGGAGTAGAGCAAATTAATACCATCATCTATTATTCTATCAGTAAAGTTATGCTCTTTAATTTCTAAAACTTTTTGATTTTGATGAATTGAAATGCAAATATCTTTTGAAGGGATCATACCAATCTTTTATCAAATGACATAAATAGTTAATATTTTAGCAGAAATTGGGACAAATGCAATACAGGGAAGGAGAGAAGAAAAGCTGAGGCTGATAAGTGAGCAAGGAGGCACCAAAGCAAATTTTATTACCCTTCCAAAGCTGCCCTTTGAGGTCTACCTTCATTCTCCCTTGCTGACCATCTCTTCCTTGAAGCTGGTGGTTTTTCTGAATACAAGGTCAGGTTTCACAATTTGGATTATGAACAGTGGCAACCTTGATACTTGGTAGCCTTCAATCTAAGGCATGTTCACCTTCCTTCCATTGGTAAATGAATCCATTTTTCCTTGACTTTCTAAAAGTGATCAGCTGTCAAACTGAGACTCTTATCTACACAGAAAGTACAAGACATGACCTTTGTTTGCTTTTCTCTTTTCATAGGAATCAAAAATATCAGACTATCCCTGCAGTGCCAGAAGGCTGGGGACCAGCATTTTGAAAGTAAGAAACGATAAGGGAAGACCCATCTAAAATTTTCTTGTTGGCAGTCCAAAATATCTAGCCCTGCCACCAGTGGAATTAACAGACAAACTGAACCCCAAATAGCTGAATTGCTGGTACAAGGGAAGAAAATTAGAAATACCAACTGTGGCTTTATGAGCAGTTTCAGAAACAAGGACTGTAATAACTCCCCTATTTTCTTCCTAACAAATTATAGATAATAACCAGTACCCCTTCTTCCTTACTAAATTGTAAAGGTGCACTGGTGGTGGTTAATTTTATAATTTAGTTCTTAGGTGACAGGATGTCTAGGAGAGATTGTTCCTAAACAGGAAGAATAAACATTACCAGAGAAAGGTCCAAGGAAGGGGATTTCAAAATTTCCCCTTCAGAGAGATACGAAGCATGCTTTCATTTGTACAAAGGATCATAACATTTTGTTAGGTGAAAACATGTCCAGATTGTTACTGTTGTTTAGAAATTAAAGTACAGGAAGAAGAGTATATATAAATGCTGAATGGTCAAAGGGTGAACCGTGATGGCTTTGGTGAGTGGCTTTCCGTATCTATTCCAAACTCTTTAGAAGGAGCCTTCCTGTACTGCAGAAGCTAGAGAATTTAAAAGCATGTTTTTCATTTCCTGACTTCAGAGTTAAACTAGCTGATTAAATATACACATGTAACTTTGCTTCATCTTGAGACAACACAAAAAGTACAATTAAAGATTTTTTTAAGACATAAACCCTCTGGAGCATGGAAAACAAGAGGCAAGAACAATAATATTTTGGCAGCTGAATAGTGGCAATGAGGAAGCAAAGAAACATAAAATTTATGTTGTAGGATTTCTCAAAAGGTTCAAGAACTCATGGTACTGGGTAATGCTGGAACTGGGGTGAAGGGGCATCATGCTGAAATAAGGAGGAGTGAGTGAAAGTGTTTGAGTAACAGACCCTTCAAACCCCACCCCTGTTCCACAGTGCTGGTGACTGCCCTCTGTCCTAGCAGATCCTCGGGGCTTATTACCTACAGAGGTAAAAGAAGATGTCAGGACTGGGGAATGCTAGGTTCCTCTGAGTGCTAGATCCTATACCAACAAATGGTCCACCCAGATGTCCCAAAGATAAATCTCTAATTGTAGATGTCCCAAAGATAAATCTCTAATTGTTAAGTCTTAAACATTTACTCTGGAGAAGGCAATGGCACCCCACTCCAGTACTCTTGCCTGGAAAATCCCATGGGCAGAGGAGCCTGGTAGGCTGCAGTCTATGGGGTTGCAAAGACTCGACACGACTGAGCGACTTCACTTTCACTTTTCACTTTCATCCACTGGAGAAGGAAATGGCAACCCACTCCAGTGTTCTTGCCTGGAGAATCCCAGGGACGGGGGAGCCTGGTGGGCTGCCGTCTATGGGGTTACACAGGGTCAGACACAACTGAAGTGACTTAGCAGCAGTAGCAGCAGCAGCAACCATTTACTCAGAGCTTCCAGTATTTTTATTCCTCACTTAGTTTTGATTTTTTTAAACAGGTATTTTGTGGGAGAGGTATAATTTATATATAGTATTGAAAAGCACAGATTTTAAATGTATTTGAGCAGTTTTGGTAAATGCACACATCTGTGTAACTCACACCCCTAACACAATATGGAACATTTTCAGTTCTCCAGAAAATCAGTCCCTAACTCTAAATCATGAACAGACAACTAAGAATTACCAGACATCTGAGGAAAAACTCCAATATGGAAGATAAAGACCAAAAGAAACAAATAGGAAAAAAGGAACTTAGAGGAAAGAGTTATTTTAGGAAAAATAAAAACTAATCTATATTAATATCCTTAGGCAGATGAGAAGAATGCACACTGAATACTATGAAAAAAATTCAAAGAACAATAACAAAAAAAGAGCTCTTAGAAACTGAAAGCATGATGAGAATTCAAAAAAAAAAAACTTAGTAGAAATTTTGGAAGATATAGTTGGAAAAATTCTCAGAAAAAATAGAACAAAAAGACCAAAAGAAGGAAAATCAGAGAGAAATGATGAGAAAAGAGGAGCCCAGTCCGGAGATCCAACATCTAGATAACAGAGGGGAAGAAAGTAGCAATGAAGAAATCAAGAGAATACCTAGGGTACTCAGACTGAAAGGGCCTACTGGATGCCCAAGAGAATGAATGGAAATGAGACTCAGAGGCATGTCATTATGAAATTTCACCAGGAACAAAGAGAATATCCTACTTAAAAAAATTGGCCACATAGCTGGAATTAGAAGAGCTTCTGATCTTTCAACAGCAGCATGTAAAACTAGAAGTCAATGGAGTAAAGCCTTCAAAACTGAAGAAAAAAAATATTCCTAACTTGAATTCTATGTCCAGTTACTTTATTAATCAAACAGAAAAGTAGAATAAAAACATTTTCAGACATTCAGTCTCAAAAAATTTACCGTTCACATGCCCTTTTTCAGAAAACTGCTAGGAAATATATGCCATTAAATGAAGAGAGTAAAGCAAGAAAGAATATATGGACCACATTAAACAGGAGATTCAACACAGTGAGGCAAAGGGAAACTGTCAGATGATGGAGATGATGGACCCCACATGCCTGTGCTACACAAAGCACAGAAGATCTTTTTAGAAAATCTGATGCTCAAAACTGTAGAGGGCCCAGATTAATAGCTGTCCTTGCCTCCAGAGTAACAACACAGACATAGTGAAGCCCATGTACGGCCAAAAAAGATGCTGCTGCTGCTGCTGCTAAGTTGCATCAGTCATGTCCAACTCTGTGCGACCCCATAGACGGCAGCCCACCAGGCTCCCCTGTTCCTGGGATTCTCCAGGCAAGAATATTGGAGTGGGTTGACATTTCCTGCTCCAATGCATGAAAGTGAAGTCGTTCGGTCATGTCCGACTCTTCGTGACCCCATGAACTGCAGCCTACCAGGCTCCTCCATTCATGGGATTTTCCAGGCAAGAGTACTGGAGTGGGTTGCCATTGCCTTGTCTGATGAAACCATAACAAAAGATCTTTCTAACACAATGGTACACAGAAACCTGGGGTCTCTCTATGTCTCGGCAAAGCTCTCCTGGCCCCCATAGACTATAATTCAGAAAATAATAAACACCTGCCCAAAGAAGAGAAATCCTACATGTTAATCTATATGTTCATATGTTCTGTGTGGATGTCTATGTATATTTATGTACTTTGATGTGCTTAGTAGCTCAGTTGTGTCTGA
Source organism: Bos indicus (assembly GCF_029378745.1). Taxonomy (NCBI): domain Eukaryota; kingdom Metazoa; phylum Chordata; class Mammalia; order Artiodactyla; family Bovidae; genus Bos; species Bos indicus. The sequence goes on from NC_091770.1 coordinate 30,302,203, forward strand.
CTCTTTGTGACCCCATAGACTGTAGCCTTCCAGGCTCCTCTGTCCATGGGATTCTCCAGGCAAGAATACTGGAGTGGGTTGCCATTCCCTTCTCCAGGGGATCTTCCCAAACCAAGGCTTGAACCTAGGTCTCCCACTTTGCAGGCAGATTCTTTACCGTCTGAGCCACCAGGGAAGCTCATGTACTTGTATATACACAGGCTATCTCTGGGTGGATTGTAAAGGAAATCTACTTTCCACTCTCTAGTTTTTGTCCCTTTTTAATTTATCTTTCTCCCCTGTGCATGTACTGGCTATTCATAAAATGAGCTAATGAATAAAACAAAATATATTCTCTTTTAAAACTTACAAACAACATGCCCACTGACTGAGCATTACTACTCTTAGGAATTTATTCTATGAATATACTTGTACATATGTCAAGTTATATAGATACAAGGCCATTTATTGCAGCATTATTTGTGATAGTAAAGGCCTGGATATTGCCTACCTATCCACTGAGAGGGAAAAGGTAAGATAAATTACATACATCTACGTTGTTGACTGCTTGGCAGTCATTAAAAAAAAGAATGTAAAAGCTCACTATGTATTGATATAGAATAATATCCAAGATATTCTATTAAGCAAAAAGGCAAGGCATAGACGAAAGTGTGTAATTTGTTATAAAAATACAGCAGAAAAATGTCTCTGAGTCCCACAACTCAAGTGTGTAGATAACTTACAACATCATTGTAGGTTATCTTTCTATTCTGTCCTTTGCCTTTGTGATGCTTAGTGTGTGTTAGTCACTAAGTTGTGTCCAATTCTTTGTGACCCTATGGACTGTAGCCCGCCAGGCTCTTCTGTGCATGGGATTTCCCAGGCAAGAATACTGGAGTGCCATTTCCTTCTCCAGGGGGTCTTCCCAAACCAGGGATCAAACTCAGTTCTCCTGCATTAAATGCAGATTCTCTACCATCTGAGCCACCAGGGAAGTCTTTGTGATACTTATGACAATAATAATTAATGATTATTTGTGCTAACAAAAATATTTTACACCTCTCATGCTTCTTGCAACTGGTTCTAGGTATGAAACTGGTTGCATCAATTCAGTGCATTAAGCAAGATTTGGAAAGCAGAAAGGGCAGGCACCAGCTTCTCGTGTTCTTAGCTGTTGTTGCTGATAGTCATAGTCATTGCAACAGCATCCCAGTGTCCAGAGATTAGCTTCACAGAAGCCCAAAGGCAGTTGCAGAGGCAGCTTCCTGACCCCAGGGATCCCAATCTCGGTGGTATATTCTTAGACTCAACATTTCCAGAGGGAGCTCCTGAATCTCCACCTACTTGTGGTACCTTCTGGCTGGAGAGTTAAGTGGTGATGTTCTAGGGGTCATTGGAAAGGACCTTGCTTATTCCATTCTTACCAATCTCCTCAATAATTCTATTAGCGTCTATTGTATTAAATGCTCCTGTGGCAGTGGTTTGTTTTCTACTACTAAACTTTACTGATACAATTGATAACATGAACTTTTAACATAGGGAAACTGCAAATCTTACTTTAGAATCATAAAAGTAATTTTATTTATTTGGTCTCTCCTATACATTGTGTGCTATCAAGGTAAGTGTTAAAGGGCTTAAAAATTGAGGATCATCTCTGAGCTTCTCTTCTGCATGTGCTAACAACTACTGGCATGTCAAAACATAAACACCAAATCAGGGGCAGAATGGTTTTTTGTTTGTTTTCTTTTGTTGTTGTTGTTTTATTTTGTAACTCGAAGATAATTGCTTTATAATGTTGTGTTGCTTTCTACCATGAAACAACATGCATCAGTCATAACTATATATACATATATACATATGTATATATATGGGATATATATACATATATATATATATATCCCCTCCCTCTTGAGTTCCCTTCCCACCCCCTACCCCCATCCTACCCCTCTAGTTCATCACAGAGCATCAGGCTGGGCTCAGGGGTAGCATGTTTAACTTTGTTTTTAAAGTTTATCCAAAACATACGATGAGTGAATGAATAGGTATTAGGCATTATTTTCAATACACTAATATATTTTTTAACTGATGAAAGTAAACATGACTGGCAGGGCACAGTGGTCTATTCTACTCTCTAAGAAAAGCCCGTGGGCCTCCATAGTAAAGTATGACGGAAATAACTGAGAGATTCCAGGTTTTACTCTCCTCAATTCAGTAACATGAAATGATTCTCAACAGGCTGAGAAACCCATTAAAACATCTCCTGGCCCATAACAATAACGGCCAATCATGGTAATCCTGTGGGAGTTGACAATTCTGGATTTTGTCTCTTTTTACGTTGTTCGAAATGTGAATTTGAGAGTGAGTGAGTAAAAGGGAGTGCCACGTGAGCAGTTATAGCCTTTGAGTACCACCGAGCACACTGTTAATATGTTTGTTTCCGAGGCAGCCTTTCATAATAACATTTAATCCAGTGACATTTTTGCGTGTGCTTTTAGAAAAGAAGCAGTTGAAAGTGGTGGGTAAGAGAGCAAATGTCTGAGAAGTCACAGCTCTCAGCAAACACAGACACACAAGTTTATGATTACCGGGTGGACAACAAACAGCAACAAACATCTGATTCTGAGTTTTCAGAGATTCACTCAATTATTAATGAGGTTGCCGCTGAGGGAAGAATAAGACAGAATTGCTTTGACTCTCAGATCTATTAAAAACTGGTGGGAGCCTGCCAGTTCTTGACCATATGTGAATTATCCACCTGGCAGATTATTGTTTCCTTGAAATTCAGCCAGCTTAGCCCCAAGTGACCTATTCTGCCTAAGTTATATTTAGCAAATACTAACTTATTTAAACATAGACTATGCAAAATATTTACGAGATGAATATATCCAAGGTAAATATCTATATCTATATCTATATCTATATCTATACACACACACACACACACACACAACATTTCTTAAACTAATGGAAATGTTTTATAAATCATCCAAAGTTTTGGAATTAAAAATTTTCAAGCTGCCAGGGCCCTTAAAGACTTCTTGTCCAAGAGTTTCATTTCATAGCTGAGAAAAATAAGCATGGTGAGGTTTACTGACTTGCCCAGAGTAACAGTTAATTGTGAAATTAAAATGTTTAAAGCATAGCTTCCCTTCTATTAAGTTTTTGGAAATATTTTTAGGATTATCTGCAATATGGAGAAATGATCTGCACAGAGTCTCCCTAAGAACAGAGCTGGACTCCGGGGGTGATGGGTTGATGGGGTGCGTGGCTGGGGGAAGGGGAGCCTGCCAGGCGTTCCCTCATTCGGCTCTGTTGCCTGCACTACAAGAGGTCTTCAGAATCTGTCCTCATTCTCTTATTTTACAACTCTCTCAAATTGCTTATTATTTTTGTGCTATCTCTTTCCTGTGAGTAAACCTTGAATTGCTCCCCTCAGTTGCCTTTTGTGAACTACAGACTCTTAAGGAAGAGCTGGGACCTACAAGGAGTTTGGAGAGACAATCCATAGCCTGAAGAGAGAATGCACTACAGCTTCAGGAGGAGAGAGTGGAGGAAGGTTCGCAGTGTGTATTTAATGCTGCTGAGCAGCTGGGCCCCAGGAATTGCAAGAATTTATATCATTGAAGGTGCTCAACAGTGGTTGATAGGGCTCTTCCAGGAGTGAGCAGATGGAGAAAGAGGAATAAGTGTGTGTGCAGCTGGTGAATAAATTCCAGAAGCTCACCTCAGCACCACTGGCTGCCTTTCAGACTAAAGACCCATAACTGGGGGCTTAAATGTATTTGCAGATGTACGTAGATTTTAAAAGGAAGTCTGCAGCACCTCACATCCAATAGGATGGCTACTATCAAAAAAAAAAAAAAAAAAGAGAGAGAGAAAGCGAGAAGAAAGGAAGGAAGGAAGGGAGAAACAAAGAAAGAAAATAACAAGTGTGTTGGCGAGGATATGGGGGAAATTATAACCCTTGTGTTCAAGGGAATATAAAGTGACATAGCCACTTTGAAAACAGTATGCAGTTCCCCCAAAATTTAAAAATATAATTACCACATGACCCAGCCGTATATACCCCAAAGAAGTGAAAGCAAGAACTAGAACCCATGGTCATAGCAACATTATTCACAACAGCTAAAAGGTAGAAACAATCCAAGTGTTCATCAACAAGATGAATAGATAAACAAATGTGGTATATACATAAAATGGGATATTATTCAGCCTTAGAAAGGAATTAAATTCTGACACTTGCTATAACGTGGATAAACCTTGAGGACATTGTGATAAGTGAAATGCAGCAGTCATAAAAGGACAAATACTGTGTGATTCCATTTATATAAGGTACCTAGAACACTCAAACTCTCAGAGACAAAAAGTAGAATGGTGACAGCCAAAAGGGTTAGGGTAAAGGTGAAATGGGGCTTCCCTGGTGGATCAGTGGTAAAGAATCTGCCTGCCAATGCAGGATACATGGGTTCTATCCCTGAGTTCAGAAGATCCCCTGGAGAAGGAAACGGCAACCCTCTCCAGTATTTTTGCCCAGGAAATCCCAGGGACGGAGAAAACTGTCCCTTTAGCCCAACTGGGCTACAGTCCATTGAGTCACAAAAGAGTAGGTCATGAGTTAGCAACTAAACAATAACAACAAAAGGGAGAATAGGGAGTTAGTGTTTAATAGGTACCAAGGTTCAGTTTTACAATAGGAAGAGAGTTCTAAAGATGGTTGCATAAAAATGCGAATGTACTTAATGCCACTGAACTAAGACGGCTTTTTGTTCTATGTATTTTACCAGTTTTAAAAATTTTTGGTTTTTTTTACAACCATACTTCTTAAAAAAAAAAAAAGGAAGTCTGTAGTATTCCTGCACTGTGTTAACTGAATTTGTAAAGGATCTTTTTAAATCAGAAATGAAAATCAAAGCTTATCTTCATTTATTCTCTTTATTCTTCCTTTCTTTCCTTTCTTCCTTGACGTCTCCCTACTTCCTTCCTTCAAACATCTGTAGGCTACGTAACATATGCCAAACATTGAGGCCCTAGGAAGCTCAAAGAAAAGATACCACACCCTCATCACAGTCCAGCAGCGGAGATGTGCCCAGATAAACAGACTTGATTATGTGACCAAGGCTCTAACAGAGACTCTCTCAGACTGTCATGGCAGCTCAGAGAAGGGACACCTAACACAGACATGGAGATGTGAAGGAAGCTTCCTGGAATTTGGAATTCCTAAGAAGAATCTTGAAGGGTAAACAGAAGTTAGCCTGCTAAACAAGGAAAAATTTGAGTTATCATAACAATACTAGTGATAACATATTTTATAGTAAAAAAGCTGCAATTCATATACTATTTATTCAATTGGGGTCTATTAAATACTAGGTGCCAAACACAGTTCAATGTGCTGGAAATAAGGAGGTGAACAAGATAAGGTTCCTCTGTCATGAAGCTTAGAGGAGATAGTCAATGAATACATAGACAAGTGGCTCAGTTGGTCAAGAAACCGCCTGCAATGCAGGAGACCTGGGTTCGATCCCCAGGTTGGGAAGATCCCCTGGAGGAAGGCATGGCAACCCACTCCAGTATTCTTGCCTGGAGAATCCCCATTGACAGACGAGCCTGGTGGGCTACAGTCCATGGGGTTGCAAAGAGTTGGACATGACTGAGCAACTAAGCACACACACAAATACATAATATATTAGAGTATAGTAAAGGTAAAGGTTCTGGACGGAGAAGGCGATGGCATCCCACTCCAGTACTCTTCTTGCCTGGAAAATCCCATGGAGAGGAGCCTGGTAGGCTGCAGTTCATGAGGTCACGAAGAGTTGGACACGACTGAGTGACTTCATTTTCACTTTTCACTTTCATGCATTGGAGAAGGAAATGGCAACCCACTCCAGTGTTCTTGCCTGGAGAACCCCAGGGACGGCGGAGCCTGGTGGGCTGCCGTCTATGGGGTCGCACAGAGTCAGACATGACTGAAGTGACTTAGCAGCAACAAAGGTTCTGGAAAACAATAGGGTAAGGGGAAAAGAAAGGGAGGATTGGGATGAGGGAAAGAATGTTACTAATTTTTATATGTGGCTAGAGAAGGCCTCACTAGTATATTGGCATTTGAGCAGAGGACTAAAAGTAGGGGCAGAAGGAGTCCTATGCGAAGACATGGAGGAGGCCAAGGTAAAAGCAAGTGAGCACAAGCTGGAATCAAGATTGCCGGGAGAAATATCAATAACCTCAGATATGCAGATGACACCACCCTTACGGCAGAAAGTGAAGAGGAACTAAAAAGCCTCTTGATGAAGGTGAAAGAGGAGAGTGAAAAAGTTGGCTTAAAGCTCAACATTCAGAAAATGAAGATCATGGCATCTGGTCCCATCACTTCATGGCAAATAGATGGGGAAACAGTGGAAACAGTGTCAGACTTTATTTTTTGGGGCTCCAAAATCACTGCAGATGGTGATTGCAGCCATGAAATTAAAAGACGCTTACTCCTTGGAAGAAAAGTTATGACCAACCTGGATAACATATTGAAAAGCAGAGATATTACTTTGCCAACAAAGGTCCATCTAATCAAGGCTATGGTTTTTCCAGTGGTCATGTATGGATGTGAGAGTTGGTCTGTGAAGAAAGCTGAGTGCCGAAGAATTGATGCTTTTGAACTGTGGTGTTGGAGAAGACTCTTGAGCGTCCCTTGGACTGCAAGGAGATCCAACCAGTCCATCCTAAAGGAGATCAGCCCTGGGATTTCTTTGGAAGGAATGATGCTAAAGCTGAAGCTCCAGTACTTTGGCCACCTCATGTGAAGAGTTGACTCATTGGAAAAGACTCTGATGCTGGGAGGGATGGGGGCAGGAGGAGAAGGGGACGACAGAGGATGAGATGGCCGGATGGCATCACTGACTTGATGGATGTGAGTCTGAGTGAACTCCAGGAGTTGGTGACGGACAGGGAGGCCTGGCGTGCTGCGATTCATGGGGTCGCAAGGAGCTGGACAGGACTGAGCGACTGAACTGAACTGACTGAAGTTCTTGAGGTGAGAACATGCCGCTATGTGTTAGGAGGACAGTGTAGTTTAGGAAGGAGGAGGGAGGGGAAGAGTACTGGAAGAGGAAAGGATGGGGGTTGGGAGGAAGACAGTACGTAGCAGGGGTTAAGGCCAGACTGAGTGACTTCACTTTCACTTTTCACTTTCATGCATTGGAGAAGGAAATGGCAACCCACTCCGGTGTTCTTGCCTGGAGAATCCCAGGGACGGGGGAGCCTGATGGGCTGCCGTCTATGGGGTCGCACAGAGTCGGACACGACTAAAGCAACTTAGCAGCAGCAAGGACGTTGGTATGTGAGATGAAAGCCACTAGAGGGCTCTGCATAGAGGAATGACATGATCTGACAGGTCTTAAAGGGATCATTTTGACTGCTCTGTTGGGAAGATGGTAAGAGGCAAGGGTGCAAATGATGTCACCAATTAGAAGACTTTGGCAATAATCCAAGAGAGATTGATTGACTTGGACTGGATGGCAGCAGATGAAGTTGTCATATTCTAGAAATATTTTAAAGATGAAACCAACATGATTTGCTGATAGATTGGATATCAAGTGTGAGAGAAAACAAAATAGTCATGAGTGGCTCCCAAGTTGTTGGTCTGAACAGCTAGAAGCATGGAGCTGGCATTTACTAAGGTGGGAAACTGTTAAAAGAGCAGGTTTGAGTTGGGGGTAGGCAAGGAATCAGACATTTGATTTTGTACACATCAAGTTCAAGATTTTTGTTAGATATATATGGAAATATCAACTAACATATATAAATATCCAGAGTTCAGGGTAGAAATACAGTTACAGATGTAAGTTGAAAGCTCTTGGTTTGTATTGGTTCAAAGCCATGACAATGGATGACATTTCCAAGAGAGAGTCTAGTGTAGAAGATGTCTAATAATTGACTCATGGGGTATTTGGGGCTATTCCAATAGTCAAAGGTTAGAGAAATGAAGGAGAACCAGTAAAGAAGACTGAGAAGGAATAGGCACAGAAATAAAAGGAGAACCAAGAGACTCTTCAAAGTCAAATGAAAAGACTTGTTTTCAGGAAGAGAGGGTGGGCAATTGTGTCATGTTGATGACAGGTCAAAATGGATGACAGTTGAGATTGGACCATTGGATTTAGCAGCATGAAGGTCAGTAGTGATTTTTTCAAGAGTTGCTTTGTTGTAGTGGTGGGAGTGAGTGCTTGGTTGGCGTGCAGCTGAGAGAAAGTAGCTTTTAACTACATAAATTTTCTAAACCTTAATTTCCTTATCTATAAAAAAGGGGTATGTTAGTATTTTCCAAATGGAGTTGTAAAAATGAAAGGAAATAATATATTTGAAGTACCTAGTAAGTGAGTGAAAGTGAAAGTCGCTCAGTTGTGTCTGATTCTTTGTGACCCCGTGGACTATACAGTCCATGGGAATTCTCCAGGCCAGAATACTGGAATGGGTAGCCTTTCCCTTTTCCAGGGGATCTTCCCAACGCAGGGATCAACCCCAGGTCTCCCGCATTGCAGGCAGATTCTTTACCAGCTGAGCCACAAGAGAAGCAAAGTACCTACCAAAGGTCTAGCAAATACACAGTTGTCCCTTGGTTCCAATATCCTCCACAAACTCCACAAATGTTGAAGTGTCTTATGTAAAATTGTCTACTATTCACATATAATGTAAACATATCCTGCCGTATATTTATATAATCTCTAGATTACTTATAATACCTAACACAATGTAAATGATATGAAAAAAGTTACCAGCATGCAGAAAGTTCAAGTTTTGCTTTTGGAAACTCTCTGGAATTAAAAAAAAATTTTTTTTTCAACCCTTGGTTGGTTGATTCTGCAGATGCAGAACATGAAGATATGGAGGGGTGACTATATTAGGTATTTTTATTTTTTATAATTTTATTTTTAGATTTCAACTATTCCAGAGGAAAAATAGACATTTATTGATACTTACCATCATCTTAAGTTAATCACCTTTTTTGAAAAGCTCAGATAGGAATCGACATAGTTAACTGATCTTTTTTCACTTTTTCATATTTATTTTTATAAAATGAGAGTATATAGGCAAATGGGGCTTCCCTAGTAGCTCAGCTGGTAAACAATCAGCCTGCAATGCAGGAGACCCCAGTTTGATTCCTGGGTCAGGAAGATGCCTTGGAGAAGGGATAGGCTGCCCACTATGGTATTCTTGGGCTTCCCTGGTGGTTCAGACAGTAAAGGATCCATAGTAATCTGGCTTTAATCCCTGGGTTGGGAAGATCCCCTGGAGGAGGGCATGGCAACCCACTCTAATATTCTTACCTGGAAAATCCCCATGGACAAGAGGAGGCTGGTGGGCTATAGTACATGAGGTCCCAAAGAGTCAGACATGACTGAGTGACTAAACACACACGTCAGTTCAGTTCAGTTCAGTCGCTCAGTCGTGTCCGACTCTTTGTGACCCCATGAATCGCAGCACGCCAGGCCTCCCTGTCCATCACCAACTCCTGGAGTTCACTCAAACTCATGGCCATCGAGTCAGTGATGCCATCCAGCCATCTCATCCTTTGTTGTCCCTTTTTCCTCCTGCCCCCAATCTCTCCCAGCATCAGAGTCTTTTCCAATGAGTCAATTCTTCGCATGAGGTGGCCAAAGTATTGGAGTTTCAGCTTCAGCATCAGTCCTTCCAAAGAAATCCCAGGGCTGATCTCCTTTAGGATGGACTGGTTGGATCTCCTTGCAGTCCAAGGGACTCTCAAGAGTCTTCTCCAACACCACAGTTCAAAAGCATCAATTCTTCAGCGCTCAGCTTTCTTCACAGTCCAACTTTCACATCCATACATGACCACAGGAAAAACCACAGCCTTAACTAGATGGACCTTTGTTGGCAAAGTAATATCTCTGCTTTTGAAAATGCTGTCTAGGTTGGTCATAACTTTCCTTCCAAGGAGTGTCTTTTGATTTCATGGCTGCAGTCACCATGGGCAGTGATTTTGGAGCTGAAAAAAATAAAGTCTGACACCGTTTCCACTGTTTCCCCATCTACTTGCCATGAAGTGATGGGACCGGATGCCATGATTTTCGTTTTCTGAAGGTTGAGCGTTAAGCCAACTTTTTCACTCTACTCTTTCATTTTCATCAAGAGGCTTTTGAGTTCCTCTTCACTTTCTGCCATAAGGGTGGTGTCATCTGCATATCTGAGGTGATTGATATTTCTCCTGGCAATCTTGATTCCAGCTTGTGTTTCTTCCAGCCCAGCGTTTCTCATGATGTACCCTGCATATAAGTTAAATAAGCAGGATGACAATATACAGCCTTGATGTACTCCTTTTCCTATTTGGAACCAGTCTGTTGTTCCATGTCCAGTTCTAACTGTTGCTTCCTGACCTGCATACAAATTTATCAAGAGGCAGATCAGGTGGTCTGGTATTCCCATCTCTTTCAGAATTTTCCACAGTTTATTGTGATCCACACAGTCAAAGGCTTTGGCATAGTCAAACACACACATACAGGCAAATACAAAAAAAAAAAAAAAAGATGGGAGGAGAGGAATTGGAGAGAGATACAAACAAAAAGGAGAGAAAAATGGAAAGCTATTAGAGAGTATTTTTGTTTTAGCTTGCTTTTTAAGATGAGAGAAATAGCTCTGGATGGTAGAGAAAATGATCTAATCAAGAAGGAAAATTTAATGATACAAGAAAGGAAGGGGATGTCTTTGAGAGGAAAAGAGTGGATCTGGTGCCCAAGTGCAGAACTTGGCCTTCGGAATGTAGACAATTCATTGCAGAGTCTGCAGGTATAGATGCAGGTGACTATATAGATGTAGACAGTGGGGGTACTGAGGGCCTAATTAAAGTTCACGGTGAAGAATTTTGGGCTTCCTAGGTTCCAGTTCCTAGGTTCCATAAGTGGTGGTAAAGAACCCACTTGCCAATGCAGGAGACTTAAAGAGACTTGAGTTCGATCCCTAGATCAGAAGATTCCCTAGAAGATGGCATGAAAACCCACTCCAGTATTCTTTCCTAGAGAATCCCTTGGACAGAGGAGCCTGGTAGCTATAGTCCATAGGGTCGCAAAGAGTCGGACATAACTGATGTGGCTTAGCAAATGCATGCATGCATGGTGAACAATTTAAAGTGAAACTAGTCAGCATGGGTTTATGTGTGGATGGTGGGAAGGACACATCTCACAAAAGAAGGTGGGAAATCGACAGTATCAGAGTTGGGGATTTGTTAGGTGAATACAGTGAAAGGAGAGAGCAGTACTACGGATATGCAGAGGGTAATTATATTCTTTGCAGCAAAAGATGGAGAAGCTCTATACAGTCAGCAAAAACAAGACCAGGAGCTGACTGTGGCTCAGATCATGAACTCCTTATTGCCAAATTCAGACTTAAATTGAAGAAAATAGGGAAAACCACTAGACCATTCAGGTATGACCTAAATCAAATCCCTTATGATTATACAGTGGAAGTGAGAAATAGATTTAAGGGACTAGATCTGAGAGATAGAGTGCCTGATGAACTATTGCATGAGGTTTGTGACATTGTACAGGAAACAGGGATCAAGACCATCCCCATGGAAAAGAAATGCAAAAAAGCAAAATGGCTGTCTGGGGAGGCCTTACAAATAGCTGTGAAAAGAAGAGAAGCGAAAAGCAAAGGAGAAAAGGAAAGATATAAGCATCTGAATGCGGAGTTCCAAAGAATAGCAAGAAGAGATAAGAAAGCCTTCTTCAGTGATCAATGCAAAGAAATAGAGGAAAACAACAGAATGGGAAAGACTAGAGATCTCTTCAAGAAAATTAGAGATACCAAGGGAACATTTCATGCAAAGATGAGCTCGATAAAGGACAGAAATGGTATGGACCTAACAGAAGCAGAAGATATTAAGAAGAGATGGTAAGAATACACAGAAGAACTGTACAAAAAAGATCTTCACGACCCAGATAATCATGATGGTGTGATCACTGACCTAGAGCCAGACATCCTGGAATGTGAAGTCAAGTGGGCCTTAGAAAGCATCACTATGAACAAAGCTAGTGGAGGTGATGGAATTCCAGTTGAGCTATTCCAAATCCTGAATGATGATGCTGTGAAAGTGCTGCACTCAAGATTCCAGCAAATTTGGAAAACTCAGCAGTGGCCACAGGACTGGAAAAGATCAGTTTTCATTCCAATCCCAAAGAAAGGCAATGCCAAAGAATGCTCAAACTACCGCACAATTGCACTCATCTCACACGCTAGTAAAGTAATGCTCAAAATTCTCCAAGCCAGGCTTCAGCAATACGTGAACTGTGAACTTCCTGATGTTCAAGCTGGTTTTAGAAAAGGCAGAGGAACCAGAGATCAAATTGCCAACATCCACTGGATCATGGAAAAAGCAAGAGAGTTCCAGAAAAACATCTATTTCTGCTTTATTGACTATGCCAAAGCCTTTGACTTTGTGTGGATCACAATAAACTGTGGAAAATTCTGAAAGAGATGGGAATACCAGATCACCTGATCTGCCTCTTGATAAATTTGTATGCAGGTCAGGAAGCAACAGTTAGAACTGGACATGGAACAACAGACTGGTTCCAAATAGGAAAAGGAGTACATCAAGGCTGTATATTGTCATCCTGCTTATTTAACTTATATGCAGGGTACATCATGAGAAACGCTGGACTGGAAGAAGCACAAGCTGGAATCAAGATTGCCAGGAGAAATATCAATCACCTCAGATATGCAGATGACACCACCCTTATGGCAGAAAGTGAAGAGGAACTCAAAAGCCTCTTGATGAAAATGAAAGAGTAGAGTGAAAAAGTTGGCTTAACGCTCAACCTTCAGAAAACGAAAATCATGGCATCCGGTCCCATCACTTCATGGCAAGTAGATGGGGAAACAGTGGAAACGGTGTCAGACTTTATTTTTTTCAGCTCCAAAATCACTGCCCATGGTGACTGCAGCCATGAAATTAAAAGACGCTTATTCCTTGGAAGGAAAGTTATGTCCAACCTAGATAGCATATTCAAAAGCAGAGACATTACTTTGCCAACAAAGGTTCGTCTAGTCAAGGCTACGGTTTTTCCTGTGGTCATGTATGGATGTGAGAGTTGGACTGTGAAGAAGGCCGAGCACTGAAGAATTGATGCTTTTGAACTGTGGTGTTGGAGAAGACTCTTGAGAGTCCCTTGGACTGCAAGGAGATCTAACCAGTCCATCCTGAAGGAGATCAGCCCTGGAATTTCTTTGGAAGGAATGATGTTAAAGCTGAAACTCCAGTACTTTGGCCACCTCATGTGAAGAGTTGACTCACTGGAAAAGAGTCTGATGCTGGGAGAGATTGGGGGCAGGAGGAGAAGGGGATGACAGAAGGTGAGATGGCTGGATGGCATCAGACTTGATGGACATGAGTCTGGGTGAACTCCGGGAGTTGGTGATGGACAGGGAGGCCTGGCATGCTGCGATTCATGGGGTCACAAACAGTTGGACACGACTGAGCGACTGAACTGAACTGAACTGAAATGTAGGGTGGGACCAGGTAAAAAGGGTGAGAGAGCAGGGAAGTGAGGCCATGACGAAGTGAGGGATTATTGAATGGTGTAGAATCCTGACAGAGTACTAGAGGGAAAAATTGGAAGGTGGGCTCAGAGAACAGGAAAACAATCCTCTCAATGAAACTCACCACCACTATTCAATGAGCCATCAGAAAGAGTCTGCCTCATTTTCCTGTGAAATAAGGCTTAGTTAGATCTCAGAAGATAATAGAGTTTGCTCAGAACAGGAAATGGGCTCTTAGAGACCTTTGAAAACACTAATTGCAACGGATGAATACTTTAACAGTCTTCAACAAATATTCATTGAGGGAAATCTTATCAAAATGTTATAAATTTTTGCTCCTGATTAATCCCGCCTACACCATGTTTAAGAAATGGATTCAGTTTTAACAATTTCAGGAAAAGGAAGCTTACTTATTTAACCACTATCTCTTGAATCTAAGATGCAGAGATATAGGGATCTTGCCCTCAAGGCATATTCTGGCGCGGGGGTGGGGGGGGGGGGGATACAGACAAGAAAACAAAAAGATACACAGTAGAGAGTAACATATAGCATACTGCTACTGCTAAGTCACTTCAGTTGTCTCCGACTCTGTGCGACGCCATAGACGGCAGCCCACCAGGCTCTGCCGTCCCTGGGATTCTCCAGGCAAGAACACTGGAGTGGGTTGCCATTTCCTTCTCCAACATATAGCATAACGGATGCTTAAATGTAATAGAGTAAGGCACACAGGTGGGACCAGCCTTGTGGTGATGAGGCTGCTGCCAGGGATGGATGAAAGCTTTCAGTGAATGGCATACCTCTGTTGTAATGTAAAGGCCTTAAAAACCTGACTTGACACAACTTGCATTTTTAAACTTTTATTTAGTAGAAATGTCTTTTTTATAACTCTTTTCACTTACTCAGCATTTACTAGGGACCTACTCTGTGCCAGACAGTGGCCTAGGTCGTGAGAATTGGGCAGAACTCAATTGCTCAACGTGGCAGAGAGACAACAGAAGTACATATAAGTGTGAAGAACTTTGTGAGAGAGAAAGAGCAACAAGTGATGGGGAATGATCTGATATTAGCACCAACAGAGAGGAAAGAACTGCTACCTATTACTCAACTATTAGAAGAAAATACCGAGAGAAATTCTTTGTTCCTGCGATATCATGGACTTGTCCCATAGTGGCCTGGGAAGCTCCATTGGGAGAAATGAGAAGAAAAAAGGTAAAGGTCTAAAGGTAGGAGAAGCAATACCAGTGTTCCCTGAGGGCTTCACTGGTGTCCTGTACATTCACTGAACTGTTGACCTGCAACTCACCATTGCTCCTAAATGGGCTTCTCCTTTGTCAAGGTAGCTAGAAGACAAGGTTGATTTATTACCTCACTTCTTTCCAAAACATCTTTGGGTGCCTACTATATTCTTCTGGATACTGGAAATAAAAAGATGAATAAGATCCAATCTCTGATCTCAGGGAGCTCAGTCAAGAAACTGTGTCAAGAAACTCATAAGTTCAGTCAGTTCAGTCACTCAGTCGTCTCTGAC
This sequence comes from Bos indicus, assembly GCF_029378745.1. NCBI lineage: Eukaryota > Metazoa > Chordata > Mammalia > Artiodactyla > Bovidae > Bos > Bos indicus. The sequence continues at coordinate 30,317,240 of NC_091770.1, forward strand.
TCTTTGCGATCCCTTGGACTGCAGCATACCAGGCTTCCCTGTCCATCACCAACTCCCGGAGCTTACTCAAACTCATGTCCATCGAGTCAGTGATGCCATCCAACCATCTCATCCTCTGTCAGTCCCTTCTCTTCTGGCCTTCAATCTTTCCCAGCATCAGGGTCTTTTCTAGTGAGTCAGTTCTTTGCATCAGGTGGTCAAAGTATTGAAGTTTCAGCTTCAGCATCAGTCCTTCCAAAGAATATTCAAGACTGATTTCCTTTAGGGTAGACTGGTTAGATCTCTTTGCAGTCCAAGTAACTCTCAAGAGTCTTCTTCACCATGACCCAGATAACCACGATGGTGTGATCACTCACCTAGAGCCAGACATACTTGAATGTGAAGTCAAATGGGCCTTAGGAAACATCACTACAAACAAAGCTAGTGGAGGTAATGGAATTCCAGTTGAGCTGTTTCAAATCCTAAAAGATGATGCTGTGAAAGTGCTGCACTCAATATTCCAGCAAATTTGGAAAACTCAGCAGTGGCCACAGGACTGGAAAAGGTCAGTTTTAATTCAATCCCAAAGAAGGGCAATGCCAAAGAATGTTCAAACTACTGCACAATTGCATGCATCTCACACTCTAGCTAAGTAATGCTCAAAATTCTCCAAGCCAGGTTTCAACAGTATGTGAACCATGAATTTCCAGATGTTTAAGCTGGATTTAGAAAAGACAGAGGAACCAGAGATCATATTGCCAACATCCGTTGGATCATTTAAAAAGCAAGAGAGTTCCAGAAAAACATCTACTTCTGCTTTATTGACTATGCCAAAGCTTTTGTGTGGATCACAACAAACCGTGGAAAATTTAGAAAGAGATGGGAATACCAGACCACCTTACCTGCCTTTTGAAAAATCTGTATGCAGGTCAGGAAGCAACAGTTAGAACTGGACATGGAACAACAGACTGGTTCCAAATAGGGAAAGGAGTATGTCAACGCTGTATATTATCACCGTGCCTATTTAACTTACATGCAGAGTACATCATGAGAAATGCCAGGCTGGATGGAGCACAAGCTGGAATCAAGATTGCTGGGAGAAATATCAATAACTTCAGATATGCAAATGACACCATCCTTATGGCAGAAAGCAAAGAATAACTAAAGAGCCCCTTGATTAAAGTGAAATAGGAGAGTGAAAAAGTTGGTTTAAAGCTCAACGTTCAGAAAACTAAGATCATGGCATCCAATCCCATCACTTCATGGCAAATAGATGGGGAAACAATGGAAACAGTGAGAGACTTTATTTTTTTTTTGAACTCCAAAATCACTGCAGATGGTGATTGCAGCCATGAAATTAAAAGACACTTACTCCTTGAAAGGAAAGCTATGACCAACCTAGACAGTGTATTAAAAAGCAGAGACATTACTTTGCCAACAAAGGTCCATGTGGTGAAAGCTATGGTTTTTCCAGTGGTCATGTATGGATGTAAGAGTTGGACTACAAAGAAAGCTGAGTGCAGAAGAATTGATGCTTTTGAACTGTGGCGCTGGAGAAGAAGCTCATGTAAACAAATAACTGCAAGACAGTGTTGTGAGTACAGCAACCCACGTGCTTAGAAGATGTAGAGAGAAAGGAGGCTATAATTTCCTCCGCAGGAGCAGTATTTTGGAGTGGTGATACAAGCTAGGTTATGAAAAAAACATAAATATGAGAATACCAGCCAAACAGGAAGAGGGAAGACATTCCAAGCAGACAAAAAAGAATCATTTATTCATCTGTTAAAATATTTATTGATTACTACCAGATCTCTTGTACTAAGCAGGCACTGGGGATACATTTCTGAACAAAATAGTTATTGAAGCTTGTCCTTGTTCTTGAAGTTTGCAATATGATGAAGTCGGGCAATCAAATTATCAAACAAATAAATATCTAATTACAAACTGTGTTAATTGCCATGAAAGGAAAGTATAAGGTGCCATGGGAACCCAACAGAGTTCAGACAGGACAGGGGGCTTCCCTGATGGCTCAGTAGTAAAGAATCTGCCTGCCAATGCAGGAGTTGCAGGAGACGTGGTTTCAATCCCTGGTCCAGGAAGATCCCACATGCCTTACGGCAACTAAGCCCATGCACAGCAACTATGGAGCCTATGCTCTGGAGTCTGGGAGCTGCAACTACTGAAGCCCGTGCACCCTATAAACCTTGCTTAGCAACAAGAGAAGTCAGCACGATATGAAGCCCGTGTGCTGCAACTAGAGAAAAAGCCTGTTCAGCAATGAAGGCCCAGCACAGGGAATAAATAAATGTATAAATAAATAAAATTATAAACTAGATTTTAAAATAAAGGATGGATACAAAAAGGATACAATGAAACTAAAACTGCTGTTTAAAAAAGTCTATAAAAAAACAGGGACAAGAATGTGGGGGGAGGGCTCACAGGATGGTTATAGATCCAGGGACCTATAACCACTTTCATATGGATAGGAAGGGAAGGTCTAGCTGTCTTGGACAGGGCAACAAGCCCACTGCTCCCACTTTGCCCTTAGGCTATTCCATACTCATAAATAGTTCTTCAAAATTCATGGAGAGAGAATTATGAATTCTAGAGTTTTTCTCTTTCAGCAAATTTAGCTTATCTGAGGATTTCAAGCTTTCATTTGAAAATTTCAGGTACACAAGTCAGGCCTATTCTGTCATATTGCTGTCTATTGCCTCCATGTCCGAATCCATCTGGAGTTTCTCAAATTCCTTCAGTGGGTTTTCTTTTTGTAGTTTTTAAATTTTTTTTAACTTCTCCAAACAATCATGTCATCAGCTGCCTTCTCCAATTAGGTTTTTTAAAATAATTTTTTATTTAAAAATATATATCATATAAAAGTTTTATCTCATAAAAATATGCCCCAAATTAAATAGCTTTAAAGATGCATAGTTATATATATATATATAGAGAGAGAGAGAGAGAGAGAGAGAGAGTGCTTTCAATATAGTTTATTTATTATTATGAATCCTTTTGGTCTCTGAACTTACCTCTGTTTCCTCTTCTAAGGCTGGATGCAGACAGAATATAACTGCCCCCACATTGAGGAGCAAGAAATTAAGAAACCAGTCTGAGTTATCATGATGCTGTCAAGAGTCACTCAGCAGAATGACTGTGTTATTCAAACGTAAGTGAGAATATAAGCTATATGAGCAACCTTCAATAGGTGACTCACATAAAGTATATTTCATTTCACTAAAGATTAAACTAATCTAAGTTACTTAACTATTTCTGAGTCCTTTGAAGTAACACCAATATTCCAGTTTCCACATTTTGTTAAAGTTTTTGTTGAAAACATTTTAAGCACCCAACAATTGGAGGTATTTTAAAGAGTTAACTTTGAATGCACTCTCTCTTCTGCTATAGGGAATAACTAGTATTTTTGATTCTCATTTAGCAAATCAAGGTAGCTCAATTTTGTCCTTGTATGACAATACATGTGATCCTATCAAGTTGTGGGAGTCATCACTGGTCTCTCCCACAGAGCACTGACTTCCTGGTTACACCAGGTTGAATTCTTCTGATTCATACTCTTTAACACCTGCAGTTTCTAGATTTGCATTTACAAGAAAACACTCAGAGCATTCTATTAAATGCTTCCCTAAGAAATGATGTCCTAGGAGCACTCAGAGCTATCGTGTGTCTATCAGGACTTTGCTGAGGACTCAGCTATCAGGAGTCCTCAGCAAAGTCGCTATCATGTGTCTTTGTCACCTCCCCAAAACCTACAGGTTTGCTCCTCCCATTCATGCTCTTAGCTCTAGTGAAGAACTCCTGAGATGGCCTGAAGAAGTCATTTGAGAGCAATGAAGAAAACCATGGTGGAGTGACTCTGACAGTAAATGATTCCTTGGCTCTGGAAGTATTTGAAAGTCTATGTGTCCACACCCAACTGTACTTACACATCTTGAAAGACAGGCCCTGTTGGAAGGAGGGGTGAGTCTGTGGGGAAAGATAAGGGAGAGGGAAGCTGTCCAGAAAGGAGGAGCTCAGCTGAGAGCTCCACCCTCAGGATCAGAAGGGGAGCCACCAACACTTCAGATAAGGATAAAGTTGGAGGTTTTTGAGACTTTATAACTTCCTCATGTTATTAATTTTTTCCCCTTCTGTTTCCCCACAGTGACCCCCAAGAAAGCCTTTGCTATGTACTTATTTTGGGGCACAGCAAGATAGGCATCCATCCCACTCCATATCCAACCACTCTTGGAAAAAAATGAGACCTAAGAAAGAGAGTAGATGCTAACAACGTGGAAAAGAAAAGAAAGCAAACTGAATTTCTCAGATCAATGAGGAGAAAAGAGGTTCAAGGCACTGGGTTATGGAGAATCTAACTGAGAAGAGAGCTATAGAGTCCCCAGTAATCCTCCTCCTTCCAGTGCCTGTCCCCTACTAGTGCTCTATGTTTTCAAATGTCCTTTCTTTCCTCATCCTTAGTCCAAACTCCCATTTGGACAAGAGGAAGAAGGAGTGGACCTCCATGGCAAAATCAAGGAAGGCTTTGCAGAAGGAGCCACATATGAGCTTCTTAATTTTCTGTCATCTGTAAGAGAATTCTTATATGATTGCAGTCTTCTGGGTGAGCACTCATGGCATCTTCAGGGAAAATATCATTTTTTCAAACAGAATAGTTACTTTCTATTTAAAGTTTGAAAGGAGAAGGTAGGGCAGAGCCAGTCCCAAGAGAAATATCCAGTGGAAGACTTTCTTAGCATCTCCTAAGCTGTACTTCAGAAACCATGATTTCCTGGCATGTATTCCTCAGTGTGATTATATTAGCAAGACACAAATGGCAAACATTTCATGGTGATGACTAATTTGTGTTCCTTTTACCTTGCCAAGGCAAGCGTCTGTATCTCTTCCTTTCATTCTGTCAATTACTGAGCACTAATGAAAAGCATCCTTGTGATACTTTTTGCTAATACCAGATTTCTTATGTCATTTTTACACATTATTCAAAAATAAAGACCTATATCAGCCCATTAGAAGCAGGAGATCCTTTTTTATCAACCCTCTAACTCCATCTCCAGATCTGGGTATTCTTTGGATCTCACTACACAGGTTCCTTTGAATCTTCTAGGATGCCCTATCTATGCATCCTCAAGGGAAACTTGAGTAGCACTCTGGCTGTACCCCATTTCCTGTCCTAGCTCCTCTTCTTTCTGTTCCTTGGGTTTAGGCTGGTGGCTGGAAGGGACTATGAGAGCATATCCTACCCTTTGAGGATAGGGCCCTATGGAATTCTGGTTATGAAGGTGGCCTCTGCAGTCTGACAACCTGCATCAGAACCCTTGCCCCCTTGACTAATAGTATTACCTTGAGCAAATGTCTCAGTTCCCAACACCTGTAAAATGGGGGTCACAAACCCTTGACATGGCCAGCTGACAGTGGTACAGACTTGACTTCTGCTAAAATGACAACAGATACAATAATCCCTAGTTGGTATCTCATGTACACAGCAAAGACAACCAATAGCTCTAATCCTGAGTAGTCACTTCACTTAAGTGGGCAGAAGCCACTGCCAGCCAGCCCAACACTTATACAACACCCAATTATTAAGGCCAGATAGTGCTCGCCAAACAGAGACACTTCAAGTCTTTGTTTTCTTAATACAGAAGAAAGCTGGTTTGTGGTTTTTAGCTTTAAAAGATGTGGTGCTTGCATGCATGCTACGTCATCTCAATTGGGTCTAACTCTTTGCGACCCTACGAACTGCAGCCCACCAGGTTCTTCTGTCGATGGGATTCTCTAGGCAAGAATGGGTTGCCATGCCCTCTTCCAGGGGATCTTTCCAAATTAGGGATTGAACTCGTGTCTCATTATGTTTCCTGCATCGGCAGGGGTGTTCTTTACCACTACTAGCGCCACCTGGGAAGCTCAAAAGATGTGGTGAAAGTGAAGTCGCTCAGTTGTGTCCGACTCTTTGCGACCCCATGGACGGCAGCCCACCAGGCTCCCCTGTCCCTGGGATTCTCCAGGCAAGAACGCTGGAGTGGGTTGCCATTTCCTTCTCCAGTGGATGAAAGTGAAAAGTGAAAGTGAAGTCGCTCAGTCGTGTCCGACTCTTAGCGACCCCATGGACTGCAGCACACCAGGCTCCTCCATCCATGGGATTTTCTAGGTTATGAAAAAACATCGTGGCTTCTGCCTTGCTGTCTCACTGATCGGTCTTTATGGAGGATGCCAGCTGCCGTGGCTTGAGGCAGCCATGTGAGGAGACGGATTAGGCAGGGAACTGAAGCTTCTTGCCAAGAGCCATGTGTGTCAGCCATCTTGGAAGTGGATCCTTCAGTCCTAGTTAAGCATTCAGGTAACTGCTGCCCTGACCAACATCTAATCTGCAACCTCGTGATAGACCCTAATCAGAACCATCCCATCTAAGCTGCTCCCAGATTCCTAATCTGCAGAAAGTATAAGATAATAAAGGTATGTTGTTTCAAGTTGCTAAGTTTGAGGTATCTCTGGGTTTATACAGCAATACATAACTAATACCAAATGCTTTCTCTCTCTTGAACCTCAGCCCCCAGAGTCTGCACTTTATTCCTGCCTAGCAGTAGAAAGAAATGTCTGCTCTGAGTTTACCCTGTGGTAATAGCAGTGCCTATCTAATCAGGTTGGGAGGATTCAGGAGGATAATACATTGTAAACTACTTAGTGTGAGCCTAGCACATGGTAAGCACTCAACCAATGCTAGTCATCACTATTATGCAGAAATTACAAGGGACTTCCCTGGAGGTCCAGTGGTTAGGACTCCATGATTTCACTACTGAGGGCCTGAGTTCAATCCCTGGTGGGAACTAAGATCTGAAAAGACACACAGTGTGGCCAAAATTAAAAAAGAAAAAAGAAACATAGGATAGTTGGTGTCTGGGAGGCTCAGGGCATAGTATAATGAATGAAGACGTACAGTTAGGGGTTCAGGGAAGGAAACCCCGAGGCAACTTTCCCCACTTCTAGTAGCTCTTGGGTACAAGTCCTTAAATTGCTGCAGCCAGGGTTCCTTCTGTGAGAGGAGGAGGGACAGATCTACAAGAGAGACATTCTTTGTGGCTGGCTCCTAAAGTGACTAAAGCAGATGTTAAAAGATAGAAAAATTTTACTAAGTAGAAAAAAGAGGGAAAAAAAACACAGAGTGGTGGAATAATTTTTTCTGCTTCTTAACTTTGCCAGGTACTACCTTGTTTATTTTTAGTATCCACCAGGTTAAGTAGAGGGCTTCCCTAGTGGGCTTCCCTGGTGGCTTTCCCTGGTGGCTCAGAGGATAAAGCATCTGCCTGCAATGCAGGAGACCCAGGTTCGATCCCTGGGTTGGGAAGATCCCCTGGAGAAGGAAATGGTAACCCACTCCAGTATTCTTGCCTGGAGAATCCCATGGACAGAGGAGCCTGGCGGGCTACAGTCTGCGGGGTTGCAAAGAGTCGGACACGACTGAGCAAGTTAAGTAGAAGCTCTGTTCAGAAATATTCCTTACTGTGCGCAACCACACACTCTGCAACTCAGAGCAAAACACAGGTCTGTTGTCTAGCATCTGTTCACGGCCCAGGCCATCTCTGGTGTGAGCTGACAGAAAGGTGGTAGGCTCTGAGAGTTGCATACAAGGAGGCTTATCACTGGGCATTTGCTCTCAAGGGGGACATATCAGAAGAAAAAGACAGATTTTGAAAGACTAAGAATAAATTAAAGAATATGAAGTACAAAGTGGAAGTTTGTCAATCAGTGTGCTAAACTAAAATGATTAGGCAGAAAAAAACCTGAAAAACAATTGAGAGCCAACAGTGGTCAGAGACAGACTAAAATAAAATGAGTCAGTTGGAGCAATCTTGGACCTAATTCTGTGAATGCAGCTCATATACTGAATCACTATCCTTAAATACCCTAGAGGATAAACTTCATAGTTTTTATCTGTTTCAATGACTGTGATATTCCAAGTACCTACCTCAGTGCTGAGCACATTGTAGGAGCTTGATAAATATTTGCTAAACACATTTATTTACATGAAAGAATATGACTCAACATAGCTCAAAAAGTAGGGGCAAATCTAGAGACACCTATTATTTAAGAGTATGCATATTTATTTCTCAAGTTAAACACTTTTGATTTACACAGTCTTTTATTGATCTCCCTGATAATTCAGTAATCAGTGTGCATTATGCATCTCACCAGGCTACAAATTCTTCTTGTCCCCAAACTTTAGGCTCCACTCACTTGTTAGACAAATCAGAAAAAGTATTCTAGCTTTGTAGGTTGTGGAGAGAGGCCAAGTTGGCTTTTTCAAAATGTTATATGAAAAAATTATAGCTTGAGTTCACAGGTCAGTAGTAACATATTAATGTAGTATTAATTGTCCTATACTTACTTCAAGGATTGTAAGCTCTAATGGTCAAGGGTAGAAATATGCTCCCTCACCCCTAATGATCTATTGTTAGAGAAACTGCTTTGATAAGACAACCTGTTTAACTCAACCTAAGGCTCTACAGGGTCACTGCATTACTGTCATTCCATTTGTACAAATACAGAGGAAACCTAAAGAATTTCGGTATCTTCTCTGTCACTTCTGGTATGAAAAAGAGACACAAATTGTACTTGTTTGACTAGAATCCTTTAGTTATTTAGGACTTTGAATCATTTCAAAAGCCTCCTGAGAGGTAAACAAATTTCTCTTACACAAAGAGATACTGGCAGCACGAAGTTCAGGTCGGAGTCCATGTAGGAAAGACTCTCCTCAGTTACCACAAGTTTCACTGATTGGCTGTCCACAGCAGCTTGGTTTGCGCTTCCTCAGAGCTCAACTTGGGAACAGTACAGTCATCTGGAGCCATTCTGTACCCAATGACAACCATCTGCTGCCCACATGCACTTTCTACTTGGACAAATAAAAACAATCACCCCACACGAAAACCCATTAATTCATACTTCTTAAAGACACTTAGCCCCACCTTGGAACAGCAACACTCCTGACAGCAATTCTTTGAGAATTAAGAATGGTATTAAGAATGGATCACCTAAAGCAAACCTTGGAAGTATTTAGAATGTCTGTGCATTTTCACAAGAAAAATACTCCTGGTTGCTTTTCTGTAGACTTTTATCTTCCCATATGTTTATAATTGGATTATTCAAACAAATGTACAAAGAGTGAACAATTATTTACAAGAGCCTTAGCTTATAGCATGAAGTTTTGACCATAGAGATACGGGTTTAGATTAAGATGTGGCGAGAATACACAGAAGAACTATACAAAAAAAACTCTTAATGACTTGAATAACCACAAAGGTGTGATCACTCACCTAGAGCCAGACATCCTGGAGTTGAAATCAAGTGGGCCTTAGGAAGCAATACTACAAAGATAGTGGAGGTGATGGAATTCCAGCTGAGCTATTTCAAATCTTAAAAGATGATGCTGTTAAAGGGCTGCACTCAGTGTGCCAGCAAATTTGGAAAACTCAGCAGTGGCCACAGGACTGGAAAAGGTCAGTTTTCATTCAATCACAAAGAAGGGCAATGCCAAAGAATGTTTAAACTATTGTACAATTGTGCTTATTTTGCATGCTAGGAAAGTAATGCTCAAAATTCTTCAGGCAAGGCTTCAACAGTAAATGAACTTAGAACTTTCAGATGTAAAAGCTGGATTTAGAAAAGGCAGAGGAACCAGAGAGCAAATTGCCAACATCCATTGGCTCATAGAGAAAGCAAGGGAATTTCAGAAAAACAACTCCTTCTGTTTCATTAAAGTGAAAGTGAAGTCGCTCAGTCGTGTCCAGCTCTTTGCAACCCCACAGACTGTAGCCTACCAGGCTCCTTGGTCCATGGGATTTTCCAGGCAAGAACACTGGAGTGGGTTGCCATTTTCTTCTCCAGGAGATCTTCCCGACCCAGAGATTGAACCTGGGTCTCCTGCATTGTAGACAGACGCTTTACCGCTAAACTCTTTGTGTGGATCACAACAAACTGTGGAAAATTCTTAAAGAAATGGGAATACAAGACTAACTACCTTACCTGTCTCCTAAGAAACCTTTACGCAAGTCAAGAAGCAACAGTTAGAACCAGACATGGAACATCAAACTGGTTCCAAATTGGGAAAGGAGTACATCAAGGCTGTATATTGTCACCGTGCTTATTTAACTTCCATGCAGAGTACATCATGTGAAATGCTGGGCTGGATGAATCACAAGCTGGGATCAAGATTGCCAGGAGAAATATAAATAACCTCAGATATGCACATAATACCACCCTAATGGCAGAAAGCAAGAAGAACTAAAGAACCTCTTGATGGATGTGAAAGAGGAGAATGAAAAGGTTGGTTTAAAACTCAATGTTCAAAAAACTAAGATCATGGCATACAGTCCCATCACTTCATGGTAAATGGAAATAGTGGCAGACTTTATTTTCTTGGGCTCCAAAATCACTGCAGACCGTGACTGTAACAATGAAATTAAAAGAAGCTTGCTCCTTGGAAGAAAAGCTATGACAAACCTAGACAGCATATTAAAAAGCAGAGGTGTCAATTTGCTGACAAAGATCTGTATAGCCAAAGCTATGATTTTTCCAATAGTCATGTACAGATGTGAGAGTTGGACCATAAACAAGGCTGAACACTGAAAAATTGATGCTTTTAAACTGTGGTGCTGGAGAAGACTTCTGAGAGTCCCTTGGACAGCAAGGAGATCAAACCAGTTAATACTAAAAAAAAAAAAATCAACCCAGAATACTCATTGGAAGGACTGATGCTGAAGCTGAAGCTCCAAAACTTTGGCCACCTGATACGAAGAGCCAACTCATTGAAAAAAACCCTGAGGCTAGGAAAGATTAAAGACAAAAGGAGAAGGGGACAACAGAGGGTGAGATGGTTGGATGGCATCGCTGACTCAATGGACATAAGTTTGAGCAAACTCCAGGAGATAGTGAAAGGGAAGCCTGATGTGCTGCAGTCCATGGGGGTCACAAAGAGTTGGACACGAGTCAGTGACTGAACAACAATGTACTGGTTTAAAAGCATGATTTGTTATAATCTTATCATTCTTTACATTCATAACAAGTTTGCTTATCCTCATAGTTAATCCACTTTAAGTATCAGGGATCTGGGAATGGTAGATAGAAGAAGTGAACTGAAATCCTTCATTCAACAAGTTTTACTGTGCTCACTATTTGTTGGCCTGGGATATATAGCAGTGGGATATAGGGGTGATTTTCTATTTATTGAAGTTAGATCCTGTGAGTTTTTCACTTTTTTCTTCCTTCAGAAAAGTACTTATATCTATGTGTCTATCAATTAAGTTTTACCATAGTCTGCAGCATTATATCAACCTGCACTATAATTATTTTTAAGGGCAGAGTTTTATCATTTTTATATTTTATGTATTATAAATCTTGGACAGTTGGCCTAGGGCAAATGTATTTAGTTCTCTTTTCAGTCTAAGATTATTTTATCAAAACAATTAAAGTCAGGAAAACACCTACTTTGAGAATCAATGTTACTGTTGTCACAGTAGTATACAAGTTGCCACCTCAACACTACTGATGAAATAAATGACAATGGTTAAGTAGTTGCCAGATTCCCAGAATTGTAGAAGCCTGGGAATTGCTTAAACAAAAAGGTGAGAAAGCCCCAGCATAAAAAAAAAAAAAAGAACAACAAAGGCAAGGCAAAGGTTTAGTTTTGGCACTGCCCGGCCTTTGAGAAATCACTCTAGAGGGCAAAGGGCACTAGGGTGATTACTGCTTTAAAATTAAAAGTCACCCTGAAACACTATGAAGGGGGGATGAGGGACAACCTTCATTATACACACACATAGAGCAACCTAGATAGCATATTCAAAAGCAAAGATATTACTTTGCCAACAAAGTTTCGTCCAATCAAGGCTGTGGTTTTTCCTGTGGTCATGTATGGATGAGAGTTGGACTCTGAAGAAGGCTGAGTGCTGAAGAATTGATGCTTTTGAACTGTGGTGTTGGAGAAGACTCTTGAGAGTCCCTTGGACTGCAAGGAGATCCAACCAGTTCATTCTGGAGGAGATTAGCCCCAGGATTTCTTTGGAAGGAATGGTGCTAAAGCTGAAAGTCTAGTACTTTGGCCACCTCATGCGAAGAGTTGACTCATTGGAAAAGACTCATGCTGGGAGGGATTGGGGGCAGGAGGAGAAGGGGACGACAGAGGATGAGATAGCTGGATGGCATCACCAACTCGATGGATGTGAGTTTGAGTGAACTCCGGGAGCTGGTGATGGACAGGGAGGCCTGGCGTGCTGCGATTCATGGGGTTGCAAAGAGTCGGACACGACTGAGTGACTGAACTGAACTGAGAGATACATGTATACATATGCTTATATGCCTACATATGTATGTATATACATAGATACACATGTAAACACACATATATGTATATATTATATAAAATAGTGTATGTTTGAGGGAAAGTAATGGGGAGAAGTCCAGCAGTCAAAGAGAAACTCTGTGAATCTCCTCCTACTCCAGAATTTTGAAAACTTCTACTTGGCTTTTGAAGAATGCGCCTCAGTGAAGGGGAGAGCAGTGAGGAAGAATTCACACCTGCTAAACCTGTTTTGTTTTTTCCTTTCTTTTACTTTGCCTACTACTGAGCAGCAGAATGGGCTAGGAATTCTTTTTGGACATAGGGAATTTAGTCCCTGCTACTACTGGAAAGTTAGTCATTTTGGAGTCTGAAGTTTGGGTGCAGAGTTGGGGGGAATACCTGGGGTTTTCCTTATGCCAACTATTAAAATGGAAGTTTCACTTCAAAGCTATAAACCTCGCAGAAAGGTCAGCACAAGTTGGTCCTTAAAAAATATTGTTAATTGAATAAATGTGTGAATTAAAGGATCAGTGAATGAGATCAATGAGTAATAACTGTTTTCTCTATGTGGTGGAGAATACAGAAAAATATAAGACATAATTGCTGCCTTTAGGATGCTTTATAATCAGATAGAGACACAAAGTTAGTCATAAAGTAGTTGGAGGACAATATGCAATAGTGGCAATAAAACCACTATTGTTTCGGCAAAACAATCTTGAAAGCTAGCTTATGAGTGGTTCAGCCTATAATGTTCTTAAGTGGTTTGGAAAACAGAGATGATGCTGAAAGTGAAAGTGAAGGTGGCTCAATCGTGACCTATGCTTTGCAACCCAATGGAATTCTCCAGGCCAGAATACTGGAGTGGGTAGCCTTTCCCTTCTCCAGGGGATCTTCCCAACCCAGGGATCAAACCCAGGTCTCCTGCATTTCAGGATGATGCTGAGCTGGGGCTTAAATAATTAATAAGGTTTAAATAACTGCTTGCTTATCAATCCTCCTACTCCATTGGTATCTTAGGGGTTCTGAGGTATATTCTCGAAACTTCTTGGGCTGGTTCCAATAATTTAAATTTTTAAGGATGTGTTAAATTCATCTGTCAGATCTACTTGCAAGTGCAGCACGATTTTCGTTAAGAGCAGAGGAAGGAAGACAAAGAATGATTTTGTAAAACGGGTGTAGTGTCCATATATTTGGAGCTCCAACCCCGTATGTGAAATTGGGATTCCATAGAAAAACCTCTGCTCAGTGCACACTTGGACCCTGTCTGATACAGATTTCATGGCCCACTTCTCACTTGTCACAAGCAATGTGTCATTGACTGTACAGCTGACTCCTGTTCTTTGCTTTAATTAGTACTTCAAGAAACTGTTCAGAGAGATCTTTGTTGACAACTTAAAGACTGATTTGGGCTGCAAACTTCTCTCCTCTGTAGCTTCAAGTCAAAAACTCAGTGGATCAAATGGATAAAAGCCCTTTTGTCTAAACTGAATGGAGTGAGGCTGTACATTTGAACAGTGAGGGACTCCACAGCTTCTCAGAGAGGTTTTGTGATGCCCTCCTACTAATGCTGCCATGCCTGTGCCTACCTATGCTTTCCCAGTTTTGCTTAATATTGTGTTTTGCAGAAATGATGTTTGGATGGCAAAACATTTTTCTTTTTAACTTTGCTGGCCTTTCACTGCTTTCTTCTTATCTTGTTCTTAAATCAGATTGTAGACAGAAATGTGCGTTTGTTTATTATGCCAAGAACAGGTTTTGCTGAATTTAATGGGAAAATGTGGTCTCTAGGATTTTTGGAAGACATTGACAAGTGTCCTGAAATGAAAGCAGCACACAGCACAAGTCTCTCCTGAAGCTCTTCATGTTTTGCATTACTCTTACGAAAAAAACAAAAAGAGGACAAACTTTTTATTGAAAAAACAAAACAGCTACAGAAAAACACATAAAACAAATATATAGCTTAATGAGTTATTACAAGGTAAACGCTTGTGTAACCACAATTCAAGCCAAGAAATATTGATAAAACTCTGCCAATTCCAACCCCCACCAAAGCCCCTCCATATACCCTTGCTAATAATAACCTCCCCTCCCAACAAAAGTGGCCAATATTCTGAGTATTAAAGCAATGTTTTCTTTCTTTACTGTATCATCACTCAAGTCTTAAAAGACATCCAAGTGTACATTCCTGGACCATTATTTAGTCTTATCTGCTGAGAAATTTTCTTCTTTTAAGTCTCTTTTAATCTATAGGGTCCTCCTCCAATCCTTTCCTTTACACCCTATCTGTTAAGGAACCCAGATCACTTAACCTGTACACTCACTTACACTCTAAACATTACTGACTGTACACCCATGGTTCAACAAGGTTTTGTCTTCTTCATTTCCCTTATATTGGCTACTGGATCCAGAGACATGATTAGATTCAAGCTTTCTTTGGGAAGACTAGGTGCTATGGTCTGAAGATTTGTGTCTCGCTCCCCAAATTCATATGTTGAAATTCTAACCCCCTAAAATGATGGTATTGACAGATGAAGCTTTAGGAAGGTGATTAGGTCAAGGGAGGAAACCTTCATGAGTGGAATTATAACTTCTAAAAGAGATCCCACAGAGCTCCCTAGTCCCTTCCACCACATGAAAGCACAACAGTAAGTCCGTGACCCAGAAATTGGCCCTCACCCACCACACTGACAGCCTCTAGAACTGTGAGAGCTAAATTTCTGACGTTTATAAGCCACCCAGTCTATGATATTTTGTTACAGTACCCTAGTGGACTAAGACAATACGTGATGACATTTTCTTTCACAGGAAGGCACATACTGTTCATGGGGCTCTCAAGGCAAGAATATTGAAGTGGTTTGCCATTCCCTTTTCCAGTGGGCTACATTTTGTCAGAACTCTCCACCTTGACCCATCCGTCTTGGGTGGCTCTACACAGCATGGCTCATAGTTTCATTGATTTAGACAAGACTGTGGTCCATATGATTAGATTGGTTAGTTTTCTGTGATTGTGATTTTCAGTCTGTCTGCCCTCTGTTGGAGAAGGATAAGAGGCCTACAGAAGCTTCCTGATGGGAGAGACTGACTGAGGGTGAAACTAGGTCTTGTTCTGGTGGGTGGGGCCATGCTCAGTAAATCTTTAATCCAATTTTCTATTGATGGGTGGGGCTGTGTTCCCTCCCTGCTATTTCAGTTCAGTTCAGTTCAGTTCAGTCGCTCAGTTGTGTCTGAATCTTTGCGACCCCGTGAATCACAGCACACCAGGCCTCCCTGTCCATCACCAACTCCTGGAGTTCACTCAAACTCATGTCCATCGAGTCGGTGACGCCATCCAGCCATCACATCCTCTGTCGTCCCCTTCTCCTCCAGCCCCCAATCCCTCCCAGCATTAGGGTCTTTTCCAGTGAGTCAGCTCTTCACATCAGGTGGCCAAAGTATTGGAGTTTCAGCTTTAGCATCAGTCCTTCCAACGAACACCCAGGACTGATCTCCTTTAGAATGGACTGGTTGGATCTCCTTGCAGTCCAAGGGACTCTCAAGAGTCTTCTCCAACACCACAGTTCAAAAGCATCAATTCTTTGGTGCTCAGCTTTCTTCACAGTCCAACTCTCACATCCGTACATGACTACTGGAAAAACCATAGCCTTGACTAGACGAACCTTTGTTGGCAAAGTAATGTCTCTGCTTATCTAGGTCGGTTATAACTTTCCTTCCAAGGAGTAAGCGTCTTCCAACTTCATGGCTGCAGTCACCATCTGCAGTGATTTTGGAGTCCAAAAAAAAAAAAAGTCTGACACTGTTTCCACTGTTTCCCCATCTATTTCCCATGAAGTGATGGGACCAAATGTCATGATCTTCATTTTCTGAATGTTGAGCTTTAAGCCAAATTTTTCACTCTCCTCTTTCACTTTCATCAAGAGGCTTTTTAGTTCCTCTTCACTTTCTACCATAAGGGTGGTGTCATCTGCATATCTGAGGTGATTGATATTTCTTCCGGCAATCTTAATTCCAGCTTGTGCTTTTTCCAGCCCAGTGTTTCTCATGATGTACTCTGCATGTAAGTTAAATAGGCAGGGTGACAATATACAGCCTTGACGAACTCCTTTTCCTATTTGGAACCAGTCTGTTCCATGTCCAGTTCTAACTGTTGTTTCCTGACCTGCATACAGGTTTCTCAAGAGGCAGCTCAGGTGGTCTGGTATTCCCATCTCTTTCAAAAATTTCCACAGTTTATTGTGATCCACACAGTCAAAGGCTTTGGCATAGTCAATAAAGCAGAAATAGATGTTTTTTGGAACTCTCTTGCTTTTTCGATGATCCAGTGGATGTTGGTAATTTGATCTCTGGTTCCTCTGCCTTTTCTAAAACCAGCTTGAACATCAGGAAGTTCATGATTCACGTATTGCTGAAGCCTGACTTGGAGAATTTTAAGCATTATTTTACTAGTGTGTGAGATGAGTGCAATTGTGTGGTAGTTTGAGTATTCTTTGGCATTGCCTTTCTTTGGGATTGGAATGAAAACTGACCTTTTCCAGTCCTGTGGCCACTGCTGAGTTTTCCAAATTTGCTGGCGTATTGAGTGCAGCACTTTTATAGCATCATCTTTCAGGATTTGAAATAGCTCAACTGGAATTCCATCGCCTCCACTAGCTTTGTTCGAAGCTTTCTTTTTTTTAAATTTATTTATTTTAATTGGAGGCTTTACTTTACAATATTATATGGGTTTTGCCATACATCAACATGAATCCACCACAGGTGTACACATGTTCCCAATGCTGAACCCCCCCTCCCACCTCCCTTTCTGTACCATCCCTCTGGGTCATCCCAGTGCACCAGCCCCAAGCATCCTGTATCCTGCATCGAACCTGGACTGGCGATTCGTTTCTTATATGATATTATACATGTTTCAGTGCCATTCTCCCAAATCATCCCACCATCTCCCTCTCCCACAGAGTCCAAAAGATTGTTTTATACATCTGTGTCTCTTTTGCTATCTCGCATACAAGGTTATTGTTACCATCTTTCTAAAGTCCATATATATGCATTAGTATACTGTATTGGTGTTTTTCTTTCTGGGTTACTTCACTCTGTATAATAGGCTCCAGTTTCATCCACCTCATTAGAACTGATTCAAATGTATTGTTTTTAATGGCTGAGTAATACTCCATTGTGTATATGTACTACAGCTTTCTTATCCATTCATTGGCTGATGGACACCTAGGTTGCTTCCATGTACTGGCTATTATAAACAGTGCTGCGATGAACATTGGGGTACACGTGTCTCTTTCAATTCTGGTTTCCTCAGTGTGTATGCCCAGCAGTGGGATTGCTGGGTTATAAGGCAGTTCTATTTCCAGTTTTTTAAGGAATCTCCACACTGTTCTCCATAGTGGCTGCACTAGTTTGCATTCCCACCAACAGTGTAAGAGGGTTCCCTTTTCTCCACACCCTCTCCAACATTTATTTCTTGTAGATGCTTTCTAAGGCCCACTTGACTTCACATTCCAGGATGTCTGGCTCTAGGTGAGTGATCACACCATCGTGATTATCTGGGTCGTGAACCTTTTTTTTTGTACAGTTCTTCTGTGTATTCTTGCCACCTCTTCTTAATATCTTCTGCTTCTGTTAGGTCCATACCATTTCTGTCCTTTATTGAGCCCATCTTTGCATGAAATGTTCCCTTGGTATCTCTAATTTTCTTGAAGAGATCTCTAGTCTTTCCCATTCTGTTGTTTTCCTCTATTTCTTTGCATTGATCACTGAGGAAGGCTTTCTTATCTTTCCTCACTGTTCTTTGAAACTCTGCATTCAGATGCTTATATCTTTCCTTTTCTCCTTTGCTTTTCGATTCTCTTCTTTTCACAGCTATTTGTAAGGCCTCTTCAGACAGCCATTTCACTTTTTTGCATTTCTTTTCCATGGGGATGGCCTTGATTCCTCTCTCCTGTACAATGTCACAAACCTCCGTCCATAGTTCATCAGGCACTCTGTCTATCAGATCTAGTCCCTTAAAGCTATTTCTCACTTCCACTGTATAATCATAAGGGATTTGATTTAGGTCATACCTGAATGGTCTAGTGGTTTTCCCCACTTTCTTCAATTTAAGTCTGAATTTGGCTATTTACCTGGGGCCAAACTCTGGTGGAGGTAATGAAGGTAATGGTGACCTCTTTCAAAAGATCCCACACATTTACTGCTACAGTCAGTGTCCCCAACCCTGCAGCAGGCCGCCACCAACCTACGCCTCCACTGGAGACTCCTGGACACTCACAGGCAAGTCTGGGTCAGACTCTTGTGGGGTCACTGCTCCTTTCTCCTGGGTCCTAGTGCACAATGTTCTGTTTGTGCCCTCCAAGAGTCTTTTTCCCAGTCCTGTGTAAGTTCTGGCAGCTCTATGGTGGGGTTAATGACAACCTTCTCCAAGAGGGCTTATGCCATACCCAAGTCTGCTGCACCCAGAGCCCCTGTCCCACTGCTGACCCATACCTCCACAGGAGATGCTCAGACACAGTTCTGTCTCAGTCTCTGAGGGGGTCCCTGGGTCCTGGTGTGCACAAGGTTTGTTTGAGCCCTCTTAGAGTCTCTGGTGGGAATGGGGTTTGATTCTAAATGTGAATTCGCCCCTTCTACCATCTTGCTGGGGTCCGTCTAGTCAGTTATGGTTTTTCCAGTAGTCATGTATGGATGTGAGAGTTGGACTATAAAGAAAGCTGAGCACCAAAGAATTAATGCTTTTGAAATGTGGTATTGGAGAAGACTCTTGAGAGTCCCTTGGACTGCAAGGAGATCCAACCAGTCCATCCTAAAGGAGATCAGTACTGAGTGTTCATTGGAAGGACTGATGTTGAAGCTGAAACTCTAATACTTTGGCCACTTGATGTGAAGAGCTGACTCATTTGAAAAGACCCTGAGGCTGGGAAAGATTGAAGGCAGAAGAAGAAGGGGACAACAGAGGATGAGATGGTTGGAAGGCATCACCGACTTAATGGACATGAGTTTGGGTAAACTCCAGGAGCTGGTGATGGACAGGGAGACCTGGCATGCTGCAGTCCATGGGGTTGCAAAGAACTGGACATGACTGAATGACTAAACTGAACTAAACTAGGAGTTTAGTTAGCTCTTATTAGCTTGTTAGCTCTTGTCTTGTTAGCTCTCCTTGTGTGATGTCAGCAATGTGTTGATACTCAGTGACTATACCCATTTATTTGTTGAGGGTTGAAAAATGGTGATACTCTGAATCTGTTATTTCTTTTTAGATTATATAAAATGCCTTTATAAAAAGATGGTTCTCCTCATTTACCTTTTAAGTAACACAGTGGTACTGTTCATATAGGAAAAGAAAGATAAATAGTTGTTTTTGTCAATTTTCAAGACAGGGAATTACTTTCCAATCAACCCTTAAAGGAGACAACTTTAATAGAAATGAAAAATTATAATTTTATTGTAAATTTGTGATTGTCTTAAAATTGTAATTGTCCTATTTTTTTCTTTAGTTTGGCTACTAGGCCTTTGGGTATGACCTTGGTAAGTCTTAATAACTTCCTCACTATCTGGTATAACAAGGCGTTTGACATTTATCCAGTATATTTACTGCCTACTGTAGGTTGAGTTGGGCTTCCCAGGTGGTGCTAGTGGTAAAGAACCCACCTGCCAATTCAGGAGATCTATTCCTGGGTCAAGAAGATCCCCTGAAGGAGGACACGGCAACCCACTCCAGTATTTTTGCCTGGAGAATCCCATGGGCAGAGGAGCCTGGCGGGCTACAGTCTATGGCTGCAAAGAGTTGGACACGAATGAAGCGACTTAGCATGCACACGTGCAATAGGTTGAATTGTAAACCACCACTGCCCCACACCCCAAATTTATATGTTGAAGTCCTAACCACACATACTCCACACCCAGTACCTCAGAATGTGACTCTATTTGGATGTAGGGGCTTTATAGGGGTGATTAAGTTAAAGTGAGTTCATTCAAGTAGACCCTAATCTACTGTGACTGTGTCCTTATGAAAAATAGGGGAAATTTGGACACACAGATACATGCAAGGAGAAGATAATGTGAAGAAATAAGGGAAAGATGGCCATCCACAAGCCAAGAAGAGAGGCCTGGAATAGATCCTTCCCTCTAGATCCTCAGAACGAACCAGTCCTGCCAATACCTTGATTTTTGATTTCTAGCCTCCAGAACTGTGAGACAATAAATTTCTGTCATTGAAGTCACTCAGTTGTGGCATTTTGTTGCAGCAGTCCTGCTGCTGCTGCTGCTACTGCAGCAGCAGCGGAACCATTTCCCTAAGAATCTTGGGCTTCTTTTAGGAGAAATGATATTTTCAAGACCACAGTCTGGTTTCTAGAAACACTCATGACTACAGGGTTTGTCTAGAAAAGGAAATGGCAAGACAACCAGTATTCTTGCCTGGGAAATCCCATGGACAGAGGAACCTGGCAGGCTACAGTCCATGGGGTCACAAAAGACTCAGACATGACTTAGCAACTAAACAAACAACAGGATTTGTCACTGTTTTATGACCTCTTCAATAGATGAAGACATGAAAACGTAAAAAGAAAATTAAAAAAAAAAAACAACTTTTCTAGTATAAGACAATACACAGCTATGGAAAAACATACATTTTAAACATAATATTTCTAAGTTAATACTGATATTTTTAACTCAAATTCAGGACAATAGGCTTTTTATGTAACCCCTCCTATATTTAGTCTTCCACACTGGAAATCCTGGTACTCAAGGGCAAAGGGTAAAACAGAATTTGAATATTCTATAACTGCTGTTCATGTTACCCTGTATTATACACATCACAGGCTCAGAAAAATACAAATAGAATTCCTGAGAACAGACAAAAATTTTTCCCATATTCCTCTCCCATTCTCCTCCCAGTTTTAATAATTGTACTGTATCTACACTGTCAGAGAGCCATTACATACCCTACTCTCCCTTTTAATCCTTATATAATCTTAGTCCTACATGTAATTATTTAATTATTTATGTAATTATTTATTTAATGCTCATGAGCAGGCCTAATAGAAGTGTCTCTTTAGTAATTTTGATTATTAAATTTATTGTCTAATAGACTCCTTAGAGGGGAGATGAGAATTGATATTCCCAGAGTGCTTGATGTTGATAAACTCTTATCTGTGCTTTTCATACTTGGTGGTAAGCTTTGCAGCTTATCCTGATTCACATTTGTTTTCTTTGAGTGCCTTAGAGCTCCCTGGTGGCTCAGACAGTAAGGCATCTGCCTACAATGCAGGAAACCCAGGTTCAGTCCCTGGGTAGGGAAGACCTCCTGGAGAAGGAAATGTCAACCCACTCCAGTATTCTTGCTTGGAAAATCCCATGGACGGAGGAGCCTGGTAGGTCACAGTCCATGAGGTTGCAAAGAGTTGGACATGACTGAGCAACTTCACTTTCACTTTCAAATACATTACTCCACTTCTGTCTGGCATAAAGTGTTGACAAGTTTGATGATAATCTCATTGTGTTTGTCATATAAATCACACATTCCTTTTGCCTAGATACCTAAAAGTTTTTTTTTTTTCCTTTTTTCTTTAAAAGTCCAATAATTTTATAAAACTATGTCTTGGGATTGTCCTGGTGAATATTCTCAGGTACACAGTGTAATCTTTCAACATGTAATTTAAGTTATTTTTTCTTTTTTATTTCAGCAAAGTTTTCTTGAATTATGTTTTTTTTAGTATTTGATTTGTTCTTTCACTTTGATTTCTTTTTTGAGGACTTCCTACTATCTATGTGTTGAATCTTCTTTGCCTTTAATTTGTCACTCTATCTTAAATTGTTTCTAAATCTTTTAACTTCTTTTTCATTTTAAAAATTCTTGCTCTTTTTATCTTTTATTTCTCTTAAGATATTATTTATATGTTCTCATGTATTCTTTTTAGTTAAGACTTCATTTCTAAAATGATTTTCCTTTTATTTTTATTATAAGTTTAAGATAAAATGTGATTTTTTTAAATGTCAGTATCTTGTAGATTATTTTTTTTAAAGCTTTTTAGATTATTGTGAAATTAAAGATTATGGTCTTGGGACTTCTCTGGTGGTCCAGTGGTTAAGAATTTGCCTTGCAGTGCAGAGCACATGAGTTTGATCCCTGATCAGTCAGTTCAGCCGTTCAGTTGTGTCCGACTCTTTGTGACCCCATGGACTGCAGCATGCCAGGCTTGTCTGTCCATCACCAACTCCTGGAGCTTGCTCAAACTCATGTCCATGAAGTCACCAATGCCATCCAGCTGTCTCATCCTCTATTGTCCCCTTCTCCTCCTGCCTTCAATCTTTCCCAGCATCAGGGTCTTTTCCAATGAGTCAGAAAAACTAATCAGGGAAATGATATCTCACACTCATTGGGGTAACTAAGCACATGTGCTACAACTACCGAACCTGCAAGCCACAACTAGAGAGTCCATGTGCCGCAACAAAAAGACCCCACATGATGCAATGAAGATACCATGTGCCACAAATAAGACCAGAGGCAGCCAAATAAATAAATAAGGACTGAAGCCTGAATGCTGTAGGGTCCATGAGCCACAATTAATGAGTCCCTATGCCATAACTACTGAAGCCTAAGTACCCTAAAGCCAGCAAATTGCAACCACAGAGCCTGCATGCTGCAATTACTGAAGTCCATGTGCCTAGAATCTGTGTTCCACAAAAACAGAAGTCAATACAATGAGAAGCCCGTGCACCACAGCTGGAGAGTGGTGCCCACTCCCTGTATCTAGAGAAAGTTCGCAGGCAGCAACAAAGAGTCAGAGCGGCCAAAAATAAATAAATTGAAAAAAATAAATATAGCAGTATCATGTCAAAAAAAGGGTTATGATCTTGAGGCATTCTGTGAACACATGTTTGTGATGTGCTTTCATCATTTGAAGTGATGTCATTCTGCTTCTTAGCTCTCCACTCTCCTTTTTTAGTATGTGTGTGATAGTCACTCAGTCGTGTCCAACTCACAACCCCATGGACTGTAGCCCATCAGGCTCCTCTGTCCATAGGATTTTCCAGGCAAGAATGTTGGAGAGGGTTGCCACTGCCTCCTCCAGGAGATCTTCCCAACCTAGGGATCAGAGAAGCACCATGGTTGTTGTTGTTGTTGTTTTAGTATTGTAACTGATTTATTGTCCATTTTTATGTAAAAAGAGATTTCTGAATTTTAAGAACGAGGCATGGTTCAGGGTAGCTTTGCTAACTTCACAGAGCTCCCTCTTTTGTTTCCATGAAGTGTTAAAAAATTAACTTCTTGCTGTCTGAGATTTCTTAGCTGTGGATCTTCTCTCTCCTTTGTCTATATTGTCTTTATCCTGACCAATTTTGATTCTACTCTCAGAAGTCTTGGTCAGGTTCTATTATGGAAGGGAGCCTTAGCTGGTAGCTTCATGAGTTTATTGTTCTAGTCCCTTCTACCCTCCCTGTAGGCCTCTCATATTCATCTGCTAAGGGAAATACCTCAGCTGCTATTCTGAAAATAAATTTTTGCCTTTCCAGTAAATATCTATTCACAGTTTTCAGGTTCATCCGAGGTCCTACTGCTTTCCTCTGCTTTCTCCCACACAAATGGAAGGTCTTGTGAATTTTGGTGACTTGTTTTCTCTTTTTAAAATTTATTTATTTTTTTGGTTGCACTGGGTCTTAGTTGCTGGGCACGGGATTTCTCTAGTTGTGGTAAGCAAGGACTATTCTTCATTGTGGTACACAGGCTTCTCATTGTGGTGGCTTCTCTCTAGAGCCTACCTAGCGCAGGCTCTAGGCACAGAGGCTTCAGTAGTCTTGGTGCACGGGCTTAGTTGCTCTGTGGCATGTGGAATCTTCCTGGACCAGGAATTGAATCCTCGTCCCCTCGTCTATTGGCAAGCAGACTCTTATCCACTGTACCACCAGGGAAGTCTCAGTTTTATGGGGATACCTTATCACCTAATTTTACGGGAAATGCTACCTAATGACTCTAGTGTTATATGCGGATTTGAAAAGATTAAAAAACTATGTCACTATTGCCATCATCCTAGAATTTTCTCAATCCTAAAAGATTTTTAAATGTATACTTAAAGCACAACAACATTGTCCAGCAAACAGTCCATAAGAAGATGGCTTCCTGACCCAGCAGGTCACATCAGAGATCTTAGAGCTGCACAGAACCTCAAGGAATCATCTGTCCAGCACTCTGTGGTCAGGTAAGGAAAGTATCACCCTAAATTTAGAATAGGTAGCAGTAGCACTCTGAAATTAAGCAGAAAGTAGAACTACAATTTAATTGTAGTTTTAAATTTTGATGCTTTTTTATAGTATTCATATAAAAATCTAAATATATACTGCAAAATACTAGTCATTCAAATTAAAATAAATATCAACATATTAAATACAAACAATTCAACAGTACAAACAGCAGGTTTATGTTACATTTGGATATGGATGAGTGATAAAATGTTTGTATTAGTTACAGTCATGAATTGGAAATATTAATTAAAATAGCTATTTTTTAAACCAAATCTGAAAATCAGCTAAGAGTAACACCCAATTCAATCAGTTCATAAATAGCTTTTTGAGTGAGCCAGAATATTTTAATGCAAATTCTTGTGAATTAACTCGGAAATAAAATCTCTGGTAACAGTAAAATATTGAACTCACTGATGATAGATGGATCTTTTTTAAAAAGAAAGACAGCTCTCCATAATAACAAAAAGGAATGACTATAATACAAGATGAAAATAACCTAAAAGCGAACAGAACATGTCATTAATAGAGTCCTTCATTATCTAGTGTAGCCTGAAATGGAGAAAATGGCAAGTGTAATTCTGTTATCTTACCAAACGCAGTACACACACACTGTAAAATCCATCTCTTCATTTTCTGGTTGAAAAGATCATTGTAGAAAAAGAATGCCAGGGAGTGGAGTTCATGCTGATTTATTGGCAATTAAACCTGCAGGATTTCTGCACTCTCTTCAAAACAAAGTACCTGAGGCTATTCAGTCAGGATGATTGCATAGCGGGCTATCTACTAAAACCCAGGAGTCTTTCTGTTAGT
This sequence comes from Bos indicus, assembly GCF_029378745.1. Classification (NCBI taxonomy): domain Eukaryota; kingdom Metazoa; phylum Chordata; class Mammalia; order Artiodactyla; family Bovidae; genus Bos; species Bos indicus. The sequence goes on from NC_091770.1 coordinate 30,342,609, forward strand.
GCACAACAAATACAATTGACTTGGCTGCATTTAGAAGATTACTGCTATTTTTCTGTGCAGATTCATGCTCTGTCTTTCTCAAATCACCTAGGCCCAAAGAACTACCTTGTTCATCAGTTTAATAAGTAGACTCTTATGAAGTGGTCTATAATTCTTGGTACAAATATAAATATGCACTCATTTAAAGCAAGGGAATGTATTGCTGGATGCGTATAATCTGCCTGTGGTGCCTCAGCCCATTTAGTGAAATATTTGAGATGATATTTTGGGAGTTTAATGCTTATTATGGACTGAATATTTATACCATCACCACCACCCAAATTCATGTTGAAATGCTAACCCCTCGTGTGATAAGATTAGGCAGCGGGGCCTTTGGGAGATAATTAGGTCATGAAGGTGGAGCTTTCATGAATGAGATCGGTGCCCTTGTAAATGAGACCCCAAAGAGCTCCCTGGCCCCTTCTGCTGTATGAAGATACAATAAGTCAACAGTCTGCAACCCTGATGAGGGCTCTCACCAGAACCTGACACACTGGCAGGCTGATTTTGGAGTTACAGACTCCAAAACTGTGAGAAATAAGTTTCTGTTGTTTATAAGCCACCCAATCTTTGATACATTGTTACAGTAGCCCAAACTAAGACAATGCTAGTGCAAATTTTGACTAGTTTTTATCCATTCCATGTCTGGATACAACTCAAGTTACCTAGGCTAGTTGTTTCAACCATGGATACTATTTGTATTTAGACATTTCCTTTTGTCCTACAAATGGTGATAGGCACGCTTAGGTGCAAGGAATGAGTCTCAGCAACACAGGTAGGTGGCAAAGAGAAGGAAGGTAGAAATAGTTGGTTAAGACTGGGGAAAAGTGATTGGGTTTATATTTTTGCCCTTGCCCAGCCTCATTATACCTGAGTTGGTTTCACTTAGAAACAAGAATTATGACCATTGTACATTGTACCATATAGAATTATCTGCTTCAGGCAATAGCCTGCTTCCATGATTCCTACTTCCTCTTCCTCCACTGGCCTGTATTGGTAAAGCCTCAATTATTCATCCACGTATTTCATTCATTCATTCACTCTGTAAATATTTACTGATACTTTAATATACTCCAGTTACTATTCTAAGCTCTTGCAAAATAGCATGGCTCTGTAATGTACTCTGCTTTAAAATTTTTTTTTCATTTATAAAACTTGAAAATGATATGTTTATTTTGGAAAATATAGAGAATAAAGAAGAAAATTTAATCTGCTTTATAATCCTCAACAAATACTATTAAGCATTTCACTGTGTGTCTTTTTTTTTCCACTGTGTGTCTTTTTGATCTTCTTTTTACCTTTTCTAGTACTTTTAAGTTGAAACATTACAGGCATACAAAATGTTGTTGTTGTTTAGTCACTAAATTGTGTATGACTCTTTGCAACTCCATGGACTGTAGCCGACCAGGCTCCTCTGTCCATGGGATTTCCCAGGCAAGAATACTGGAATGGGTTGCCATTTCCTTCTCCAGGGGAATCTTCCTGACCCAGGAATCAAACCTGCATCTCCTGCATTGGCAGGCAGATTCCTTACCTCTAAGCCACCAGGGAAACCCATAAAAAATGTTAGAAATTGACAAAATAAGCCCCCATGGATCCATTACACCATTTTAAAAATAAATTATTACACAAACTGTTGAAGGCCCTGTCCCACTTGTACTCAACTTTGTCCCTGTCAGGGTCAGTGTCACTGTCACTACTGTGAGTGTTATTTTTTTATCACATTGACATGTAATATTGTAGTATATTTTTACTTTATATATGTTATATATAACACTGTTCTGCATGTTTTTAAAACTTTATAAGAATATCATTCTGAATATACTCTGCAATTTGCCCCTTATCATTGTTTTTGAGTTTTATTCATGTTTATAGCTCCACTTCACTGATTTTAACTGTTGTTTCATAGATATTCCAGTGGATGAATATGTTGCAATTCATCTACTCATTTTCCTATAAACTGATGCGTAAGTTCACTGTAACATCTTGTTACTGAGCCTGTGGTCTAGAACCTGGAAACTGCAACAACTAAGTCCATGCGCTGCAACTACTGAAGCCAGTTTACTCTGGGGCCTGTACTCTGCAACAAGAGAAGCCACCGCAATGAGAAGCACGTGAACCACAACTAGAGAGTAGCCCAGGCAGAACACAGCCAAATAAACAAATAATTATTTTTAAAAATAACATTTTTTCCTCCCCAGAGAGGTCAGATCATATTCTTGGAGTGACTTCCAAGGAATAGCTACCCTCCCCCAATTTTGGTAATATCTAGTTAAAATGGAGATTAAAAAAAAAAAAAAAAGATCCAGATCTGCACACTCATTGCTCTAGTAATTTCATTCCCCTGTATATATCTTAGAGAAATGCCTTCATTTTTCTTATAATCCTCCTCTTAGTAAATTCTCAGCAACAGCAACAAGTACAGGCTAATCTTCTTGAAGCCACTGTAAGTGATAAAGTATTCTTTGAAAACTATAGTTACATATAGGTCAGAATATAAAGCATATATAAAGGGCTTCCCTGATAGCTCAGTTGGTAAAGAATCCACCTATAATGCAGGAGAGCTCAGTTCGATTCCTGGGTGGGGAAGATCTGTTGGAGAAGGGATAGGCTACCCACTCCAATTTTCTGGCCTGGAGAATTCCATGGGTTGCAAAGACTGGGACACAACTGACTGACTTTCACTTTTTTATACAGCATATATATTCTACATGCTTTTTAATATATATTATATGTATACTTTTTACATATATTATACATACTTTTTTACATATAATTTTTACATATATTATACATGCTTTTTAAATATATATTATACATACACTGTCACACTCACAGTTCATCTTTGATCAACTTAGAAAAAATCTATACTGAGAGTCTTTAGCCTGGTCAGTTACCCAAGCACATTCTATTCTAAGTCCTAGGTCCTTGAGAAGTATTCACTCTCTTTCTGTTATCTATTTCTAGCTATCTTCTAGTCTCTTTTCCCATGTCCTGAGCAACATGCCCTTGTGCCTTATGCCCCTGGGCCAAATTTACCCCCAAAACTTGTGTTTCCCCCCATAGTGCATCAAATTTTCAGATTTATTTTCTTGTCAGAATTTGCTGAAAACTCTTTCATTTTGACAGCAGCATGGTATTATAAAAAGAAAACAGGTTTGAAATGGATAGAACTTCAAAGTGTGTTTGAATCTCCACTCTATCACTTTATCGTGTTCAGCAAGTTATTAAACCTTCACCATTTTTCAGGTGAGGAATTTGGTACCTCTCTCACAGTGGCTGAGAGAATGAAATAGGTCAACATGGCTTAAATGTATTTACCATAGTGTCCTGCATATAGTGTGTGCTTTGGTAACTCTTAGTATTATTCTTATTTCATTCTCCTTTCTCCCTTTTGTCTTCATCTCAGAGTTCTACCACTACTAATTAATTTAGACTTCTAATTGACAGCTATTGTAAGTCCCTTGTCCACCATAAAGAAGTTGATTAGGCACTTTGTCCCAGGACAGAGAAATCTGATACAAACTTGTTACCAAGGTAAATATTGAGTCAGCCAAAAAGTTTGTTTGAGTTTTCTGCACAATCTTACAGAAAAACCCAAACGAAGTTTTTGGCCAACCTTATATATAATGAGGCATTGAAAGGGACACTTTTTCAATAGACAAGACAATCTTACCTGCTGGGCTAAGGGACCTACTGAGTATTTGATTGTCTCCTAAAAGGAATGAAATGTTTTTCCCCATATATAAAAATATCCAATAAATACATATGTGTCCAATAAATACACCTGTATATACCTATGTGCTGTTCTTAGTCACTCATTCATGTCCAACTCTTTGCAACCCCATGGACTGTAGCCTGCCAGCCTCCTCTATCCATGGGGATTCTCCAGGCAAGAATACTGGAGTGGGTTGCCATGCTCTTCTCCAGGGGATCTTCCCAACACAGGAATTGAACTGGGGTCTACCTTGCTGCTGCTGCTGCTGCTGCTAAGTCGCTTCAGTCGTGTCTGACTCTGTGCGGACACAGATGGCAGCTCACCAGGCTCCCCCGTCCCTGGGATTCTTCAGGCAAGAACACTGGAGTGGGTTTCCATTTCCTTCTCCAATGCATGAAAGTGAAAAGTGGAAGTGAAGTCACTCAGTTGTGTCCCACTCTTAGCGACCCCATGGACCGCAGCACACCAGGCTCCTCCATCCATGGGATTTTCCAGGCAAGAGTACTGGAGTGGGTTGCCATTGCCTTCTCCCTCCTGCACTGCAGGCTGATTCTTTACCAGCTGAGCTACCAGGGAAGCCCATATATATCTATACCTGTATCTATATCTCCTTACACTAGATATCTGATACACATACTGTCTTAATCCACTCAGGCTGCTATAACAGAACGCCATTGACTAGGGAGCTTAAACAACAGAAATTTACTTTCATGATTCTGAGCTGGAAACTCCAAAATCTAGGTGCTCACAGATTCAGTGTCTGGTGATAGTCTACTTGCTGTTTCATAGACCACCATTCTATTCTTGTGTCTTCACATGGCCAAAGAAGGTAGGCAGCCCTAAGGAAGTCTCTTTTATAAAAGCACTAATCCCATTAATAAGGGCTTCAGCCTCAGGCTTCAGCAACACATGAACAGTGAACTTCCAGATGTTCAAGCTGGTTTTAGAAAAGGCAGAGGAACCAGAGATCAAATTGCCAACATCCACTGGATCATCGAAAAAGCAAGAGAGTTCCAGAAAAACATCTATTTATGCTTTATTGACTATGCCAAAACCTTTAACTGTGTGGATCACAACAAACTGTGGAAACTTCTTCAAGAGATAGGAATATCAGACCACCTGACCTGCCTCTTGAGAAACCTATGTGCAGGTCAGGAAGCAAAAGTTAGAACTGGACATGGAACAACAGACTGATTCCAAATAGGAAAAGGAATACGTCAAGGTTGCATATTGTCACCCTGCTTATTTAACTTCTATGCAGAGTACATCATGAGAAACACTGGGCTGGAAGAAGCACAAGCTAGAATCAAGATTGCCGGGAGAAATATCAATAACCGCAGATATGCAGATGACACCACCCTTATGGCAGAAAGTGAAGAAAAACTAAAGAGCCTCTTGATGAAAGTGAAAGTGGAGAGTGAAAAAGTTGGCTTAAAGCTCAACATTCAGAAAACTAAGATCATGGCATCTGGTCCCATCACTTCATGGCAAATAGATGGGGAAACAGTGGAAACAGTGTCAGACTTTATTTTGGGGGGCTCCAAAATCACTGCAGATGGTGATTGCAGCCATGAAATTAAAAGACACTCCTTGGAAGGAAAGTTATGACCAATCTAGATAGCATATTCAAAAGCAGATATTACTTTGCCAACAAAGGTCCGTGTAGTGAAAACTATGGTTTTTCCAGTGGTCATGTATGGATTTGAGAGTTGGACTATAAAGCAAGCTGAGTGCAGAAGAATTGATGCTTCTGAACTGTGGTGTTGGAGAAGACTCTTGAGAGTCCCTTGGACTGCAAGGAGATCCAACCAGTCCATCCCAAAGGAGATCAGACCTGGTGTTCATTGGAAGGACTGATGTTGAAACTGAAACTCCAATACTTTGGCCACCTGATGCGAAGAGCTGACTCATTTGAAAAGACCCTGATGCTGGGAAAAATTAGGGGCAGAAGTGGGTGACAGAGGATGAGATGGCTGGATGGCATCACTGACTCAATGGACGTGAATTTGAGTGAACTCCAGGAGCTGGTGATGGACAGGGAGGCCTGGTGTGCTGCGGTTCATGGGGTTGCAAAGAATTGGACATGACTGAGCGACTGGACTGAACTGAACTGAACACCCTCATTACCTAATTACCTCCTTAAGTCCCCACTCCAGAATATTATCATATTAGGGGGTTAGGTTTCTGTCTATGAATTTTCAGGGAACACAAACATTCAGTCTTTGGGACATACAGAAAACAGCATCAATACACCAGAGATGGTCTGCCTTTCTCAACAGTGAACGTGCTTTTTACTACAGGCCCTCTAAAATATTCTTAGACTATTTTAGAATAATGTTATTACTTAGAATATTTAATTACTTTTTTAAAATAATAAAAATCTCAATACCAGTAAGATCGACTCAACACAGTCCAGTTAATTTCTTTCTTATGTGAATCTACATCAAAGTAAATTCTTTGAAGGGTAAGCAGCTAGAGAATAGCTAGTTCATTCTGAATTAGTGACCTGAAAAATCTTTTACTTATCAAATAAAAGAGCTATCCTAAATCACCGTAGGACTAGATAACTTGAGACTAAGAAAAGAATCATTCATTAGGAAGTGTGAGAAATGTCTTAGGGTTGATTTTGTTTAAATGCAGAGGCGAACTGATCATTAGCCACTAGAGCCGTGCAAATACCACCTAAGAGGCTAAGCCAACATGGAATTGTTTCAGAGCAATTAATTCACTTCTTGCATTAACACCATCTTATTTCCCTAGTGTAAATAGTCAATTTGTTTTAAAAATCAACCAAACCATAGTATTCTGCCAACAAAGATTACAAGAGTAAAAAAACAACCCTCTAGTCAAATACAAATTGTAGTCATATCAGTATGCTAATAAGCTAAATGATAAACCGTGGGTCAATTTTCCTCTTCCTCAGCCTAAACATCACTTGAAAAATCCTTATTTTCTAAGTGTCTGGGAAACCTAGGAGCAGCAACAATTAAAGTTTATTACATGAATATCCCAGGTATCCCAGGAGCGTTAGTGGTAAAGAACATACCTGCCAACAAAGGAGACGTAAGAGATGTGAGTTTGATCCCCGGGTTGGGAAGATACTCTAGAGAAGGAAGAGGCAACCCACTCCAGTATTCTTGCTTGGAGAATCCCATGGACAGAGGAGCCTGGCAGGGTCCAAAGAGTCGGACACGACTGAAATGACTTAGCACGCACGCACATGAATATTATCTGTTCAACAATATGAAAAATTAATAGATGGAACTGAATTAAAATGAGACATAATTCTTTCTAGTGATTAGTTATTGAGAAGCATGGCTTAAAAGAAGCATATTTTACTATTCTAAATTTGGAGTGAAATCTTTTAGAAAGTTCTTATTTAACAATCAAAATTAAAAGATCTGTTTTGTCTGCTTTGAAAGGAGTTATGTTATCATGAGAAAGCGTCTCTAGATATGTGCATTTCTCTTTCTTGACTATTTATCAAAGAAGACTTTCTGGATTGAACCTACTCCCATCACCAGATAGATTTCAGCCTCTCACAAAGAAGTTATGTGCTTTTATAGAATTTTTTCTATAAAGACTCATCTTTTATACATTTGTATTCATTCTGTAAGGTCCTTAAAATTCAAAACAAGTATGATTATATTTTGCAGCATCCAATTCAGCTACTTTTCTGCAGACCAAGCTCAGGAAAGTAGGGTGAAGACCCAAGAGGGCCAAAAGGTGTGGTGATAAGAGCCTAAAAATGAGGTCACATGGATCCTACTTTTCTGTGTACCCATTTCCATCTACCCTTTCTGCAATTTCTGCAAGCTGAGCAGATTACAGAATCTCACTGGGCCTCAACTTTGACAGTTCTAAGAAGGAGGTGACAAAGCTTTAGGTCCAAGGCAGAGATCTCAATCTTGACTGTACAATGGAAATCACCTGGAGAACTTTAAAAATATGGATGATGAGGTCCCACCTCCAGGTTGTTGCCAGGGCAGAGAAGTTTTAAAAATTCCTAGGTGGTTGTAATGTACAGCTGAGGTCAAGAACCAGTGTTCCATGTGTGAAAAGAATTAAATAAAACAAAAATAGTACCTGGTAAGTAATAGATAAAAAATCATTTGTTTTCTTTTTTCTAAGGTTGCTTTTTCTGTTTGTGTTAGTAGCTGTATTCTATCCTGGCTGGAAGCTAAGAGACAGAAGGAGAATTTCATTCAAAAATGTATGGGTTTTTAAAACTTTTTAGTTTGAAATAATTTTAAACTTACAAAAGAGTTGCAAGAACATATGAAGAATTTTTATAGGTCCTTCAGATTCACCAGTTGTTAACAATTAATTATATTTGCTCTATCACTCCTCCGCATTTTGCTTATACACGCATTTTCCCCACCTAAACAAGTTAAGAGGTTCAGTTCAGTTCAGTTCAGTAGCTCAGTCATGTCCTATTCTTTGAGACCCCATGGACTGCAGCACGCCAGGCCTCCCTGTCCATCACCAACTCCCGGAGTTTACTCAAACTCATGCCCATTGAGTTGGTGATGCCATCCAACCACCTCATCCTCTGTCGCTCCCTTCTCCTCCTGCCTTCAATCTTTCTCAGCATCAGGGTCTTTTCAAATGAGTCAGCTCTTTGCATCAGGTGGCCAAAATATTGGAGTTTCGGCTTCAACATCAGTCCTTCCAATGAATATTCAGGACTGATTTCCTTTAGGATGGACTGACTGGATCTCCTTGCAGTCCAAGGGATTCTCAAGAGTCTTCTCCAACACTGCAGTTCAAAAGCATCAATTCTTTGGTGCTCGGCTTTCCTTATAGTCCATCTCTCACATCCATACATGACTACTGGTAAAACCATAATGGCCACACATGGAACATTGGTTCTTGACCTGAGCTGCACATTACAACCACCTAGGAACTTTTAAAACGTCCATGCCCTGGTAACAACCTGGAGGTGGGACCTCATCATCCATAGTTGCAGAAAAAATGTGACTCTACCCCTGGAAAGCAAATATTTCTTAAGAACAAGGGCATTCTCCTACATAACCATAGGATACTTATTTGGAAAGTTTAATATTTATACAATAATATTATGTAATCTACAGTCCATATGTAATTTCTCCAAATTTCCTGATGAAGTCTGTATGACATCTCTTCCATGCCCTCCCCACTATATTCAGTAGCCAATCCAGGATCATGCATTACAGTTGGTTGGCATGACTTTTTGGTTTCTTTTAATCTGACATAATACCTCTGCCTTTCATGAAAGGCAGAATAATGACATTTTTTGAAAAGTACAGTTGTTTTGTATCCCATGCTGTCTTTTTTTGTATTTATTTACTGATTTTTAATAATTATAGAGAGTTCTGTAGCCATCACTACAATCCATTTTTATAAATATGTCCATCATCTCTAAAAAATTCCCTTTTCTCCACCCACCCCCTTAACCTTAAGTAACCCCTAATCTACTTTCTGTTTCTATAATTTTGCCTTTTCAGAATGTCTAATAATAGAAACATACAGAATGTGGTCTTTTATGCCTGACTTCTTCTATTTAGCCTAATGTTTTTGAGTTTCATACATTTGTAGCAAAGCCCTGAAGTTTGTTCTTTTTTATGGATGAATAGTACCACTGATGGATGTACCACATTGGTTGCAGCTTCTAAGATGATGTTCAATGATTCCTGCCTCCTGGCAGTCATGCCCCGATGTCATTCCTTCCTACTGAGTGTAGGCTAGATCTAATGACTCACTCTTAATGAACAGAATGTAGTGGGCTGTCATCCTGAGATTAGGTTAAAATCTTGATAGTTTAGTTGGTAAAGAATCTACCTGCAATGCAGAAGACCCCAGTTCAATGCCTGGGTCAGGAAGATCCACTAGAGAAGGGATAGGCTAACCCACTCCAGTATTCTTGGCTTCCATTGTGGCTCAGCTGGTAAAGAATCCACCTGCAATGTGGGAGACCTGGGTTTGATCCCTGGAATGGGAAGATCCCCTGGAGAAGGGAAAGGCTACCCACTTCAGTATTGTGGCCTGGAGAATTCCATGGACTGTATAGTGCATGGGGTCACAAAGAGTCGGACATGACTGAGCAACTTTCATTTTCACTAATAAGGTTAAAATTAAAAATAAAAAGACTATGGTTTCCATCTTGGAGGCTCTCATTCTATCGCTGCCAATTTTTGAGCAGCCCTGTAGGGAGATCCACATGGCAAGGAACGGATGTTTCTGGCCAGTAGCCAATGAAAGCCTAAGGTCTGCTAACACCATGTGAGTGATAATGGAAGCAGATACACCCCACTCTTCAGTCCAGGCTTCAGATGAGGCTATAGCCCTGGCCAGCACCTTGACTGCAGCTTTAGGAGAGAATAAAGTAGAGTTACCCAACTAAGCAAGGTACATATTCCTGACCCTTTGATCTCTCATAGGAATGGTAAGAAAATAAACGTTTGTTGTTTTCAGCCACTACATGTTGGGGTGATTTGGTGTCATAGCAATATAACAAATAAACCACATTTTGTTTATCCATTCACCAGTTGATGGACATTTGGACTGTTTCTAGGTTTTGGCTCTTATGAATAATACCGCTGTGAACATTCACATACACATGTCTCAAAGGACTTTTCTTATGGCACCAAGTTCACTCAGCTTTTACTATTCCTACAGTTTCAAATACAACTTTGGTTTTTTAACCATTTCCTTGCTTAAAACAGTTTCTTATCCTGTCAAATAAAATTGTGCAATTTACCACCTACATCCTTCAGTAATATTTTAAATCAGAACACAGTATGTTAGAGAATAAATTGCTGCTGCTGTTGCTAAGTCGCTTCAGTCATGTCCGACTCTGTGTGACCCCCTAGACGGCAGCTCACCAGGCTCCCCCGTCTCTGGGATTCTCCAGGCAAGAACACTGGAGTGGGTTGCCATTTCCTTCTCCAGTGCATGAAAGTGAATAGTGAAAGTGAAGCCACTCAGTAGTGTCCAACTCTAAGCGACCCCATGGACTATAGCCTACCAGGCTCCTCTGTCCATGGGATTTTCCAGGCAAGAGTACTGGAGTGGGTTGCCATTGCCTTCTCCAGGAGAATAAATAGACTTGATTAAAAAAAAAAAAAAATTAGGGTCAATCTGTACAGAGTACTGTCTCTTGATAGAGTATTTAATGTTGTAGGAATTAAAATATAATTTAGGGATAGCAGTGACTATTTGTTTACTTTAATTTTAGCATACCCTAGATATAGGGTAAAGGGTAGTTTTGTACCCTGGGAGAATTAGGAGCATATTTTCTTTTGTCACTTCCGTGCTCTCCAAAAATCTACTATACCTGCACAGTGGTACCTGTACGCCTTTATTTCTTAGCTAAGGATACAGTTACCTCAACAATGTGTTCAGTATTTCCTTTGCCTAGCCAAGACATGGACCATTTTCTAATAGTCAGCACCTAATGAACCCTCACCATGGCTGGCACTGTTCTAAACCCTTCACATGTATTTCATTTCATTTAATCCTTACAATGATCTTAATCACAACTCCAGGAGGTAACTACTCATAACAAGATAAACTTTTGCACAACTTTAGGGGATGCCATTGACACTGTGGTCTGTAACAATGGGATCCCCGGAATTAAATAGTGCTAGGCTGCCTAAAGATACTATCTATTAGACTATCTACTTTACAGATGAAGAGACACAGAAAACTTAAGATTTTTGTCCAAGTTCACCCACTTTGTAAGTGGCAGAGCCAGAGTTTAGACCTAGGTTATCTGGCTTCATCCAAGATATGATCTCATAATTATTATACTCTTCTGAGGAATCTCAATTTTTGGTTTTAAAAAAAAGTTATGTTAGTTATGGTCATCTTAGATAATTATTCCTCAGGCATTATTTCTCAAGGAGTGGTGAAGTTTGAGAACTACTGTTTTTAGGGAATAACTTTGTTGTTGTTGTTGTTTTAAGGAAAAATATTTAAAAAAATTTTTTTCCATTTGTTTTAGAGCAAGTTTATTTCAAATAGCCTACTCAAGTTAGTTCAAGTGTTTATCATTCTCTTGATCTGTTATTTAAGAAATATTGATCTTATGGAATTCAAGGAGAAATTGAGGGGTGGAAGCAGGGTGGTCGCTCTTTCTAGCTCCCCTGTGAAAAATGATGCAGCTAACCACTCTCTAGGTTTCTGTGCATTCACTCTCAAATGTTCAAAAAGGAGAATTTGATCAGTTTAACTGCAAGGTAGGGTGCATCTCCTTGGGCCAACCAAGTGTCTGCTCATTACTTACTTGCCGAAGTCCAGAGGGGAGGTGGGATCACATAGCACAAACAGGCCAGCAAGGGCTCTGTTGTGATGGAGGCAAGGGTCAGGATCTTTTAGAATAGAGGATGGGTAGAATCAATGATCTGCGTCTCTAACACACAATTTATGCCTAAAATTATGCAGTAAAAAGAAAAGAATGCATTTCATTCCATTATGTTAATTATTCAACAAGTGGCATTTGATATTCTTAATTGGCTTAGAAAAGGAAGAAGATATGGGCCTGGCTTGAGAACATAAGACCAATGGCAGGGTAGCAATGGGTGAGATTCAGTGAATTTCTCCATTAATTGACAACACAGACACCCAAGAAACATCCAGTAATAATTAAATAAAATAAAGAAAGGGGAGAATTATTTTCTATGACCAGTCAACTGAATTAAGGTTAGCATTTTTTTTCTTTTAGAGATCTGAATTTTTTTTTAACAGAATGTAAAATACAGTATTTATTAATGTGAAAATAAAGCCAGTGGTAGTTCAGACTTGTTTAAAATGACATCATTGGTTGAATTACACATTGCATCTCGCTATTTCCTGAACAATGTATGTAACCTTTGAATAAATGCTGACTGGAACTGTTGTGGCTGTTTTTCTACCTCTGCCACAATTGACTAGATCAGAGGTAGACATCCGACTAAGGAAAAATAAGCCATTTTGGCCAGTAAGATTTTCTGTCTCATGCAAAGTGTTATTTTAACAACTCCTTTAAAAATTACATATTATTTAACACCACCTGTACAGATGGTAAAATCTATAAAGAATAACAAGAGAATGATTATCTCAAAAGAACAGTATAGGACTTCCCTGGTGGTCCAGTGGCTAAGACTCCACACTCACAATGCAGGGGCCCTGGGTTCCAGCCCTGGTCAGGGAACTAGATCCCACATGCCGCAACTAAGAGTTCACATGCCACAGCTAAAGATCCCACATGCTGCAACTAAGACCTGGGGCAGCCAAATAAATAAATATATTTTTAAAAGCAGTGTAACAGTTACCTCTGCAAGTGTGTGTTCAGAGAGGTGCAGATAAGGAGCTTCTAAGATATGGCCCACTCCAGTACTCTTGCCTGGAGAATCCCATGGACGCAGGAGCCTGGTAGGCTGCAGTCCATGGGGTCGCTAAGAGTCGGACACGACTGAGTGACTTCACTTTCACTTTTCCCTTTCATGCATTGGAGAAGGAAATGGCAACCCACTCCAGTGTTCTTGCCTGGAGAATCCCAGGGACGGGGGAGTCTGGTGAACTGTCGTCTATGGGGTCGCACAGAGTCGGACACAACTGAAGTGACTTAGCAGCAGCAGGATATGGCAGTTTTCTATTTCTTAGTCTGGGTGGTGGTTCAGTTCAGTTCAGTCGCTCAGTCGTGTCCAACTCTTTGCGAACCCATGAATCGCAGCAAGCCAGGCCTCCCTGTTATAGTTATTTTGAATATGTACTCATACATGTTATTTTGTGCCTTCTTGTTCTATATGACACAATTTCTCAAATAGAAAAAACAAATTTTTACTTGAGTAAATTCAGTATGTTTCTATTTATTCATGCAAATATGTTTCAAGACCCATAGTTACTAAAGATAGTTTCATAGTAGTAGTATTCACTCAAATAGCGTGTGTGTGTGTGTGTCTGTGTGTTTAAACATGCTATTCAAACTTCACTGGATTCCAGGGCTGGAAGAAACCTGAGAAATTTTCTAGTTACTTGAAGGTCTTTATTTAACAAAGACAAAATTGAGAACCAGAAAATTAAATAACTCACCCATTTTCTTCTTCTATTTCAGTATCCTGGGTTCTTTCGACTAAACCATACTACTTCCCTAACAAAAGAAGAGACAGTAAATGCGCATATCAAAGATTCAATTATTTTTGAGGATTATTTTATTCTTAGAAGACTTGTCTGCCTCAGAACTGAAAATAAATTCTCCTATGTAATATAATATCTATACAGAAGCAGCATTTTATATCATGATTGCTGGATATCAAGAACATCCAGAAAAGAAATTACTACAATTTAAAATGAAATTCTGCTGACAACTACTAAATTTCCTTCCCTGTTTATTAATTTTAACTCATACAATAAAATGAATTTAACAATAGAGCAATTCGTATGAGTATGGAAAAATTGCTTCCTCTTTACTAAACCCATCAAAGGTAATTGAAGATTGTAAAAATTGGCTTATTTTCACTAATGGAAGACACATCACCATGTCTGATGTTATAACCTGTTACTTAGAAAAGAAAATTGCAAAATGCATACAGACAGGACCGGCCACATTATTTGCAGGGGCCAGTGAAAAGTGAAAATACAGTGCCTTGTTCAAAAAGTAGAAAAAGTGCCAACTCACTATAATATTAAAGATACCAAAATATAAAACATTTTTAATTTTTCTTCTCTTTCACCTCATCATGGTGTATTTTTATTAGCCACTTAATGTCCTGCTTCCTTGCACAGGGATACTTTCAAGGCACCACTCAAAAGCACCCTGGGGCACCATTCCACAAATGTGTGTACTCACCATTCATCAGCTGCTAAGTTCACCTCTCACAGGTGTAGGAGTTAGGAGCTGAGTCCTGGGCAGGAGCAGAAGTCAACCTTCCTTCCCATGGCATGCCACCCAAACCCATGGCAGAGGGGCAATCCCCAAAGGATTGCAACCTCCACTCCAGGTACCCAGATAGGGGAGTAAGAGCTTGCCCCTGTTAAGACATCCATCAAATGCACTGTGATGCTGCCAGCTCAGGGCAGAGATGGGCCACTGTCATGCCTGCCCCAAGATGCTGCAGGTATGTGCCGGACTGACCTCCAACCCCTACTCGACGGGGACCCATGTTCCTGCTGGAGGATGCTGGTAGAATGCAACCTTCTACATTCCCCCATGACCCAGGTGCCACTCTAGGCACCTGTGTTTTTTATTTCTTTATCTTCCTGCTGCTGCTGCTGCTGCTAAGTCGCTTCAGTCATGTCCGACTCTGTGCGACCCCAGAGACGGCAGCCCACCAGGCTCCCCCGTCCCTGGGATTCTCCAGGCAAGAACACTGGAGTGGGTTGCCATTTCCTTCTCCAGTGGATGAAAGTGAAAAGTGAAAGTGAAGTTGCTCGGTCGTGTCCGACCCTCAGCAACCCCATGGACTGCAGCCTACCAGGCTCCTCCATCCATGGGATTTTTCAGGCAAGAGTACTGGAGTGGGGTGCCATTGCCTTCTTCCTAGTCATGGCTTAATAATTGGCCTTATATTATATAAGTCTAATCAACAATTTAAAAAATAGGGCTCCAAACTATTGAGAACTTACTTAAATGAGATCAAAATTTTCATCGGAAATAACATACAATGGGAGATGAGGATATCCATGATCATAAAAGGGTAGGCCAAGAATTACATTAGGCAAAAATGTGATGAAATTGAGTAGAGTATGACCAGCCTGTCACACAAAGGAACAGCACCTTAACCATGCCCTCTCCTCACTGTCAGGGTGTACACTGTGGTACCAATGTTTGTTTAAACCTGTTGGCAGTATGCTTTGCCTCCAAACAAACAAACATTTCTGAAATGCCTGTTCCATCAAAACTACAAATACTTTCCTTTTACTTTTTCTCTGAAGGCTTTGTTCCCTTTTAATTGAAGAAGCTAACTAACCTCAAGTGTGTAAGTGTAAAATGGGGTAGACCCTACTAATATCTCCCTTTCTAGTCAACATTTAGACATTTGAAACAGATATTTTGAAGAGACAGTCTCCTAAGCCAAAAGGAGGGCTCTACTTATATGAATTTTTGTCATTTTTATGGTCCCTTTCCCAACACATCTCTAAGTTACTTGAACACGTCTTTATTAGTTCTGCTAATCATACTCCTTAAAACTTTCCTTATGTAACCCTGTCCAGAAAGCCTCCATTTTGGCCCCATGTCAACTTTAAAGTAGGAATCAGAATATATTCAAGTCCCTTCCAAAGAAAACCCACCCTTCAAATACTTAAAAGCAATTTAGATTATTCTGAAGATTTTGTAAAGGAGCCAAGGGAGGGTTTTATAAACCATGGCATAGAGCACACAATTTTATTAATGTCCCCACTCCAATTTGTCTTCTTTCTCTTGTCCTATAGGGGAAGGGCTAACAGAGAGTCAACATTTTCCCACAGAGGGGCCAGCCTCCAGATCTTCCTCTACATACCACTGCTCCTATTATCAGTTATCATCCTATATCCATTCTTTATAGCTGTAGTCTCAACCCAGATTACTGGTCTGAGGATGAGTGTCTCTTAGCCAATACATTAGACCAGGAGGTCCTAAAAATAATGGATCTTTAGACACATAATTTCTGTTTTGTGCATTGATAGGGTGTGGCTGATGGAGAAGGAAATGGCAACCCACTCCACTGTTCTTGCCTGGAGAATCCCAGGGACAGGGGAGCCTGGTGGGCTGCCATCTCTGGGGTCACACAGAGTCAGACACGACTGAAGTGACTTAGCAGCAGCAGCAGCAGGGTGTGGCTGAAGACTAGAGAGAAAATAGAAATGGCATTGATACAACCTGAGGAACATGGATTCTTAGGTGAAGAAACAAGCACATCAGCTTAAAATAGAGTTGTATTTGAAACTTCTGGGTTTGTTTATTTGTTTGTTTTTTTTAATCACAGCATGAAGAAGAAATTGAAACAAAGAGAAATGAAAAGAAAATGGAAAACCCCCAACTTGTGCAGTTATTAGATTTGTTATTGTCAGTTTAATTTAGTCTTTTCAAAATAAGGCAGTGCAACAAACACACACAAAACCGGTAACTACAAAACTAATTAATTTGACAAATATTTGTTGAGTGTGTATATATGTCAGTGTTCTAGATACTTAGAACACATCAATGAACAAAACAGAGGCTGCTGCCTCTCTGGAGCTTACATTCGTGTGTGTGTGTGTGTGTGTGTGTGTGTGTGTGTGTGGTGGAGGGGGTGCAGATTTAAGCAAGATATAAGAAATCAGCTATCTAATGTGTTGCAAAATAAAGTACAATACAACCAGGGAAAGGGGATTGGGATTCCTGGGATGAGGTTGGGGTAATTTTTTTATAAAATTAGAAGGTCAAGGCAAGTCTCAGTGAGAAAGTAAAATTCAAGCAAAGACTTAAAGAAGGTGAGAGAGTTACCTAAATAGATAATCTGGGAGAACATCTCAGGCAAAGAGTAAAGGTCATAGGGCAGGGTGTGCCTGGCATTGTCAAGAAAAAGCAGGGAAGGCAATGGTGGTGGTAGTGATGAGGCGAGATTATGAAAGACTTGGTGGACTATTAGGACTTCAGCGTTCTAAGTGAAATGGGGAAGCCATTGAATAGTTTTGAGCTGAGGAGTAATATGAACTGCCAGTTTTTGAGAGGATTAATCTGACTGCTGTGGTAGGAAAATACTGCACGGGGACATGAGTAGGTGTAGAGGGTTGGGAGGCTAAGTCATTTGGTGAGGGGTGATTGTGGTTTTGACCAAGGTGGTGGCAGTAGAGGTGGGGAGAAGGGGTCAGAGTCTAGAGATATTTTGAAGTTATGAAAGAAATAGAGGCACCAGAGTGAAAATGGACCATAGTTACTAAAAATGCCTGACTCTAAATGCAACACTGCTATGGATCTAAAAGTTGCATATACTATGATTTGGAATCTCTTTAATACTCTCTGCCTTCTTTAAACATATGCTTCATTTATCAAGAACTATTTCCACAACTGCAGAATTTAATTTTGAAGAAACTCTATTTACTGCAGATAAATTTGCTTTACTCTTCTAGCAGTGGAAAATGGTTTTATTTGCCTTTACACGTGCAATCATTTTAGGCAATTTCTAAAGCTGAAGTAGGTTGACTTTTCAGTTGTTTATTTAAAAATAATATCAGACATAAAGAGATTTAGAAAACGTTGAACTATTTTGCCTGGGCTAGGAAGTAGCAGATCCAGATTCAAACCTGAGCCTGTCTAAATCTAGGGCTTTAAAAACTGCACACACTGTCTCTCTACTTCATTGCTACATAAAAAGAAAATGGCATTTTAGCACTTTCTTAATTCTGAGAATGACTGAAGCTTCAGAACTATCTCTGTCTTTCTTCATTTCGGATGCTCCAACAAAATATAATAAACTGGATGACTTACAAACAACATTTATTTCTTACAGTTCAGGAGTCTGGAGATTCCCACAGTTCGGTGTCTGGTTAGAATCTGGTTCCTGGTTCATAGATTACCATCTTCTTGCTGTAATCTGACATGGTGGAAGGGGTAAGGGAACTCTGAGAGGTTTTCTAGTGTTGGTTGCTAGTCGTGTCTGACTCTTTGCAACCCCATGGACTGTAGCCCACCAGGCTCCTCTGTCCATGGAATTCTCCAGGCAAGAACACTGGCGTGGGTAGCCATTCCCTTCTCCAGGGGATCTTCACAACCCAGGGACCAAATCCAGGTCTCTTGCATTGCAGGTAGATTCTTTACCATCTGAGGCACCAGGGAAGCCCAGAGAGGTCTTTTTTATAAGGGCACTAATTTCATTCCTTAGGATTCTACTCTCATGACCTAATCACTTTCCAAACTTCTTACTTCCTAAAACTATTACTTTAGGCATTAGAAATCAATCAGATTAATTCGAGGGGACACAGATATCAGCCCATAGGTAGGTAGGTAGGTAGGTAGGTGAAATCGCTCAGTCGTGTCCGACTCTTTACGACCCCACGGACTGTAGCCTACCAGGCTCTTCCATCCGTGGGATTTTCCAGGCAAGAGTACTGGAGTGAGTTGCCATTTCCTTCTCCAGAAGATCTTCCCGACCCAGGGATCAAACCCAGGTCTCCCGCATTGTAGGCAGATGCTTTACCGTCTGCCTACAAGAGCTACCTTGTTAGCAATCAGTGTAGTTTTAAATGTGGCCGTATTTTAATGAAGTTTCATTGGTCATATTCTGAGCCTGAGTCTCCCCATCTTTAATCTGAGAGAAGGAATCTAGGTCAGTGATTTTTAAAGTCTTTAAAAATTCCAACTCTCTCAAGGCAGGACATATTCCATCACTAACAGGGATTCATTGTAGTAGAAGTTCTCAGTGAGGTGGAAGTGGAAGAGGGCCTGGGAGTTTAACAGAGCTTGGCCCCGAGGATTCGGATATTACTTCCATTCATTATGTTAGATCAGTGGGTTTTCAAATTGTGTACTGGGGGTACATTGGCTGGAAATGCCTGAGCTTTTTTGGTCCTTCTCTGCATGTCAGTATTCACCCATCTTCAACCAGAGAAGGTATACTTTGATCATTTGATAGAGTTGGGCTCCATGTAAGATTTCACTCAAAAAAAAAAAAACAAACCAAAACTACAACTGCTCTTCTTTGCATGGTCTAAAAACTACTGTTCTAATTCAATGCTTCTCATACTTCAACAGGTAGATGAACCATCTGGGCAATATTTTAAAAATGCATAATCTTAATCAGTGGGCCTGGGGTGGGACCTTAAGATTCTCCATTTCTATAAACTCCCTGGTGATGCCAATGATACTGAGTGAGCTCAGATCACACTTTGAGTTGCAAGGACTAGAATTAGTTCTAAGATGGTTTAACCTCTAATATTAAATAATTTTTCTATTCAACCCAAAAGACTGCTTAGGAAAGATTTTCCCCACAATGATCTTAAATGGTAAATTTAAGATCATTTCCCAAAATGGTAAATTTTGATTTTCTAGATTTCATCTTCCCCTCCCCTGAAAGTTTCAGTCCATCTGCCTCTGTCTTTACATTTATTGGTCTCATTCTCTCCGTGCCTCTTCTCTCTCTTTCTCCTTTTGAAAGGTAAATATATAACCTTGTGGACATGCATTTTAAAATCTTTATATGTACACACTGTGCCTCAACCAGTTCATCTCAAGAAGAGCTAACTATGGAGGGTCTGGGAAATTTGCCACAAGCCAGTTATATATAGGTAGTTACTGTGACATGCTCTTCTAAATTTAGCATCTTAATGAACTTCTCCAGATTAAGGAGTAACTGTCTTGCACTCTCCCATCCTTTGTGTAAAAAATTTAGCACATACTTAGACTGATTATTTTCTTTCCTGTGCTAGAACATTTAAACAGTCCTTTTCTCAAATTTTTCTTAGACTACTTTTTCTCCACATTATCCTTTTTCTACATGTGGGGTGGGGAGTGGGGGGGTGATTATCCCCTCTCAGAAGAACTTTGTTACCAGAGCTGACCGCCCCCGCCTACCATGTGCCACTCGAGCCGCTATATAGCCCTGTATCTCCACATCCAACTGTTTGATGCAGAGGTCAGAGAAGTTTTTCTTGAAAGGATTAGATAGTATCCACTTTGGGATTTGTGGTCCATAGGTTCTCTGTTGCAACTACCCAACACTGTCCTTGTAAATGCCAAAGCAGTCACAGACAACATGTAAATGAATATGTTTGGCTGTGTTCTAAAAGCAGAAGACAGGGGCTTCGCTAGTGGTCTAGTGGTTAAGAATCCACCTTGCAATGCAGGGGACAGGGGTCTGATCCTTTGTCCAGGAAGATCCCATATATCTTGGAGCAGCTTAAGCCGGTGCACCACAACTACTGAGCCCAAGTTCTAGA
Organism: Bos indicus; assembly: GCF_029378745.1. NCBI lineage: Eukaryota > Metazoa > Chordata > Mammalia > Artiodactyla > Bovidae > Bos > Bos indicus. The sequence goes on from NC_091770.1 coordinate 30,363,223, forward strand.
GCCTCAGAGCCACAATTCCTGAGCCCATGCACCACAAATAGTGAAGCTTGCATCCCTTAGAGCCTGTGCTGTACAACAAGAGAAGTCACTGCAATGAGAAGCCCTCGCACCACAACTTGAGAGTAGCCCCTGCTCGTCATAACTAGGGAAAGCCCAGGCACAGTGATAAGACCCTGCACAGCCTGAATAAATATATTAATTAAATATATATATATTTTAAAAGCCCAAGACAGGACAGATTCGTCCCATCCCAACCCCGCCTCAGACTGTAGCTTGCTGACCCCTGATCTACATGCTTGTTGATATTACCAGTCAGATTACAGTCCCTGGGAATTTGGAGTTGGAACCCTGCGGCTGAGTTAAGTAATAACTGGGTTGTTAAGCAGTAAAGTTGGGCAAACTGGGAAGGGGCCAGGGTTGGAGAACTGGGATCACTATTTGAGACAGTCATGGGACACATGCAAGCAGAAAACAAGCAGAGAAGCCAATCTGTGGAGAGAAGCAGACAAGTGAAGAAACACCACCATGAGAGAGAGCAGTGGGGAAGGAGAGTTCTTGCAAAGTTGGCTGTGCTCCCCACAGTTGTGTCTCATATAATCCCTGCCTATTTTTATATTCATTCCTCCTTTCCTTTAGCCAGCTGGCATGAATTTCTGTTTCTTGCAACTAGATAACCCTTAACTCCATCAGTCTTTTATACTCTAGACATTCCAAATGACTGGCAATTCTCTGACTTGCACAGTCATCTCTCGTACAACCAGGTTTGCCACTGCCACCCCCACACTGTCACTTCTACTCTATATTCTTTTCTTGTGTCACTTTGCTTAGGCATCATCTGTGGCTGAGTTAGGACTCAGTTCCATTACTCCTTATGTGCAGCTCTATCACTGCACTTATTAGTACCAAATCATATTTTTTGATTTGCTTGTCTGTAATTTTAACTATAGCTTTCATCTCTGTGCTAAGCGTGGTGCCTGGCATATAGTAGGAACTTTATATATATACGACAACCAAGAACTTTATAAGTCAACTTTATATGTTGACTTAATGAATGAGGTAAAGGTACACACTGGTACACAGATATGTAAAATATAGATACGTTCCAATCAGTCTAAAGGCTTAGGATCCTTGGATGTCCATTCCAGCTTCAGGAGCCCAAACAGAAATAATGTAAGTGATGAATTTGTTCATATGCAAAGGATTATAGAAATGGCCTCAATATGTTCTTACACTCAGTTTTGCTAAAAGTGTTCAAATCTAAACTCTTACTGAAATTTTTGTCTGCCTATTTTATCAGTAACTGAATATGTTACCCTTTTCCACCAAAATTGTAAATTTTTATTCTTCCTTGTTATTCTGTAATTTTTGCTTTATGTGCCATGAGGTTACGTTACTAGAACAACACAAACTTAGAATTAAAAAAAATCTTCCTGGCCAATTAAATCTTTATCATTATGAAGACTCTCCCGTTATCTCTACTACTACTTTTTTTTTAGTCTACTTAATCTATTCTAGCTTTCTTTTGGTAGTATTTCATAGTTTAGTTTTTTTCCATCCCTTTTCTTTTGCATTTTTAGAGTCTAGATATATCCCTTCTAAACAGCACATAGGTGGATTTTGAATTTTTGTTGAGGCTGACAGTCTGTGCTAGCTGGTTACAAGGACCAGTGGACCCAGATTCATCATACCTCCTAATATTTATGTCCTTAACTATTTCTCTCCCCTTGACTCTGGTATAAACCTGTAATTTACTTTATCCAGTAGAATGTGGCAGAAGTGCCAGTGTGCTAGTTCCAAGCCTAATCCTTCTGGAAGCCCTGAGTTTGTATATAAGAAGTCTGCCTCTCTCCCAGGAGAGACTATTTGGAGAAGCACATGGAAAGGAAGTCATGAAACTATACAAAAATCAAAGAATCCAATCAACAGTGAGAACCGGTATCCTATACATATGATCTAAGTTAAGCTGGTCCGTCCTAACTGAGGTACCAGACATGAGAGTGAAGCTATCTGGGCTGTTTTAGCCCCAGTAGAAATCACCCACAGATGAGATGAGCCATTCCCTTTGTGTTCTATCCATGATCCCAACCCATAGAATCACAAAATATAATAAAATGGTGGTAGTTTAAAGTTACTAAATTTGGGGGTAGTTTGTCACACAGCAATAGGTAACCAAAAAAAACTTTTTCATTAAATTATGAGCTCTTTTCACTTAATGTAATCAGTGAGATATTTGAGTTTAAATCCACCATCTTATTAAGTACTTTCTATTTGTCGTGCCTATAACATAATACCATGTTTCTCCTTTCTCACACTTAGATTGATTACCTTTTATTACTCCATTCTCTCTCTCCTTTTAGGTTGGAAATTGTATGATGTGATGATTAATTTTATGTGTCATTTTGGCTGTACTATAGTGTCCAGATAGTTGATCAAACATTATTCTAGATGCTTCTGTGAAGGTGTTTCTTGGATAAGACCAACATTCAAATTAATGCACTTTGAGTAAAGCAGATTACCCTCCATAACAAGGGTGAGCTTCATCCATTCAGCTGAAGGCCTTAATAAAACAAAGACTGATCTCTGAGCAAGAAGGAATTCTGCCAGCACACTGCTTTTGGACTCAAACTGCAACTCCTCCTTGGCTTCCAGCCTGCCAGAATACCCAGCAGATTTTGGACTTCCAAACCCCTCCATAATCACTTGAGCCAGTTCCTTAAAATAAATATCTCTCTTTTTCTCTCTCTCCGCTCCCCACCACCCACATTCTGTTAGTTCTTTCTCTCTGGAGAAACTTGACTAATACACATAGTATGTATTATTCTCTTTATTCTCTTAGTGATTATTCTAGTGATAGCAAAATGTATTCTTAACTTAGTCTATTATTAATTTTACCTTTTCCCATTCACCTAGACAATGCACAGATTTTAGAACACTTGATTCCATTTCCCCTCTCCTGATTTTATGTCATTTAGCCATGTTCTACTCTTTTGTGAGCCCATGGACTACAGCCTGCCAGGCTTCTCTGTCCATGGGATTGCCCAGGCAAGAATACTGGAATGAGTTGCCATTTTCCTCTCCAGGGGATCTTCCTGACGCAGGAATTGAACCCACATCTCCTGCATTGACAGGTGAATTCTTTGCCATGAACCACCTGGGAAGTTCATTTACCATTTGTGTACGTTTAAATACAGAAGACATTACTACAATCGATATAAATAGTCAATATCAATATTCAGATAGATTTACCCATATATTTACTATTTTGGTTGATGTTTATTTCCTCATGTATCTCTTGGTTAACAACTGGGATCACTTCCTTCTGCCTGAAGAATGCCATTTTCAACCTGCTGGAGACAGATACTCTATAGAGACAAATATTCTATTTTGAAAAACTCTTAATTTCACTTTGTTCTTAAAATATTTGCTTTTAATCCTTGGAAGTTATCATTCTATCATTTTCTGGATTAAGATAGTTCTATTAAAGAGTTAGTTATAAGTCTAATTTGTTTCTTTAAAGGTTAATTCTTATTTTCTCTAGCTGCAGTTAAGATTTTTATTTGTCTTTGAATGCTCACATAAACACACATTTTCATGATGTGTTTGTGTGTCAATTAAAAATATTTTTTATCCTGCTAGGGATTCGTTCATTGAAATATTATTTGTGCTCAATATTGTCTTTTTGTTCCTTCTAGAATTCCATTTCCGTGCTTATTAAACTTCATTATGGTATCTTCTATGTTCTTCCTCTGTGTTTTACATTTTCCTTTCTTATTTTTCTTTGTGCTTCATAATGAATATTTTTTTCTGACTTATCTTCTAGTTCACTAATTTTATATCTCTGCTAATATGCTGCTTCTACTGCTGCTACTAAGTCGCTTCAGTCGTGTCTGACTCCGTGCGACCCCATAGAGAGCAGCCCACAAGGCTCCCCCGTCCCTGGGATTCTCCAGCCAAGAACACTGGAGTGGGTTGTCATTTCCTTCTCCAATGCATGAAAGTGAAAGTGAAGTCGCTCAGTTGTATCAGACTCCTGGAAACCCCATGGACTGCAGCCTATCAGGCTCCTCCATCCATGGGATTTTCCAGGCAGGAGTACTGGAGTGGGTAATTTGGGGGTTCTAAAATTTTCATCTGCTTTTTTTTTTATGTCACGCTACCAGGCAAAGGAAAAAAGGAAAGATATATCCATTTGAATGCAGAGTTCCAAAGAATAGCAAGGAGAGATAAGAAAGCCTTCCTCAGTGATCAATGCAAAAAGACAGAGGAAAACAATAGAATGGGAAAGACTAGAGATCTCTTCAAGAAAATTAGATATACCAGGGGAACATTTCATGCAAAGATGGGCACAATAAAGGATAGAAATGGTATGAACCTATAGATGCAGAAGATATTAAGAAGAGGTGGCAAGAATACACAGAAGAACTGTACAAAAAAGATCTTCACGACCCAGATAATCATGATGGTGTGATCACTCACACTCACCTAGAGCCAGACATCCTGAAATGCGAAGTCAAGTGGGCCTTAGAAAGCATCACTATGAACAAAACTAGTGGAGGTGATGGAATTCCAGTTGAGCTATTTCAAATCATGAGAAATGCTGGGCTGGACGAAGCACAAGCTGGAATCAAGACTGCTGGGAGAAATATCAATAATCTCAGATAGGCAGATGACACCACACTTATGCCAGAAAGAGAAGAAGAACTAAAGAGCCTTTTGATGAAAGAGAAAAAAGAGAGTGAAAAAGTTGGCTTAAAGCTCAACATTCAGAAAATGAAGATCATGGCATCTGGTCCCATCACTTCATGGCAAATAGATGGGGAAACAATGGAAACAGTGTCAGACATTATTTTTGGGGGCTCCAAAATCACTGCAGATGGTGATTGCAGCCATAAAATTAAAAGACGCTTGCTCCTTGGAAGAAAAGCTATGACCAACCTAGACAGCATACTAAAAAGCAGAAACATTACTTTAAACAAAGGCCCATCTAGCCAAAGTTATGGTTTTTCCAGTAGTCACGTATGGATGTGAGAGCTGGACTATAAAGAAAGCTGAGTGCCGAAGAACTGATGCTTTTGAACTGTGGTGTTGGAGAAGATTCTTGAGAGTCCCTTGGACTGCAAGGAGATCCAACCAGTCCATCTTAAATGAAATCAGTCCTGAATATTCATTGGAAGGATTGATGCTGAAGCTGAAACTTCAATACTTTGGCCACATGATGTGAAGAACTGACTCATTTGAAAAGACCCTGATTCTGGGAAAAATTGAAGTTGGGAGAAGGGGATGACAGAGGATGAGATAGTTGGATGGCATCTCCAACTCAATGGACATAAGTTTGAGTCAGCTCCAGGAGCTGGTGATGGACAGGGAAGCCTGATATGTTGCAGTCCATGGGGTCGCAAAGAGTTGGACACAACTGAGCGACTGGACTGAACTGAACCAGGCTTGTGGGATTCCAGTTCCCCGACCAGGGATTGAATCTGGGTTCTCCACAATAAGAGCATGTAGTCCTAGCCACTGGACTGTCAGGTATTTCCTGATTCTTTTTTCAAGTTTCTGGTTATCTGCCTAAATTTTAAATCTTATGTTTTATTTATTTATATATAGTAAGCATTGTTATTTTTAATTGATAATTTCACTGTCTCAACCCCTTTTGTGACTTTTTTTTTATTGCTTCTGCTGTTTTTCTTTCTTTGTATGATTTACTTTTAATTGTGTACTAAAAACTGTATTTGCAAAATTATTTGTTGAGATGACTTCAGGCCTAACATATTACTTTACTCCAAGTATGATTTTAGTTTGCCTCCACCAAGTGCTTAGGGACATTAGCGCAAAGGAATTATCTTAATCCAACCTCAGGATTTAAATGCTTTGAAAATGAGATGTCACCCCTTTACTTCTAGGATGTAGCCATTTGGATTCCTAGTCCAACAGGAGCTTCAACAGAGCTCTCCTCCTCCCTCCTTAGTACACCCTGACTCATCCCTGCTCATCCTCTTAGCTTCACTCTATGGAATGGATAAATGGATGTCCCTGGGTCTCCATCATTCTTCAGATTCATAGCCTGGTAATTCCTATCTTGTGAGCTCTCTGATGCCTTTGAATTGGTTTTTTAAAATACTTTGCTGAGTTTTTCTAGTGTCCTCAGTAAAAGGATTGGTCCAAATTACTGCCAATATCAGGGCTTATACAAATGTAGATATAATTAAACATAGGTAGTTGCTTTTGTTTTTTTGAATACACTGCACAGCATGTGGGATCTTTGTTTCCCAACCAGTAATCAAACCCTTGCACTGGAAGATCTAAGTCTTTACCACTGGACCACCATGGTAGTTGCTTTTAGAAGTACATTGAAAAAGATCCTTAAAGGAAAAAAAAAATAGACTTTCACTCACAATTGTAATTTCACTCACTTTGACTTTTGAGTCAAAGTGGCAGACCAGTATTTATCAATGTTGTATCCTAGTTCTGATATCATTTGAGGAAAGTTATTTCTTTTACTGACAAACACTACTAAACATCATCTCTGTTCTGAAAGCTATTCTAAGAAATTACATTGTAAGGATGAAGAAGACAAGATAACTGACCTCAAGGGGCTTGAAGTCTAGAGCCCTTGTTGGTAAACTGGTTATTTTTGGACTCATCAACTCGTGATCAAAAAGTCTTTTGTTAAATATACATGATGTAATAATGAAAGAAAGTGAAAGTGGCTTAGTCATGTCCAACTCTTTGCGACCCCCTGGACTATACAGATGATGGAATTCTCCAGGCCAGAATACTGGAGAGGGTAGCCTTTCCCTTCTTCGGGGACTCTTCCCAACCAAGGGATCAAATCCAGGTCTCCCGCATTGCAGCTGACCCACAAGGGAAGCCCACGAATACTGTAGTGGGTAGCCTATCCCTTCTCCAGGGGATCTTCCTAACCCAGGAACAGGGTCTCCTGCACTGCAGGCAGATTCTTTACCAACTGAGCTATCAGGGAAGCATTTAAAATATAAACGTGTATGTTTGAGTTTCTATTGAGGCAGGAGATAGATGGGCCCCAGGCTGAACAGTTTCTCCTCTGTGGACAGAAATTCCATAATAGGAGAAACCTATAAAAGCAGGATGATGGAGGAAGAGACTCCCTAACTACGCATGTGCAGAAAGACTCCTTGGAAGTCAAAAAGGGAGAGGGTGTCACCTCATAGTAAGTAACATCAACTACTCATGGGCCTCTTCACTAGAATCCATCTTGGCTTAGAGATGTGTGTGTGCACACAGGGAGGACCTTGATATATACCAAATACAGACTCAGAACCAGGCAAAGCAAGAAAATTGGTCAAAGGAAACCTGTTAGATACGCCCCACAGAAGTGAGTCAAACCATCAGACGAGTGCGACTCTCTCTGAGCCCACTGATGTGTCTATCCAAGCATACTGTATTCTCTTTTCTCCTAATAAATTCTTTACTTGCTTCACTACTTTCCATTTCTATGTGGAAATTCGTTTCTACACAGCTTGTCATTGTAAACTGGTCCCTGGTGGTCTAGTGGTTAGGATTCAGCATTTTCCCTGACACTGTCTGACCTCAAACTCTGGCTAGCAACTGAAATCCTACTTCAAGCTGCTGCAGGCTGAGGCCATCCAAGATCACTGTCACTTTTTAACCTAAACATGAGGACATTTTAAACAATATACTTTTAAAATTTGTCTTCAGTAAAGTTTATTAATGACTATGTTCCTTTAAAATATTTTGGAGAAAGAAGAATACAAGCTTTGTGTGTGCTGTGTGCTCAGTTGCTCAGTTGTGCCCAACTCTTTGCAACCCCATGGACTGTAGCCCACCAGGCTCCTCTGTCCATGGAATTTTCCAGGCAAGAATACTGGAATGGCTTGCCATTTTCTTCTCCAGGGGATCTTCCCGACGGTAGGATCAAGCCTGCGTCTCCTGTTACCACTGCACCACCCAGGAGATCTTAAATGCCAAGATTCTCTTTTTCCTAAAGAGTTAGGCTCTGGTTTCTTAGCCTTTTTACTCTTGTAAGCTCCTGGGGAAAAGCTACTCACTCTGAATCATAGTTATTTTTAATCAGAGATTTTCCTTGGTAGGTATTCAAAGCCTTCTAAAATAGCCACTAAAGTATACAAGTGTCCCTGGACTCTGAACTAAGTATGACAGAGTTCCTAAGAGAGCCTCACCCACAGAGATTATTTAAATGTTCCAGCCTCTCTGGGGTGAATCAATCAGTAGAGAGGACAAGTAGAGAAAACTTATTGAATGTTGATGCAGTAGATTCATTATTTGATCATTAACAAGTTACATCATTTTTCTGGATTTGTTTTCCCATCTATGATAGATTGAGCTCCTAGATGAAATATCTCTAAAGTATATATAACTTCCAGTTCTTATTCTGTAATTCTCCTGGAGTTGAGGAGGATTGTTTGGTCATCTGGGTTTAAAAGAGATTAGAAGGAAAAAGAGAAACTAAAGTCCCATGTTTCAAGTAAAACACTAGTACAATAATCTGTAGGGAGATGAAGACCTATGTCAGTGGCCACCACGACAATGCCCAGCAGAGATAAAACAAGACTGAGGTCTGAGAAGATTGTCATTCCCCAGAAGCCATTTTCTCTCAAACTTCCTGCTTACCTCTCTTCCCTTTCTGCTATACTCTTCCTCTAAAACTTCCTTGAATTTGCCCACTTGAGGGGGCAACAGTGATTGCACTGAAGGGAGCAACCGAAGCAACTATTTCTTCAACTGAAGCATGCTGTACATTTACCTGTGGTTTTTTAACTCTGAATGCAGCCAAGAGGCCCTCTAGGACAGTGTAATCAAAAGCAAGCGGAACTAGTAGATGACTGAACAAATCATATAAAAAGTGTTTTCATCCGTGGAATGAGGGGAACATTTTCATTTTTTACTATATATGGTGATTCCTATAATTCTTCTGTATCTCTGTCATCCCCACAGCTTGGCTTGTTTTGTTTTCAGCAGGCAGCTTGTTTTATATTCTGCCCACTTTATACTTAGAACCTGGCTCATATACTGTTAACATTCATTGTTCAGGAAGGAAATGAACTTCAGTTAGTACCTACTGTGCCTCAGTTACTGTCCATGTATACCCTTGGGCTTCCCTGGTGGCTTAGAGGATAAAGCGTCTGCCCACAATGCAGGAGACCTGGGTTCGATCCCTGGGTAGGGAAGATCCCCTGGAGAAGGAAATGACAACCCACTCCAGTATTCTTGCCTGGAAAATCCCATGGATGGAGGAGCCTGATAGGCTATAGTCCATGGGGTCACAAAGAGTCGGACACAACTGAGCGACTTCACTTCACTTCTTCTAAAAAAATGCATTCAACACATTTACGAGGTAGGTATTGCTACTCTAGTTTTTGAAGATGTAGTATAGGAATTCATAATTTTAATTATCAGGATCAAAGTGGTAACGGTAAAATGGAGCCTTATGTCACTTACCCATTTTGACAGGTTATTTTTCTATGCTTCAGTTTCCTTAACTGTAAAGCGGGAATTATTAGGAGTTAGGAGAGGGTTGGCAGATTTCGTATAAAAACAAAACAAAGTAGGAAGTATTTCTCAAATGGAACATTCTTATGCTGAAATTCGGCTTTAACTAGACACACTTGTATTTTATCTAGCAATACTATTTTAGCATTACGGTTACAACAATGTAACCGTGAAAAGAATTTAGCCCAGTCCATTGCACTTAGTGCGCGTTCTGGAGCTCCTTATTAAATTTTGGGTCTGATTCCCAAGCCCTTTTTTTTTTTTTTTAATCTCACTTTGAGCTTAGTTTCCACATAAACTTTCAGTTAAGCGAGGGTGATACTACTGTAAATTTCTATTAGTGCTTTACCGTTTCTAGAGCTCTTTCAATTAAAGCCTGGCCAATGGCGGAAAGCTCCTGAGGAAACACACAGAGTTCGGGTTACAGAGGGCGGTCGATGCACTCACAGCACTCGCTTCTCTGACTGTCCAGCCTGGCGTCCATCCTCGCCCCGCCCAGCTGCGTCCCGCCCTCTCCCCATCTCGGCCACTCAGCGGCCGCGCCGCGCCCCGCCTCACTCCTATAGGTCCTTCCCGGACAGGCGAGGCCTTTCCATTTTCCCGCCTTCTCCAGCCCCTCCACAGCCCGAAACCTGACTGGCTCACAACATCACCGCCCTCCCTAGCGTGCGAGCCCCGCCCTTCCGGACACCGCAACCCCCTTCCTCCGCCTCCCGCCGCCTCAGCAGCCTGCCGGTTCCCAGGCCTGGACCTCGGGTAGGAGGTGGGAGGGGAGTGGGAGGGAAGGGCGGAGCCCCCCTCCGAGGAGTCGCTGGAGGCGGGGACTGGAAGGAGGGGCGGGGCTAATCGCCTTGGCGCCTCGTTGCCATGGCAGCGGGGGGAGGGCGGGGGGAGGGCGGAGGGAGGGGAGGAAGCGAACGGGAGGGGGATGTGGTACTGCTGCGGCCGCCACCGCAGCTGCCGCTGCCTGCTCGGGGCCGCGTCTTCCCGGAGGCGGCTACTGGAAGCGGCCGAGAGCAGCTGTGGTGCTCTGCCATATTGTGTCTTCCCCTACCCATCCCTCGCCCCTCCGCTGCGGCGGCCGAGCTGACGGTGAGTCCCGAGTGGAGCGGCGCCTTCCCCAGCCGGCGCTGCCCGGCATCCGTGCTCCCTGCCCCGAGCCGCGCCGCGGCTCCCGGGCTCGGAGACAGCGCGTGCGGCAGGCGCCGGGCGTGGGGCGCGGAGGCGGCTGTCCCGTGACGCGCCCGGACATTTTTGTCCCGTGATGAATTGGCGCCGCCAGGGGAGTCTTCCCTTGCGCGTGGCTTGGGTGGTTTGTGGGCTCCCGGGGGGCGGCGAACTGAGGGTAGTGCGGCCCGGTGAGGAGTTAGGAGTTTTTCTTGAGGGGTGTAATGACGGCCCGGGAGCGGGTGTCCACGGCGGAAACCGCGGCTAGTGTTGCCGGCACTTCGGAAAGGCTTGGAGGTGGCCCCGAGGACTCTTCGGGCTCGACTCGGGGCGAATCTACTGTTGAGGGAAGCGCCCCAAGCCCGTCGAGAGTCATTGCCGGAACCCCCCCCTCCCCCGGCTTGAAGTGCAGCGAGACGTGCCGGGCGTGGAGTTCTCGTCCGGCCCCGGGCGGACTGGCTGGGCCGTGCCAAGTAGAGCCCGGAGAGGCGCCGGGCGCGGCCGGCAGTGAACTCCGAACAGCCGGGCGGCCGAGCTTTGCGGTGGGCAGGGCTGGTTCATGGATGTGGGGGTGGCCGATCTCGGCACGCTCTGGCCCTTCCTCCAGCGGGCGCCCGGGGGTCCGCCGAGGGTGCTATCTCGGGGTGGGAGTGTTTCTGCTCTGCAATATGGACACTTCCTGTTCGCCGCTTCTCTTGGGCTCTCTATCTCTGCCCTTCATTTCTTTTTACTGGGAAGGCGAGAGGTCGTGAGGGCGTGTGCGAGGTCCCTCAGCCCTTCTGAGTTCGCCCCGCGGCAAAAGCCGAGAGTTTGGAACCCGGGAAGAAGGTGGGAGTCAGGGGAAAGCCGCCCATGTGTGTAGTGCTCCATTTTACTAAACTCCACCCCATTGCCCCTTTGCAGAATGCCTCTGTTCCCATCGCCGCTCACGAGAGTTAGCGTGTCTTAATTCACTGGGGGCACACTCTCGGGAATCTTCTGGGACCTGATTTCTGCTTTAAAGGCTCTTTAAAGCAGCCCCAGTACTTCGTTTTCTGTTTATAGAAAAAAAGCCTTAGCGTGCAAGGAAATGACACACAACTTCTTTCTTTCACCCCAACTCTGAGGTTGTGGGAAGAGGTCGATTGTTTTTTCCAGGTTAGTTTACACTGTTAATCCTGTCTTCTGATTGTGACAGCCACGTGGCCGACTGAGTGTCATTGAGTGCCCTAGCGCCTCTAGAGCAGAGGCTTCAGTGGCAGCCAGGGGCTTTATAGCCCTGCAGTTGCTTTGGACCCACATTTTGGTGTTTCCTGAGATGGGGAAGTGGAGAAAGCTGAATTGTTCTTCTCTATCTCTGTTCTAACCAAGTCGACTTCTCCCTGTTTTCCTGCAGTCCGTGTAAGGTGCCTTCTCCTGTTTTGATGATTTGTATTTAAAATCTAAGCAGTATTAGGTACCATTAAGGAGTGATGGGGAACAGAAGAGTACATTATGGAGTTTCTCAACTCTGGGGAAAAAAATCCGTTTGAATTTCAGAGTGGTTAATAAATTTCTAATGTAATCAAAAGTAATAACATTCTGGAGGATTTCTTTTTGATAATTTCATTATGACCTGAAAAGATGTATTACTAGTGGAAATACTTGTTCAGAGATAAAATACTTTGTTTGATTTGTGCATGGGAACTTTTTTTTTTAGGAAAGTATTAACAGCTAGTAAAGATGTTAACATCAACAGATTTAAAAGAAATGAAACTGTTTTAGAATATATAAAAGTAAGAGGCCAAGGGCTGAAGATCAAAAATAACAGAAAGCAAAATAAATATATTATTAAATGATTTTAAAGTAAGATAAGTTAAAAAATGTTGAAGATAGATATTTGGACAGTTTGGAGTTTTCAGAATTTAGGTATCAATACATACAATTTTAAGTACATACAATCTTTGATTTCATCATGTTAAATTTTGTAAATGTTTTGGCGAATTTGAATTATTTCTGTAACATATATTTTTATTTGCATCAGTTTTATTTGAAGAGTGCTAAACCACAGGAAAAATTTAGAATTATGTGGAAAAGTTATAGCAGCACCATTCATTAGAATTTTAATATGCCATAATAATGGTTTTCAGGGAAGCTAATAGCTAAAAAGATTGGAGAGGCTTCAGTGCAGAAAAGACAATGCAATTGAGAAGTGAATATGTGGGGTGGTGACCACTGAGACCAATGCATAGTTGAGAAAGAAAACTAAATGAGATGAAAAAGTACTTATATAATGGAGGAAACACTGAAAACATATGCTGGGAGATAACTACATTAATAGTTATGGGATGTAGCTATCAAATAAAACTTTACAAAGTGCCATCCAAACAAGGATTAATCTTGTTCTTGTGGCAGCTTGTATATGTGTGCCTTGCTTTTGGATTGTTGTCATTTTCGCAACTGGATTTTGCATACTTGCAAAAAGGTCCTCCGGAATAAAGGGCCCAATTCTTTGTTGATTGCTTAGGGAAGAAAAAGTGCTCTAGGATTTGATCCTTATTCTTGGGTTGAAGAGACATGATTAATACATGTGAAAAAAAATTTACAGTGTGAGATGATATAATTAGGAGTTAAATTGTATGATGCAGGCAGGTACTGTAAGAGTTGAGAAGGAAATTAGAAGGTTTGAGTGAGACAGAGGAGTAACTTCTTAGATAGAGTAAGGTTTTTGCTTTCAGAAGCCTTACCTTCATGTTAGTCCCCCTAGATTAATCTTCCTGAAGATTATATCACTTTTAATGACCAAAACCTCTTAGATCAAGAGTAATATCAAATTTCTTCTCAAGAGTTTTTGAAATTTGGACCTAGTCTCCCATCTTATCTTCCACAGGAACTGTTCATTATTTACTACTTCAACATGGTATAACAATTTACTTCTTTTTCCCTTGGCTAATGCAACATTTTTCTGTTGGAAATGCACCTACACACATCCTCTTAACCACTGAAAATCTACTCAAACTTGAGGCTTGGTTAAAATGTTAATTGTCTTGAGAACCTTGGAATCATTTTAGACCTGCCTTCCACCTCTCCAACGGATAAGTCTTATTCTCTTGGGTTGTAGCATTCTATACTACCTTGTGTGCTTTTTTTAAATAAATAGTTTTCGAGCACCTACCATTTGCCAGGCACTGTTATGGGAACTAAGGCTACAGCCTTGCAAAACAGATTCCCTATTTTTCATCCCAAGAAAATTACAAAGTCTTTGACCACCCAGAGGAGTCTTCCCCCCACCGCCCCCAGATGGGTGCTTAGTGAGTATCTGATTATTTTCTGAATAAAGGAAAGGCAGCACTTACAAGGTAGAGAGATGGATTGAAGGTGTGCATGAAGGGTATGAAAGAATAACCAATTATGGATGGCCTTGCAAACATCACTTCTGAATTTAAACATGGTTTAATCCCCCCACCCCCAAAAAAAAGATGGCATTTAAGCCTGGGAATGAGGGGATAAAGTCCTTATTTGAGGAAGGTTCATTTGACAGTGTTGTGCAAGGCTAGTTATTGACTATAGAAGGGGAATAACTTTTGAGAATGAGGTTTGGAAAGGGACCATAATCAAGAAGATGGTGAGTTTAGTTAGAGGGTAATGTGAGTAGAGGATATCAAGGTGAATATAACCTTTAATGACGAGAGATTAGAGGTGTGAGATAATTCATTCAGTATAGAGGTGACAGCTAATGTTACAATTTTTTGTTACAGAGTTACTAATTGAAGTATGGAGGCCTAAGAATGATGCTTTGGAAAACAAAAGTAAGGAGCATCTGCTTTGGTCATATGTGACTTCATAATTAATACTGTAGACTTGTTCAAAACCTTAATTCCCACTGTATGAGAGTGCTACCAAATATAAAGGATCCAGAAGAATGTTTATCACCATTCACTTCCAAAGGATTTTGATTTATATATTTATTTCTCTTGCCCTTTTTTTAAATTTAAATAAACTTTTGGTTTTAGAATAGTTTTACAATTACAGAAAGTAGCCAGACAGTAGAGTATATCTCACCCAGTGTACCCTATTGTTAACTTCTTACATTACTATGGTACAGTTGTCACAACTAAGGAAACAAAGTTGCTACTTTACTATTAACTAAATTGCATACTTAATTCAGATTTCATTAGTTTTTCCCAAGTGTCCTTCTTCTCTTTCAGAATTCTAGTATCTCACATTTTTCTTATTTTTGATGATTGTGAGAGTTTTTAGGAGTACCAGTCAGAAATCTTATAGAATATCCCTCAATTGAAAATTACCTGATGTTTTCCTCATGAGTAGACATGGGTAATGGGTTTTAGGGAGGAAGACCACAGAGGTGAAGTGCCATTCCATTCTCATCACAGCATATCAAGCGTACATACTGACAACAAAAAATTGAAAATGTTAACAGCCTTTGATTGCTTGTTTGAGGTCTTTGTCAGGTTTCATTCCCCACCCATTTATACTCTGCTGTTTGGAGTCAAATTGCCAGGCAAGGCTCATGCTCAAGGCCTTGACCTAATTTTGATTTGTGTATTTTTTTATTTCCCTCAGCCTAATTTTCCTGTCCATAAATAAACATTAAATTTGGACAGATATTTATCGAGCATCTACTGTATTTAAGTGCTGTATTTAAGTATATCGAGCATCTACTGTATTTAAGTATATCTCTTGTGGTGAACAAGAGACATCATTCTACTCTTTTGGAGTCAGCCTGATGTGAACATAAAATAGAATATATCTGCTCACCTATATAGGTCTTATTTCATTGACAGTTGTAAACGTAGTATTATTGTAAGCCTAAATGGCTAAATAAAGCTAAGTAGCCATGTAGAAATATGCTGCTATTGTAAAAGTTAAATATGTATACTATTAAAATACCCATCTTTTTGCTACCAACATGAATAATGGAAAAATATTTTGACTGTCTCCAAGTAGGTGTAGTACTGTTGTTAGCAGAATAGTTTAATTATCATTATCTTCATATCTTATCAAGTTTGCACATTGTATAAGAAAATTCTTGACTTCTTGATTGTATTTTCATAGATAATTGCTGCTTTTGCTACTTAGAGGTTTTTTTTTTCCCTCTCAGAAGTGATTTGAAAGATAATGTTAAATAAGAATTTCAGTTAATTTTTACTACTTAACTGGGTTAACTGAAAGCATTTTTACATTATTGAAATTCTCTAAAATGCATTGCTAATACATTTACACTTTTCACATTTTACAATGTTCAGCTGACTGAGTATAATTTATTATTTAAATTAGAATTTTGACACAGAGTACAGTTATTTTGAATTTTTTATATAACCTTAGAAGTAGAAAATGGAGGAAATTGATGGACTTTACATCCTTGTGGTTTATTTGTCTTAAAAGAGGAAATATAGGAAAAAAGGAAGAGATTTTTTGTAAATTGAGATTTTACTGTTCTGTCTGTCTGCCCTAAGTTTCTGTCCAATTCTTCTGTAAAAGTTCAGGTTAAATTCTTCATCTGTGCTGAGTGAGCAACACTTACTAATAATCATAGCAACAGTTCCTACCTTTTATCAAGTGCCTGCTATATTCTGACATGGTATTATATTAGACACATGAATATATAATTATCCATATTGACTGGGTAGGACATATTTTATTCTTATAAAGAAACAGAAGTTAAGTAAATACCGAGCTGGGTGTTTGAACCCAGGTCTGTCAGATTTTAAAATTTCATATTCTTTGTGCTGTGACCCTAGGTCTTTGAAAAATGGATGTTTGCCAGGAAGAGATAGATGTTTCTTTCCCAGGAAAATAAGGAAGAATACAGGCAAACTAATATTTATACAATGCTTATTCTGTGCCCAGGTGGCTCCAGTGGTAAAAGAACCTGCCTTCCAATGCAGGAGACACAGGTTCCATCCCTGGATTGCGAAAAGCCCCTGGAGGAGGGCATGGCAACCCACTCCAGTATTCTTGCCTAGAGAATTCCATGGACAGAGGAGCCTGGTGGGCTACAGCCCGTAGGGTCACACAGAATCAAACAGGAATGAAGTAACTTAGCACATTCTGTGACATGAAGGCCACTACTTTGTTCTCATAGTGAATTAAATAAGTAGTGTTATTCCTTGGGATGTAAGGGGTGAAGTCATTTGTCAGAGACTGCATAAGTAAGTTGGTAGGTGATGGGTCTGCTTGACTTCAAAGCCTTATTACTCTTTTACTTTTCTAGTACAGAATACTGCTTTATTTACTCATTTAAACATTTGCTTACTAAATGTTATGGTGTGTGGCAGAGCATAAAAATGAATGTATTTTTGTTCTGCCTCCAAGGATTTATATTCTAGTACAGCATTTCTTAAATGGATGATAGAGAATCAATATAGTAAATTGTGACCAATATTTCTTAAAAAAATACAATCAAATAGAAAATGTCAGTGTGTTGTATGTGGTAAGGGTAAAAGTGTTATTTCATTTTGTTTCAGTTATATATGCAAGCATGTCATGGTTCTCTTATAAAAATGTATTTCTTATTGTGGGATAGCATCAAAAGTTTGAAAACTGGTCTAGTGCCTGAATAATAATGGTGAATAATCAGAAGTAGCAAGTAAGTTCTATATGTCTGAGCCACCAGGGAAGCCCAAGTTCTGTAATAGGACTCTAAATAGGATGCTGAGGAAGCATGATTGGAAAAATTAAATAATTCAAGGAAGGCTGCTAGAGAGAGAACTTAGGGTGGAGAGCCTGAAATACATCTTAAGACATAAAGGAATAAAGAGAACACTGGATATTCAGGAAGCTTGGGTGGTGTGAAATAGGTGCAGACAGAAGCCAAATTTTGTATGGAATTGTCAGCCACCGTGCTAAAGATTTTAGATTTTATTAGGCCTGTGGTTTTTCTGAAGTCTCATGGCATTCTTTTGCTAAAGAACAGATAGATAAATATATTTGATTCTATCATATAATCTAGAAACAATTTTAGGAACAGAAAATTTGACCATGTAACAGGTATATAGTATAAAATGGTGTGAGCACAACTGTTGATCACAACCAAAAATATTTAAATGTTGGTGCATTTCACACAAAAATCTAGAGTTCTTTTGTCCCTTGGAAAAAATGAATATTGTGGCAGCATTGGTTTCATAGTTTTGATTGGCTGAAACTTATAAGTAACTGCCCTCTTTTGGCAGTCTCCATCTTTCTTACAGAAGACCAGCTTTACAGTTTGTTGCCTGCCTGGTTCTTGTAAGGCTTTTGAATTGTCTGCTGTGTACTGTTATTTTGTGAAATCCCTTTTAAAAAGGGGGAAAAAGAGGATTTGGGGTCTTTGAAAGATCATTCTGCCAGTATTGGGGAAGATGAATTGGAGGAGTATGAGAGGCATCTGGTTAAAATACTAAGCAGGCGGGATGTCCTTTTCTTCTTCTGTCCTTTTCTTCCATAGTACTTTGTACCTTTCTCAAAGCACTTACTGTATATAGCTTTCTCTTATCTGTGTTGCTTATTTCTTCAACTGAATTGTAAACACCTCATACATAACATGGGCATCCCAGGTGGCACTCACGGTAAAGAACCTGCCTGCCAATGCAGGAGACACTAGTTCCATCCCTGGGTGGGGAAGATCCCCTGGAAGAGGTCATGGCAACCCACTCCAGGATTCTTGCCTGGAGAATCCCATGGTCCGAGGAGCTGGGCAGGCTACAGTCCATAGGGTCACAAAGATTCAGACGTGACTGAAGTGACTTAGCACACATGCGCACATAGCACATGCTGAGTGAATGCTTGTTGAATTTAATTATGTTTATTTTTTAAATTACCATGTTTGTTTTTCTCAAAGGTGAGTTTTCTTGGCAGTTTTAGAGTATCTCTCAATGGAAAAAATCTTTTGCATGTTTTAAGTATTGCAGTTTATCCTAAGAATGAGTAAATGTCAAATACTTTTAGAGCATGTGTTACATGTAAAAAACAGATCACATCAGTTCTGTATAATAAGATGGTGGACTTTTTAATTCATTGTCCTGGTTGCCAAACATCAGGATGAAACACTGGGAAGCCTGTCTCTTGGTTTGTCCTGTAATTTTATTAAGTCATTTTGAAGGTTATTCCAAGATGTTGTTGTTACTATGTTTTGTACTGATAGCTAGAAGTAGTAATATAAAAACAAAGATTATGGCTGCTGCTGCTAAGTCACTTCAGTTGTGTCCGAATCTGTGCGACCCCATGGACGGTAGCCCACCAGGCTCCCCCGTCCCTGGGATTCTCCAGGCAAGAACACTGGAGTGGGTTGCCATTTCCTTCTCCAATGCATGGCATTGGATCATGGCATCTGGTCCCATCACTTCATGGCAAATAGATGGGGAAACAGTGGAAACAGTGACAGACTTTATTTTCTTGGGCTCTAAAATCACTGCAGATGGCGACTGCAGCCATGAAATTAAAAGATGCTTGCTCCTTGGAAGAAAAGCTATGACCAACCTAGACAGCATGTTAAAAAAAGCAGAGACATCACTTTGCTGACAAAGGTCCGTCTAGTCAAAGCTATGGTTTTTCCAGTAGTCATGTATGGATGTGAGAGTTGGACCATAAAGAAAGCTGAGCACCGAAGAATTGATGCTTTTGAACTGTGGTGTTGGAGAAGACTCTTGAGAGTCCCTCGGACACCAAGGAGATCCAACCAGTCCATCCTAAATGAAATCAGTCCTAAATGTTCATTGGAAAGACTGATGCTGAAGCTGAAACTCCAGTACTTCGGCCACCTGACGTGAAGAACTGACTCATTGGAAAAGACCCTGATGCTGGGAAAGATCGAAGGCAGGAGGAGAAGGGGATGACAAAGGATGAGATGGTTGAATGGAACCACTGACTCGATGGACATGAGTTTAAGCAAGCTCTGGGAGATGGTGATTGACAGGGAAGCCTGGCATGCTGTGGTCCATGGGGTCGCAAAGAGACGTGACTGAGCAACTGAACTGATAGTTTTTTATTTTCTAAAATTTTTAATGCTTTTTACTG
This sequence comes from Bos indicus, assembly GCF_029378745.1. Classification (NCBI taxonomy): domain Eukaryota; kingdom Metazoa; phylum Chordata; class Mammalia; order Artiodactyla; family Bovidae; genus Bos; species Bos indicus. The sequence continues at coordinate 30,382,870 of NC_091770.1, forward strand.
TTGAAATGTACATGCTAAAAACCACCAAAGAAATGTGTAGCTTAGTGAATTATTCTAAGGCCAACATCTTTCACGTTAAGGAATAGAATTTTGCCAGCCACTTTAGATGCCCTTTTACATGCCTATTCCAAAGCATAACTCTTTCTTCAAAGAGTAACCAGTATTCTAGCTTTTCTGAAAATCACTTAAGTTTCCCAACTATGTATTCTTATACAGTATGGGTAGCCTGCTTCCTCTTTATTTCTTTCTGATTAACTTTTCTTCCTTTTCATCCTCTGTTTCTCTTAAGGCTTTGTTTGTTTATTTTTTCTCGTATTTCTTTACTTCATTTCTGAAACAGGTTTTTTTTCCCCTTCTTTTATTTCAGATTCTTGAGCTCTGTTTTATTTCTGAGCTTTTCTAATTCTGATATGTTTTTTTTCATGTCTTATGTAATTTTTTAAGCTCATTTTTGTATTTGTATTGTAGTAAGAACATTTAACATGAGATCTACTGTCTTAAAATTTTAAGTGTACAATACAGTATTGTTAACTATAGGAACTCTGTAGTACAGCACATCTCTAGTATTGAACGTATTCATCTTGTGTGCTGGAAACTTTTACCCATGGTCCCTGTTTCCCCCCTGCTTCTGAATTTAACTATTTTTCTGTTTCTCTTATTGTAACTTTGTGTGATATTCTTTCTCAATGCTTTTCATCATTTCTTTACATGAAACTAGTTTTCTTGAACTTCTGGGAGGAGGCTTGGTTCTAAGACCTCTTTTAACTTCACAGTCCTGTGTTTTTTGTTGTTGTTGTTCATGATTTTAAAAATGGTGAATGGCTTTCTGAGATTTCCCGGCTCTGTTCTACTCTGGTATTCTGTCTGGACTCTCTTTTATCTCTTTTTTCCCTATCCTGCTTAATTTTTTTGCCATTCCTAGTACTTCCTCTTAAGCTTAGAGTTTGTCTTAGAAGAGAGCCCCAAATGTCAAGTTTTGAATGCTCAAAGGGACTAGATTGTTCCATGCTTATAGGAACTGTAGCCTTACTGTGGTCTCCTTGCATTTACCTACTTTTGAAATAGTTTCAGCTTTCGTTCAGTACAAACTGCCCGTCAGTAGTTTCCAGCAAATACTGGCTATTTTGTTGTTTTGTTCTCAAGTCCCTCCTTGCTTCCCTCTGTCTTCTCTCACCTAGACACTGACAGAAAGTAAGACTGTGGACTGTTGGTGATTTGTTTAGGCCCTTTGTATTTTGGGGTTGGTGGGGAGACTTTGTTAAACATAGTTTTGTAGATATCCGTATTACCTGTGGGTTTGGGGTTTGCTCTCTAGTTGCTCACTCTGTTTTTATGTGAAGATTTTCAAGGAATCAAAATTTGTTACCACCAAAGTTAACATCTTCTCAAAATCCTTTTCCTAATTTAATTTGGGGAGTGCACATGTCTTTTTCCCCTCGAATCTTAACAAAAAACTTTCATTTCTTCTGAAATTATTGCCACTTAATACTGTCCACTGATTGTAGGTACATGTCACGAAATTCTGAACCTGTTGTTTTGCCCTGATTATTTCTTTGTAATTAAGAGAACCTTTAAGAATCTATTAAAGATCCTTTGGGAAATTGTGACAGGGTCATGGGCTTGTCTTTCTGTTGTACATGTACAAGTGTTTGTGCTTTGACTTTTAATGCTTTAGCTTTTTCCAATATTTAAAAGCTAACCTACATTTAGATTACCATACAGTGATACACCTAGAACCATTCTTAAATTATGGAGCAAAAATTGGGTTAAATACTAAGAATCAGATGCATGTAAGTTAATAATTGCAGTATGAGACATGCGCTTCTAGACATAGATTCTAGTGCTGTGGAAACACAGAGTAAGAACTTTCCCCAAGGAATGGGATTGAGTGAGGTGGGTTTTATAGTCATAATGGGGGTTTATTAATGCTGTGTCAGTACCTTTAATAACTCATTTTCCCTATTTTGTCAGACTTTTCCTTTGGTAGTTCTTTATACAAATGGATTAATAGTAAGCTTCCTTTAATTGCAACTTCAAAATAGCATATTGTTCACATGGAATTAAAATAATTGATGTCTTAAAGTTTTCTTTTGTGATAAAATTTCTTAAGTAGAGAAGTGAAATTTAGGAAGTGAAAAGATCACAGAGCATAGTGGAACATAGTATCTAACGTAATATTATCATTGCAGTATAATTTAAATATAATTTTAGCTTTGTGTTTCTTGTCTAGTGGCAGCAAGTTAGAACCAAGTTGTACTTGCTTGAAGTATTCTTAGGTGTGTTGAGCCCATTAGTTCCTAGTCTCTTCTGGGTTCTATTAGTTTTTTATTTACTTTATAATATAGAACTTCAGTGTTTATAAAGGGATTTCATGTTGATTATTTCTTTTGCACTGTTGACACAAATAACTACTGTAAAAAGAGGACGTATAAACACATTTAGAACATTGTAAGAGAGACTGAAAATCCCTAAGAGAAGTTCAGGTGGGAATTACATGGAGGAATTGTCATTAAATGAGGCCATAAATATTAGGGTTTTGACTGAATAGTGGTAGGGAGGGTAAACAATCCAGATGTTGCAAGGGAAAGATTCTATTTAATAATATATATCTTTAATAATTTAACATAAATATATCTGACTTTAGTAAGTGTTCATATAAGCTTAGTTTAGTCCTATTTTAAAGAGGACTTAATTTTATGTTAACTTACCATTACTTTTGTGGGGGTGTTTGTTTTTATTTACCTATTTATTTTTAACTGCTGGGTCTTCGATGCTCCATGGACTTTTCTTCAGTTGTGGCAAACAGGGGCTACTCTCTGGCTGTGGTGTGCGGGCTTCTTACTGCAGTGGCGTCTCTTGTGGAGCACAGGCTCTGGGGAGCCTGAGTGCCAGCAGCTCCTGCATGTGGGCTCAGTAGTTGAGGCTCCCAGCACTCCAGGACGGGCTAAGGCAGTTGTGGTACACGAGCTTAGTTGTGTGCGTGGGATCTTCCTGGATCAGGGATTGAACCTATGTCTCCTGCACTGGTAGGCAAATTCTTTACCACTGAACCGCCAGGGGAGCCCCTGTATTGTTTTTAGAATTACATAAAAAATCAGTATATCAAATCAGCCATATACAGTCTTTAAGTTCTAATTTTGCTTTCCAAATTTGTTATGGGGGCATTAGTAATGTAAGATATCACTGTTTGCCTTTATTAAATTTATTTTGATCATGAATGTGCTTTTAAAAGATGCTTATTTTCAGTGGAACAATTTAACTTACTGTATACTTACTGCATGGCTGACTAATTATGGCTTATATTCAAAGCACTGAAAGCCATATTACCCATAAATAAATTTTGGTGACAAAGATTACCACCTGTTTGTATTCCTATGCCAACCGAATTTATCTTTTTACTTTAGGATGTTTGATCTGTTGATTTTTCAGGTTTCTGAAACTTTGTTCCTTTCAAAATAGCTTTTCAAGTACAGTTATAGTGCTATCGAAAAACTGAAGTGCCTGTTGGCTTCCTGGTTACAATATGGTGACATTACTTCTCATTCTACATGGTAAAGGTATTTCCTTCCATTTGTGTTTTATTTACTTTTCTGTACTGTTTTTTTCAGCTTCTATGCACTTTTCTTCAGACGTGACATTGATCGTCATCTCAAAGGTTGAGAAGATGGGTCTTCCAAGCTAGATTTACACCAAAAGCTAGTAGTGCTTTTTTTCTATCATGTTTCATAACATGTAAGATACACTCGTGCTGTGTTTTAGATACTAATAGAAGTTACAAATTATTTTGTCATCACCTTATCTGATTCTTTTCAACCCCATGGACTGGGACTCACAGTCCCATCAGGCTCCAACTGTCCATGGAATTCTCCAGGTGAGAATTCTGGAGTGGGTAGCCTTCCCTTCTCCAGGGGATTTTCCCAAATGAGGGGTCAAACCCGGGTCTCCTGCATTGCAGGCAGATTCTTTACCATCTGAGCCACCAGGGAAGCCTTTAAAAGCATTTATTCAGTTCAGTTCAGTTCAGTCACTCAGTCGTGTCTGACTCTTTGCGACCCTGTGAATTGCAGCACGCCAGGACTCCCTGTCCATCACCAACTCCCAGAGTTCACTCAAACTCATATCCATCGAGTCAGTGATGCCATCCAGCCATCTCATCCTCTGTCGTCCCCTTTTCCTCCTGCCCCCAGTCCCTCCCAGCATCAGAGTCTTTTCCACTGAGTCAACTCTTCGCATGAGGTGGCCAAAGTATTGGAGTTTCAGCTTTAGCATCAGTCTTTCCAAAGAACACCCAGGACTGATCTCCTTTAGAATGGACTGGTTGGATCTCCTTGCAGTCCAAGGGTTAGAAATACCTATTTTTCTCAACAGAGAAAATTTTCACTCAAGTTAGATCAATTGTGGAACTATTTTTTGAAACCAGTGTTTCTCTGTGAAAGGCGGGTTATATGCTAGGGTTCGTTTAAAAAAAAGGGTAATTTGGTCTTTATACAGAGAATATCATGTTTCTTTACTGGTTAGAAGCTAACACCTTTCTTTCTTTTTTTTTTTTTAACTTACAAAGCTATTGCTTCATTTTAACATCTCCAAGAAAGAAATGAACAACTGAGACCCTTTTTAATGTTTTAAAGATAAGTGCTGCAACAGTGTGTATGGAAACTCTATACTGTGTGCAGATAGCACAGAATTGTTCAGATAGAAGTGGCATTTGAACCATGGTTTACACAGTGTATCTGGGCAAGTTGATTTAGGGGATAAGTGGATTTGGTGGAAGATTACCACAAAAGTTCCCCCTCCCCTCCCCGATTTTAGTGTTTTCTGCCATTTATTTAGCATGAGTTGGTCAAAGGTTTTTCCCTCATTCAATTTTCTTTTTTTTTTAATCCCTATTTGAAAAAGTTTCCCTATGAGACAAATGTTTGACCCTTTTGTATTCTGTGTCCTCCCCTCCCTTTCCCTTTCTTGACTGGAAAATGCAGCTGCACACATTTTTTGTTTAGAGACAATGGATCACATGCTGTGTCACCTAAATCTATGACCAAGAGGCAGTTTTATCCCTCAGAGACCGAAATGCTTCAGTTGTCCTGGATATGTGACATCACGTAGCATTATAATCAAACATGCGTCTTTTTGCAGTCGTACTTTAGGGATTTGAACCTATCCTGTACTCTCAATATTGGATTTTACAGGATCAGTTCAGTTCAGTCGCTCAGTCATATCCGACTCTTTGTGACCCCATGAATCACAGCACGCCAGGCCTCCCTGTCCATATTTATAACAGAGAACCTTTAAAACAAAGAATGTATTGTAGGAAAAGGTTGTGAGTTCCTTCAATATGGCTTATTTTTTTTTCTTACCTAAGAGTTACCAAAGTTATCAGATATTGTGAGCTAGTAGAATATTAAAGTTTTTAGCATTGTATTTGTTACACAATGCCTTGCAAATAGTATGTGCTCAATAAGTGTTACAGTATTATTACTACCAGTGTGGTAAATTAGCAAAAAAATTGTTTTCGTGATTTAAAAATGATGAACTTGAGATTTTGAAAATAGTATCTGTAAACTGCTAAAATATTTAATGATGAGCTTGTTGTAAGCTTATTGTATTGCTGAGTCAATCTAGTAAATGTAGTACTATGGCTTCCAGTCTTGAGTAGTGGTACATTTTATAGCTAATTAATAAAAATGGTTTATTCCTAAGGAGATGAAGATGAGGAAAGGAGGGGAAATTGAATGGAAATTCCTTTTATTATATAGCATATCTTAATCAGAGACCAAGCTTAAATCACAGTAAATAACTGAAGTAACTGCCAGGCAATTCTGATAAAATTCATAAACATCTTGGATTTCTGTGTTATACCTTAACTCTGTGGTAGATGTTTTCTGTGGAAAGCATTGTTTAGTCATCTGAGCTAAGTGAATGACAGCTTGTTTCCCCTTGCTAGGGTTACCATAGCCTGTCAGATGATGTTTTATATTGGTTACCTTAAGGTGATTGGATGGAAAAGCCACAAGTCTGAGAAGGGGCCTACTCTCTGTTTGCTCTTTTGACACTTCTAAGATTGTTTAATTTACTGGTAACAATAAGTTCTTGGTGAGAGGTAAAATGACAAGTCAATAGACATGTTTCCAAATGTCTTAAGAGCATGTAAAAAGACATAATTAGAGATTGTACGTGTATAAAATTAAATATAACCAAATATTATACTCATTTGTCAAAAGTTTTAGCAATTTGGATGTTTAAAATGTTTATAGTGAGACTGATTTTAAATAGGAAGCTAGACTAGTAGGGTGAAAATGGTGAGAAACAGCTTTGTTTGTAGTTCAGATGCTGCCATATAGCTTGAGATTATCCATCCCTTGCTTTAAGCATGGGACTGACTGGAAGCCTTCTTCAGGGCCTCTCGGTATGATTGCTCAAGAGGGTTTCAACTTCTTTCCATTTCTAGTAGAACATAACAGATGGCGTGGTTCCTTTTCACTCCAGTGTAGTAAAAGTTTTTTAGAAACAGCAAAATGATTTTTCTCATTTATCCTTTCTGTATAATGAGGAAAGAAATATTCAGTGATGTTCAGGGGTATAAGAAAAAAATAAATTGTAATAAATTTGCTTCCTGGTGGTTCAGATGGTAAAGAATCTGCCTGCAATGCAGGAGACCCAGGTTTGATGCCTGGGTCAGGAAGAGCCCCTGGAGAAGGGAATGACTACCTACTTCAATTATCTTGTCTGGAGAATTCCATGGACAGAGGAGCCTGGCATAGTACATGGGGGTCACAAAGAGTCAGACATGGCTGAGCAACTAACACAAATGCACATCAAAAATTAGCTATTTTTTGATATCTTTTTTCAATACTACTCTTCATTTCCTAAAAACAATTATTATATGATATAATGAATTAAATATAAATTTACAATTAAAAAATTGTCTTACAAACAACTTACAGATATAGGGTTCTAAGAACTATGATATAGGTAAGATAAAAACTTAATTAAAATTGAAAAATGTAACATGAAACTCTAGAATAATTTGAAAAGGACTTTTAAAAATTATTAAACACATTTATAGAACTGAATTAATTGCAATTAATTCCTTATTTGCCATGGATTTATTTTAATAAGGTATACATGAAAAAGCTTTTATGTTCATGGGAATTGCTGGACTGAGAGCCTGATTTTGGGGGTTGTTTAATTTTATATACATGAGTCCATATTTTTAAGGTACTATAGATATTATCCAGAAATTTACAATATAGTAATATTTTGAAAGAAATTATTTTGTATATTTTAACTTGGTGAGAATTCTGTCGATTCAGGATAGTAGATTCTGAACTAGTTGGATATAAATAAAGCTATGTATGTAGATGGGGCTTCCCTGGTGGCTCAGTAATAAAGAATCCACCTGCCAATACCGAAGACCCAGGTTTGATCCCTGGGTCAGGAAGATACCTGAAGAAGGAAATGGCAATCCACTCCAGTATTCTTGCCTGGGAAATCCCATGGACAGAGGAGCCTGATGGGCTATGGTCCACGGGACTGCAAGAGTTGGACATGACTTACCGACTAAACAACGACATGTATGTATGTATATTATTGTCCTGTTTGATTATAGCATTATATTGCCACTGCCTCTTTTATTATTCAGAATGTCGTTACTAGTGAAAGCTTAGCATACTTCATTTCATAGGTAGTGTACTTGGTTTGTTTGTTTTTATATATAAATTATTGTGTATTAGAATGTTAGCATTAGGCAGAGCTGTTAATAAAGGAACGTAAACTCTTCAGGGGCTATTAATAGCAATCAACTTTAAAAAGTTCTGAAAGTTTATATATGGTTTAAATTCTTTTAGATTATTAAACTAGAAAGATTTGAAGAAAGATTCTGTCATGCAGCACGATTGGTAAAAGATTGACATAACAGAGTTCATGGAAACAGTAAAAGGAAGTGAAAGTCACATCATAAAGAACATGATGAAACTGTTATTGCAGCACTCTTCTGAGAAGTCCTAATTTGTGCCATACCAGCGGGTGTCATTAGTTTAGAAGGAGGCCCTCCTTAATGCTAGAACTTTTTTAAAACTTCTAAACTTTAGAACATAAAATATTGTTATGGATCTTATACTCTACTTTTTAAATTTGAGAGATACAACATTTATATATATATACTGCTTTAGAAAGAAAGCTAATAATAGTTTAAAAATTAATCATAGTAATAATAATTAGACTTTCCTGGTGGCTCAGACAGTAAAGCATCTAGTATTAATTACCAGCTAGTATTCATTGTGTCCTTACTCTCTACCTCTGTTCTAAGTCCTTTATATTCTCATTTAGTTTGTACTGACAATCTTATGAAAGTAGGTACTGTTAGAATTCTACATTGATAGGTCTTCTAGTCTGTTGAGTAGCAGAGCTGGATTTGAACCCCGGAGTATCTCTTCACAACTCATGCTTCCTCTTAAACCCTCTGCTTCACTGCCACCAGATTCTAATATTAATAATAATGATTTCTATTTTATGACTTATAATATGAAATTGTCTTATCTTTCACAATTTTAACTTCAAATGTACTGCCTCCTCACGTTTCTATTCAGTATTTTCTAGTATTACATACATTTATTCCTTTCTCAAGGAAGAAGCCTTTCATTGTATAGTTGTACACTATTTTACCATATAACTAACAACTGTGACAACAGACCTGTGAGTGTAGTAGGAATAAAAGGTTTCTTCTTGAAGGACCAGGAGAGATCATTCTGAATAGTATAACTTTTATACCTCTCTTTTTCTCTTTTATCACATTACTTTATGTAAAGACATTATACTTATAATCCAATATAGCTAATATGTTATCTTTGGAATATATTTAAAATTCCTATATGCATTTAGGTATTTCTGGCATTTTAAAGTTCATATTATAGTATATTTCCTGCTTAACAGGAGATTATTTATTCTGTATCCTCAACTGTTAAATTATAAGTAGACAAAAAGGGTCTCCTAAGTAGTTGGGAAGAAACTTTCAAAGTTTATGCACTAAATTCATGTACCTTAATGTGGACTCTTTGCCCTTATCAAATCTGTATGAAATTCTAATGAAACTTAGCTGGCTTTCCAGTCTATAGCAGATAATGTTTCTATAATTGTATTTCCATGTTTTTAATAGAATGCTCTGAAAGCCAAATTTTCTTTTAACCCATTGAGTGGTAAAACATAATATGAACTGATAGAAGACTATTGATGGCCTTTATTTACTCCCTTCTTAGTGTGAATATACATTTTTCTGCAGAAATATTAACATCTTTCTTATGGGGTCCTGTCTCAGACCTCAATGACACGTCGTATAACATATCACATATACATCGTAGTCTCTTTCTAAAATCCAAAATACTCTATAAATTCTGAAATATATCTGCCTTCAAGGATATTAGATAAGGGATCATATACCTGTATAATCAGATACAGTGACTACAGTACAACTGAGAACTAGCATATAGAACTAAGATTAGTCCAGTAACTCAAGCATAGCAAATGTGAGACCTTTCAGTGTAAAGCAGTGTTTGTAACTGGAATAATACATAGATCTCTTTTAAAGAAAATAATTATAGATTCCATTTTTAGAATCACTGACTTTAGTATCTGAAGTAAGTTTATTTTTGTCTTTTTTTCCTTTATATTGCTTCTGAAATGAAAGCACAAAATGAAAATTTTTAAAACTTGTATCCCCGAGAGTTTATCAATGGCACATACTAATTGAGAAATACTGAGAAAGTGGCAAATAGTCCTATATACTTGAACAATCCCTGTGAGTATTATTCTTTGCCAAATCTTTGTTTACAATAGTCTGAATCATGTATGTGTTAAGTAGCTTCAGTTGGGTCCGAGTCTTTGTGACCCTATGGACTATAGCCCACCAGGCTCCTCTGTCCATGGGATTCTCCAGGCAAAAATACTGCAGTGGGTCGTCATGCCCTCCTCCAGGGAGTCTCCCAACCCAGGGATCAAACCTGCATCTTCTGTGGCTCCTACATTGCAGGCAGATTCTTTACCGCTGAGCCACGGGAGAAGCCCTTCATATATGCAACTAGGAGATACACAAACATTAGTGGAGTTGGGAAGGCTAAGATTTTTCTTGCAAGCCACCAAGCATTTCTGAACACTTTGAGTGTTTTTGCTATGTGCCAGACAGCCTGGCACTTGGATGAAGAGGTGAGAGGAAAGTGGAGCAGGGTTGGGATGGAGAGAGTGGGCTTCGGAAAACGCAGGTGTTGTCCTGGATGCACTGCCTCACAGGAAATGGTTTTGGCAAAATCACTGGCTCTGAGGCTATTTCTTCCACAGTAAAATGAAAGGGTTGGAGTATATCTCTTGGCCCCTGTTCGCTTTGGTGTTCTGTGACCTGCTGCCATGGAAACAATACAAACATTGAAGTGGGGCTTAAACCTCACCTTCCACTTGGAACCACATTTTCCCTTTGACTCCTAAGGCTTCTAGATCTGCCTCAACTATGAGAGACATTAGAGGAAAGGACACAAAGGTAGACTGAGTCAAGACCTGCCAGTGGGGGCCCCAGCGAGGATCGGGCCCCCAGCGTGAATCATAGTTAAGGGGTCAAAATATTTTTCCTATATTTAAAAAGTATGATTTTTAAAGGGGATGAGAAGAAGCACCCTCTTGAACAAAAAATGTACACCTGACTTTTAATTACTACCTTTCACCTCCAGGGAACTGTCTTCTACCTACGACCAGCTGGCAATCACTGTCATTACGAGCAACTCTTAGTGATAGTAAGTCAAAGTTCTCAAATGTAGGGAAGCAGAAGAAACTTAAGAACCAGTGCTCTGAAATATGGGATAATTTACTTCAGAGATATTTCCATCAGAAACTAATGTTAACATGTGTTTCCAGCGACATGGCGAACTAAGTACCTGGAGCAGCCTTTCTGCTGAAAACAACCTAAAATGCTGGATCAAATTCATCAGTGCTCATGCCCAAAAGTAAAGACTGTTTAAACCAAATATTAATTGGAAACCCAGTGAGGTAAGCTGAGTACTGAAGCTGGCTGTTGCCTTGAAGGTATTTACCAAGTCAAGTGAGCTTCTGTTTTCATGGCCTTGTGGGGGCTCAGGGATCATGAATCAAAACCCAGAGCCAGCTAAAGTAAAAACATTTAGGTCTTCCCCGGTAATAGCGCTTTACCATAGGTATAAGAGTGATCTAGAAATTCTTTCCCAACAAAGAAAGTTATCTTTCTAGAATATTGCTGTGAACAGGAAAAATAAATCTCTACTGAAAATTTGTTACCACAAACCAGCCCTGACACTTGTTTGCAGCTTGAATTCACATTAGACCGAAAGCTAAGAATTTTAACTGATCCTGGATTGTTGCTACTCCCAGGGGCCTGACAGAAGTAGCACAAATCATAATTGTGAAAGAATTCCTGTTGGTAAAGTTTTAATGAAAAAATGAGATGCTTAAAATAAAAGTTTACAAACCATCTAAGGAAATAGGGCACAATGTAAGAGAATCTGTATTCAGACCTACAGTTAGATCATGTCTTGGGGTTATCAGATATAAAATATAAAAGAAGTATATCTAATATGTTCAATGAGGAAAAGAGCAAACATTTTGTAAAAGAATCAGAAGTTCTAGAAATGGAAATATATAGTAACTGAAATTAGAATACAAGGGATAGATAAAAGCAAATAGACCCCATTGGAGAAAAAAATGGTATAACAAAAGATAAACCTGAAGAAATACAGAGAGACAAGAAAATGAAAATTATAAAAGAGGTTAGTAAAGGGGAAATATTTAAGAGAAAACATGGAGCGCTTTGAAAGGATTATCAGTTTTCGATAGCAATAATGGAAATAGAGACCATGAAACTAATAAACTCAGTGAAAATAAATCTAGAAACTGACCTACTCTGAAGTGAAAGTGTTACTCCCTCAGTTATTTCCAACTCTTTGCGACCCCATGGATTGTAGCCTGCCAGGCTCCTCTGTTCATGGATTCTTCAGGCAAGAATACTGGAGTGGGTTGCCATTGAACTACTCTAATTCAACCCAGAATTCTATAGCTAGCAAAAAAAATAACTTTTGAGAACAAGGGCCAAGTAAAGACATGCTCAGAGAAATTTGAAAGTTCACTAGCAGACCGCTTTTTTTTTTTAGATTGAAGTATGATTGATTCAGTGTTAATTTCTGCTATTTAGCAAAGTGATTCAGGTGTACATATATGTATATTCTTTTTCATATTCTTTTCCATTATGGTTTATGAAAGGATATTGAATATAGTTGCCTGTGTGATAAAATAGGACCTTGTTTATCCATTCTGTATATAATCATTTGTGTCTGCTAACTCCAAACTCTCATGCTGTCCCTCCCCCACCTCCCTAGCAGACCATTTAAAATAGAAGGAAAATGGTCATTGAAAGTCTGAGATTCAGGAAGGAATGATGATCAAAGGACAGTGGTAAGTGTATGTTAAAGAAGTGTAATTTAATTTTCAAAACTTGTATAAACAACAATAATAGTGTCTTAAAAGACGCTTACTCCTTGGAAGGAAAGTTATGACCAACCTAAATAGCATATTCAAAAGCAGAGACATTACTTTGCCAACAAAGGTTCGTCTAGTCAAGGCTGTGGTTTTTCCTGTGGTCATGTATGGATGTGAGAGTTGGACTGTGAAGAAGGCTGAGCGCCGAAGAATTAATGCTTTTGAACTGTGGTGTTGGAGAAGACTCTTGAGAGTCCCTTGGACTGCAAGGAGATCCAACCAGTCCATTCTGAAGGAAATCAGCCCTGGGATTTCTTTGGAAGGAATGATGCTAAAGCTGAAACTCCAGTACTTTGGCCACCTCATGGGAAGAGTTGACTCATTGGAAAAGACTCTGATGCTGGGAGGGATTGGGGGCAGGAGGAGAAGGGGACGACAGAGGAAGAGATGGCTGGATGGCATCACGGACTCGATGGACGTTGAGTCTGAGTGAACTCCGGGAGTTGGTGATGGACAGGGAGGCCTGGCGTGCTGCGATTCATGGGATTGCAAAGAGTCGACACGACTGAGCGACTGAACTGAACTGAACTGATGGGGTTAAAAAAAGCTAGAACGAAAATAGCAGTTATTTTAGTTATCTACTAAATGCCAGTTATTTTATAAACTGGGAGGAGGTGATTTGAGCTAGTATTCAAAAGATCTTTTTATTACTGAGGAGAAGATTAAAAGTAACTTTGGATTTTGATAAGTATGTGTGGTAGAAAATTTTAAGTAACACTTAAGTAATAGAAATACATAACTTCCAAACTAGTAGATGATGAAAAGGTGGAACCAGAAAAAAATAATCCCAAAGAAGGCAAGCGGGATAAGAGAGAAGGAAACAGAATGCAATAATAAGATGATACAAGTAAATCTCATATCAGTGCCTTACATTTTAAAATGTTTAGCTATATGGGAGTTAGTACAGACTACAAAGAAACAATGAAGAAGGAAATGGCAACCCACTCCAGTATTCTTGCCTGGAGAGACACATGGACAGAGGAGCCTGGTGGGCTACAGTCCATGGGGTTGCAAAGAATCAGACATGACTTAGTGACTAAACAACAAAGAAACAAAAGGAAAACATGTTGTAGGTAAAATGATGGAAAAAGATATACCAGGCAAATATTGCTGCTGCTGCTGCTAAGTCACTTCGGTCGTGTCCGACTCTGTGCAGCCCCATAGATGGCAGCCCACCAGGCTCCCCCATCCCTGGGATTCTCCAGGCAAGAACACTGGAGTGGGTTGTCATTTCCTTCTCCAAATGCATGAAAGTGAAAAGTGAAAGTGAAGTCGCTCAGTCGTGTCCGACTCTTAGCGACCGCATGGACTGCAGCCCACCAGGCTCCTCCATCCATGGGATTTTCCAGGCAAGAATACTGGAGTGGGGTGCCATTGCCTTCTCCAGGCAAATATTAATGAAATGAAAACGGGGATGTCATTTGAAATAGACTTTTAAGGCAAGTAGAATTACTAGAGATAAAAGAGTTGATACACAACAGTATATGTTTCACTTCTCCATCAATATATAGAAGTTTTAAATTTGTATGCAACTAATACTCAAAACCACAAATAAAATATATTAATACCACAAGGAAAAATTGACAAATTTCACCAGTGTAGTGGGAGATTGTAATATATCTAACTCATTAATTGGTAAAGAGAGCAAACCACCCCCCCCCAAAAAAAAATCAGGAATATAGAAAACTTAATGTAGTTAACAAGCTTGATCCAATGGACATATATTGCATCCAATCACTGTAGAAACATCAGCTGAATCATCATGAAAATCAACACCTACTGGACCATCAAGCAAGTTTCAACAAATTTCAGAGGGTTAGTATGCTATAAATCATTAAAGTTAGAAATCAATAAGAAAAAAAATCCCATGGAAATTAAAATATATTCTGTTAAATAACTTACATATGAAAAAGGAAATGTTAATGGAACTCTTGCTGCCCTTTGTCTAGAAAGTGTTAAGTCATTCCTCAATTTTGCGTGTGGCAAACACAATCCTGAGAAATGGGTCACATAAAGGTCTTTCATTCTTGGCATGCCTAGTGAGAATGTTAGAGTGCTAAGAGCCAATGATGGATTGGTTCTCCCAACAGAAAAGACAAAATTTTTAGTAAATGATGCTGGAACAATTGTGTATTCATATGTAAAAAATGAAATTGAATTTTAAAAAATACATCCATACATTTTGGGGGTGAAACTGAAGACTTAAATGTGAAAGGTAAAAGCTATAATACATATAGAAGACAGTATGGGATAAAACTTCTATGAATTTTGTATACAGAAGAAATTCTTAAATGAGAAACACTATAGTAACTATATAAAGAAAAGAGTTAATTCACCCTATTAAAGTTGAGAACCTTTTCATTAATAGGCAACAAAAAGACAAGCCATATAAATAGGGAAAGATATTTGCATTACATATAAAAATTAGTATCCAAACAATACAAATGGCTTCAGTAGACACTTAATGGAAAGGGGCACACACACAAAAATTTTATATATATATATATACACACACACACACACACACGTTTGCCTTCTAGGTTTCTTTTGTATGTGAAGAGATAGTCAACTCCATTAATAATATGGGCAATGCAAATTATACCACAAGGAGATACAAATTCACAGTCATCAGGTTGGCAAAAATTTTTTTTGATGGGTTCATGGAGCAAACAGTATACTTGTACATTCCTGGTAGTAATCTGTCCTTAGCAGTTAAAGTTGAAGAAAAGAATACTCTGACCCAGTGACTCTGCTGCTTCACATGTATTGTGCTTTTAGAATTTCAGAAAACTTGTTTACAGTTGTGTTCCAAGGGATATAAACAAGGATGTCTATAGCAATACTACTTGTAATAGCCCCGAACATAAACATAAATGTCTAAAGAGTGTAATAAATTGTGGTATATTCATAAAGTAGAATGTAAGTCATCTGTAAAAAAAATGAATGAATTACTGCTGCAGTAATGTTAATGAATTTGGTGGACAGGAAAACAAGCTTCAGTACAACTCAATTTTGTAAGATGTGTGAAAAATTTAGAGGGCTAAGTAATAAATATTCAAGGATTCTAATTATAAAGGAAAAAAATTTCATTTGCTTTGTCTTTGATACAGTCAATTAAAATGTGAACAGATTAAGTCATAAAAGTCTACGTGGTTTTAAACAACACTGTACGTTTAGGAGGTTTCTTAGTTATTTTGGGCAAAAAAAAAGCTCTCAGTGTAATCTCTAATACCTTTAATTCAGCACCTTGTAACACTGAAAATTCACTGCCTCGGTTTCCCTTATTTATTCTCTGTCAAGCATTTCCTCTCAGACAAGTATTATTAATAATACAAACCTAAGCAAAAGTGCTCTCCTCTAACATTTTGAGATGTGATCTAAGAATTTCAATATGAAATCTTATTTTTCTTGCCCTGAAGTTGAGTATCACTGTATCATTGAACACGATATGCAGACATGCAGTTCCCTGTTAGACACCTTTAGAGATGTATGAGCTGCATAGTTGAAAAAAATGTGGTGCATTTTAATACTGAGCCCTCTTCTCAAGATACTGCATGACCGATACACAGTGAAACTCTAGGCAGGGGCTCAAATAATACTGGGATTATTTGAACTCTCCACTTTAAAAATTGTCCTTGTGAGAGAAAATTCTGTTCTTTCCTGAAGTGTAGATTTTGAGTCAGAAATGTGTATTTTGCTAAATTGTCTTGTACATTTACTTCCTTTTTTTTTTTTTTGTAGCAGTGTCTTGGTTTTAGAAATCGGATAGTGAATGTATTCATTATTTGAGTTATGTTAGTTCCACACCTAATAAATTAGGATACATTTTTCTTTCTTTTTGGCTGTGCGGCATCTTCATTGCTGCACGCAGGGTTTCTCTAGTTTTGGCAAGCAGGGACTACTCTCTAGTGTGGTGTGCAGGCAGGCTTCTCATTGCAGAGGCTTCTCTTGTTGCTGAGCATGGGCTGTAGGGCATGCAGGCTTCAGTAGCTGCAGCACATGGGCTCAGTAGTTGGCAGCTCCAAGACTCCAGAGCACAGGCTCAGTAGTTTTGGCATACGGCCTTAAGTTGCTCCTTAAGACATGTGGGATCCTCCCAGGTCAGGGATCAAACCCTTGTCTCCTGCACTGGCATGTAGACTGTTAACCACTCTTTCCCTGAGCCACCAGGGGAAGCCTAGGATATATTTTTCAAATCCCACATTTTCTAGGCTTAACTGCCTATTTTGAGTGACATTTATTATGTATAACAATTATATTTGGTTGATTGAAGTATTGTTCTTAAAAGATTACTGAAAGGAAGTATTACATCACTAGTCCAGATTTCCTTTTATTTCTGTACTTATTTTGCTTTATGAATCAAACTTCCATGCATATTATTATCTGCTACTGAATATTTTCAGTTCATTTTAAGAAGTAGTTTCATAAAAACTTAAAGCTAAAAGTTTTCTTGATTTTGGTGTAGAATATATAGACCTTTTGTTACAGTGTTACATATTACATATTTCTGAAAACACTGTGGGCAGGTGATATGGGTCACACCCAAAACTTGCAAAGCTTTGTAACCAGAACACTAACAGAAGTAAATCTTAATAAGAATGCTAGAATATTTTAAAAAATACATTAAATCTATTACAAGTAAAGAAATATTACAGTCAACCTGAGATTTAAAAAAAAAAAAAACTAAGCCTGATTGAAGGGTGTGCAAGGAAAGATTGAAGCTACAGGGTTATGGAGGCAGTAAAATGCATAAAGATCTGGAGAGGAGATTTCATTAAGTATTTTCTAGAAAATGCATGTGGCCAAGCTGTGCCAAGAGGAGGAAAATGGGTTGAAAGAGAATTGTGTACAGTTCTGTATCATCAGCAGCTTACTGCTTTCCACTATGTTAGCTTATTTCAGGTTTAGCTTTTATTAGTTAGTAGTGTAAAGACATAGGCTGAGAAAAATCATGTACAAACCTGTGTGACTCTCACATTGTACTAAAATCTTTTACCCACATACCAGTGAGCTAAATTGTGTTACAGAAAAGCTTAGTAACAAAGTAAACTGTACTAAGAATATGAGAGGTAGCTTCTGTTTTTTGACTAGAGGCCTTTGATCAGACTGACTGTTTTGTGATTTTGTTTTGTGTGAAATGGAAATACAACTAAAAATAATCTAACACAACCTTTTCTGCCTTGAGTATATTGTTTTAATTTTAAACTATAAAAGTAATAAACATCTTAAACACTGGAAAATATAACAAAGAAAAAAATTACCAAGTTATTATATAAACCACTGTTCAGATCAGATCAGTCGCTCAGTCATGTCCGACTCTTTGTGACCCCATGAATCGCAGCACGCCAGGCCTCCCTGTCCATCACCAACTCCCAGAGTTCACTCAGACTCATGTCCATCGAGTCAGTGATGCCATCCAGCCATCTCTTCCTCTGTTGTCCCCTTCTCCTCCTGCCCCCAATCCCTCCCAGCATCAGAGTCTTTTCCAATGAGTCAACTCTTCCCATGAGGTGGCCAAAGTACTGGAGTTTCAGCTTTAGCATCATTCCTTCCAAAGAAATCCCGGGGCTGATCTCCTTCAGAATGGACTGGTTGGATCTCCTTGCAGTCCAAGGGACTCTCAAGAGTCTTCTCCAACACCACAGTTCAAAAGCATCAATTCTTCGGCGCTCAGCCTTCTTCACAGTCCAACTCTCACATCCATACATGACCACAGGAAAAACCACAGCCTTGACTAGACGAACCTTTGTTGGCAAAGTAATGTCTCTGCTTTTGAATATGCTATCTAGGTTGGTCATAACTTTCCTTTCAAGGAGTGCTGCTAAGTCACTTCAGTCGTGTCCGACTCTGTGGGACCCCATAGACGGCAGCCCACCAGGCTCCCCCATCCCTGGGATTCTCCAGGCAAGAACACTGGAGTGGGTTGCCATTTCCTTCTCCAATGCGTGAAAGTGAAGTCGCTCAGTCGTGTCCGACTCTTAGTGACCCCCTGCACTGCAGCCCACCAGGCTCCTCTGTCCATGGGATTTTCCAGGCAAGAGTACTGGAGTGGGGTGCCATTGCCTTCTCCGCTTCCAAGGAGTAAGTGTCTTTTAATTTCATGGTTGCAGTCACCATCTGTAGTGATTTTGGAGCCCAGAAAAATAAAGTCTGACACTGTTTCCACTGTTTCCCCATCTATTTCCAATGAAGTGATGGGACCGGATGCCATGATCTTCGTTTTCTGAATGTTGAGCTTTAAGCCAACTTTTTCACTCTCCACTTTCACTTTCATCAGGAGGCTTTTTAGTTCCTCTTCACTTTCTGCCATAAGGCTGGTGTCATCTGCATATCTGAGGTTATTGATATTTCTCCAGGCAATCTTGATTCCAGCTTGTGTTTCTTCCAGTCCAGCGTTTCTCATGATGTACTCTGCATGTAAGTTAAATAAACAGGGTGACAATATACAGCCTTGACGAACTCCTTTTCCTATTTGGAACCAGTCTGTTGTTCCAGGTCCAGTTCTAACTGTTGCTTCCTGACCTGCATACAAATTTCTCAAGAGGCAGATCAGGTGGTCTGGTATTCCCATCTCTTTCAGAATTTTCCACAGTTTATTGTGATGCACACAGTCAAAGGCTTTGGCATAGTCAAAGCAGAAATAGATGTTTTTCTGGAACTCTCTTGCTTTTTCCATGATCCAGTGGATGTTGGCAATTTGATCTCTGGTTCCTCTGCCTTTTCTAAAACCAGCTTGAACATCAGGAAGTTCACGGTTCACATATTGCTGAAGCCTGGCTTGGAGAATTTTGAGCATTACTTTACTAGCGTGTGAGATGAGTGCAATTGTGTGGTAGTTTGAGCATTCTTTGGCATTGCCTTTCTTTGGGATTGGAATGAAAACTGACCTTTCCAGTCCTATGGCCACTGCTGAGTTTTCCAAATTTGCTGGCATATTGAGTGCAGCACTTTTATAGCATCATCTTTCAGGATTTGGAATAGCTCAACTGGAATTCCATCACCTCCACTAGCTTTGTTCATAGTGATGCTTTCTAAGGCCCACTTGACTTCACATTCCAGGATGTCTGGCTCTAGGTGAGTGATCACACCATTGTGATTATCTGGGTCGTGAAGATCTTTTTTGTACAGTTCTTCTGTGTATTCTTGCCATCTCTTCTTAATATCTTCTGCTTCTGTTAGGTCCATACCATTTCTGTCCTTTATCGAGCTCATCTTTGCATGAAATGTTCCTTTGGTATCTCTGATTTTCTTGAAGAGATCCCTAGTCTTTCCCATTCTGTTGTTTTCCTCTATTTCTTTGCATTGATCACTGAAGAAGGCTTTCTTATCGTTTCTTGCTATTCTTTGGAACTCTGCATTCAGATGTTTATATCTTTCCTTTTCTCCTTTGCTTTTCGCTTCTCTTCTTTTCACAGCTATTTGTAAGGCCTCCCCAGACAGCCATTTTGCTTTTTTGCATTTCTTTTCCACGGGGATGATCTTGATCCCTGTCTCCTGTACAATGTCACAAACCTCATTCCATAGTTGATCAGGTACTCTATCTATCAGATCTAGGCCCTTAAATCTATTTCTCACTTCCACTGTATAAACCACTGTTAGCTTCTTGTATATTTCCTACTTTTTTTTGCCAGTTTTTAGTAAACTTTTTTGTTTACTTCACAATCTTCAATTTTTACTTCATAATTTTCATTTTTAATGACTGCTAAATATTAGATTAAATAGATGCGCTTTCATTTACTTAGCTATTTCTCTGTAATAAAATATATAAACTTTATAGTTTTCCTCTTTTTCATAATTCCTGGATAAACATCTGTGTGCGTGCGTGTGTTTGTGTGTGTGTAAAAGATAAGGAGAGAATATTTTCTCTGATTTAGGATTATTTCACTGGAGTGACTCATAAGTGGAAGCATTGAATCAAAGAATATGACATTTTTAATGATTCTTGGTGCATATTGCCATCTTGTTTTTCAAAATGGCCCCAAGTCCTTGCCCAAAATTGTGTTATTACAAATTTTTTTAATTGGTTGGTGATAGGGCTTCCCAGGTGGCTCAGTAGTAAAGAATCCACTTGCCAATGCAGGAGACGCAAGTTTGATCCCTGGGTCGTGGAAAAATCCTCTGGAGAAGGAAGTGGCAACCTCCTCCAGTATTCTTGCCTGAAAATCCCATGGACAGAGGAGCCTGGTGGACTACAGTCCACGAGTTCACAAAAAGTGAACAACTGAGCATTAGCATGAAACCATTGACATTAGGCAACAAAACTTGTATAATGTTACTAATTATTTGTGTTTATCAGACACTACTCTAAGTATATTATCATACTTAATGTCACATTTTTGTTTTGTATTTTTTAATAATCAGTGAAGTTGAATATTTTCTAATACATATGTTTGTTATTTATATACTTATTTGTAGGGAAAGATCATTTGCCTATTTATTTTGGTGGACTTGGTGGACTCGTCAAGGATAGTTTAAAAACAGCTTTTTTTCTTTCCTTGAAAATACAGTAACAACTGAAACCTAACTAAGAGGATGTCAGTCTTTAAACTTGATTTTTTAACTTTGCTTGGCTATATGTGGTGCTAGTGGTAAAGAACCGACCTGCCAATGCAGGAGACATAAGAAATGCAGGTTCAATCCCTGGGTGGGGAAGATCCCTTGGAGAAGGAAATGGCAACCCACTCCAGTATTCTTACCTGGAGAATCCCATGGACAGAGGAGCTTGGCAGGCTGCAGTCCTGGCTGGCAAAGAGTTGAACACAACTGAGGCAAAGTAACCAAGCAAGCAATGCTTTATGTAATCTTTGGCACGTTTGCTGCCATAGTATTGTCTTGCATCTTAAAGTAATGGGATTTCATTCTAAACTTGTGATTCAGAGGATGACATATTTGCAACCATTTGAATTAGTTTCTGATGAGACTGTCAACAGTATCTGTTTTAAGTAGTGTTGCTAAAAATGAACGTTCCTGAAGAAATTGAGTGTACTCGAATGGACAAAGAAGCTTGAATCTTGAACTCAGCGTAGTTTGTAATTTTGGCCTCACTTTTTATTAGCTTTAGAACATTAGGCAGTTTACTTACTTGGCTTCCATAACAGGGATTTTCAACTTTCTTGTTGTAACTAGTGGGGATATTTCCTAGCATTAATGGTTTGTTTCAAAAATAAAGTAACTTTTAAAAGCAGGTAGCACAGCACTTGGTATTTGTTGCTTATAAGTTCATTTCAATTTGAAATTATAATTTGAGTGCTTCCTTATGCCCAATGTTTTGTTACGATGTATTAAAGACTCTTATCATGGGATTCACAGTGGGAGGAAAAGGACCATATGTAGAACTAAGTAATAGTGTACATAAAATTTATGCATTTTAATTGATAGTCATTTAAGATACAATATGTAGTATTTAGTACAATGGCTTACACCCCAAATATTAGCTGATGGATGTTACTGATAATTGGGTATTCTGAGATTACATCTAATAGCTACAAGAATCCAGATTGTTTTATATCCAACATTGACCAGTTTTCATAATTAGAGAAACCTGCCAGCTATGTTTTAAATAAAATAAAATCCCGGGGTTGCTTCTCTTATTTCACTTACATAAATATAAGTTTGACTAGAATAATAGTATACGTAGAGGGTTTTTCACAGAATTCGGAAGTGAGTTACCTTGATGAACCATGGAAAATGAATTAAATGGCACTTCAGTTCTGCCACTTTCCCTTTTGGTCAGTTATTCTTCCGTAGTAAGATGTTTGAATTGAAGTATGTTTCAGAAGTAAAAAAAAATCATTGAGAGAATAGAAATAAAAAAGGATAGCTTAGAAACAGCTTTTTTTCCTCCCCTTGAAAATACAGTGACAGTTCAAACTTGACTAAGAATGTCAACCTTTCACCATCAGTACTTGATGAGATAGTATATAGAAGGAAGAGTTAAAATACTGGAATTTACAATAATAAATACTGGAGTTTCAGCTCTCTGAAATACTGGAATTTACAATAATAAATCTGTAGTAAATATGATTTTGCTAGTAATGAATTTAGTGATTAAGAAATGTTATCTTTTTAGTATGATATACTATAAAAATATTAGAAATTATTTCTTTATAGTATTATAATCATATTTGAGGAAAGTTTATTTGGAATTACTGTTTGAGCTTATTTTAAATTTATTATCTATTTTGAGCCTTATGTATGACTGTTAATTTCACTGTAATTATAGTGAAATTATAGATGAATAGATTATAGAATTTTAGAATTCAAAGATATAATTATTCATTTTTAGTAATAGCACACATTACTTATTAGGCAGTTATTATGGGCTAGGGACTATAATAAGTATTCAGAATACATTCAGCTTTATTAATATCACCTGTACATATTGTGCTATAGTGGGGCATTTTATTTATAGCCATTTCAAATAACATGAAATAAATTCTGTATTATAACCTTTAGCATTTGTTATGCAAATATACTTAAATATTATATGGCATATTGATTATAAAATTTCTCTGATTTGGGGATATTTAAATTTGTGTTTCCTTTTTCCATGTGCTTATGAATCTTAAGTATAACATTGGTTGATAATTGTTTCTTTTGTTACAGAACTGTAAGAGTAAATGGGTCCAGTAATTGGAATGACTCCAGAAAAGAGAGCTGAAACTCCAGGAGCTGAAAAGGTTGCAGGATTGAGCCAGATTTACAAAATGGGAAGCTTGCCTGAAGCTGTTGATGCTGCCAGGCCAAAGGCCACTCTAGTGGACAATGAGTCAGCAGATGATGAACTCACAAACTTGAACTGGCTTCACGAAAGTACTAATCTCCTAACAAACTTCAGCTTTGGAAGCGAAGGTCTTCCAATTGTTAGTCCATTGTATGACATAGAAGGAGATGATGTGCCATCCTTTGGACCGTCGTGCTATCAGAGCCAAGAAAAAAAATCAGCAACTTCAAAGCCCCCATACTCCTTTAGTCTTCTCATTTATATGGCTATTGAACACTCTCCAAATAAGTGTTTGCCAGTCAAAGAAATTTATAGCTGGATTCTGAACCGCTTCCCATATTTTGCAACTGCACCAACTGGCTGGAAGAATTCTGTTCGACATAATCTGTCCCTGAATAAATGTTTTCAGAAAGTGGAAAGAAGCCACGGCAAGGTCAGTGTTTATGAACGTTGCTATATTTAGGGAGGTGGGGGAAAATAGGACGGAGATCTTAAAATATGAGGAAGTCAAAGGAAGACAAAAAATAGTCAAGTCAGATTACTTCAGTTTGAACTTAATTTTATTCACCATCTGCTTTCATCTCAGATGTTTTGAAGTTTCTTCAGTATTGATATAAATCTAGCAGAATTATGTTCAGTCTACTAAAGGTACAAATTAGGTATAAATTAGGAGTTTATTATTTCCTTTTTATTTTCTTTAACTTTTAAAAATTGAAGTATAGTTAATTTACAATGTTGCATTAGTTTCAGGTATACAAAAAAGTGGTTCGATTATAATTAATTAGTTTTTTTAATATCCCAACTTTCTGTTTTTAGTTTCTGTAATGTTCTTGTTGCTGTATTTATAAATTCTTATTTGTTCAATATGACAGTGTCTGCCTTAAAATTGGAATGTGGATCTTTTACATTAGTGTAATTGATACAGTTGGATTTAAATCTGTTATTGCATTATTTGTTTTCTATTTAAATACTTTTAAGACATTATTCTCTTGTCTTCCGGGTAGCATAGTTTGTGATGAGAAGTCTGTTGGCATTCTTATCTTTGTTCTTCTGTTTGTAGTTTTTTTTCCTTACTGTCCTCAAGATTTTTATCTTTATCACTACTTTTTAGCAATTTGACTATGATGTGCCTAAGTGTGTTTTTCTTTATTTTATCCTGCCTTGGTTATTCTGACATTCTTGGATCTGTGGTTTGTTGTCATTCATTAAACTTAGAAATTTGTTTCCTCATTATCTCTTCAAATATTTCTTGTGATTCACCACCTACAATGAAAATATGTTAGACCATTTGCTGTTGTCTCACCTCTTGATTGCTCTATCCCTCTTCCTACTCTTTTTTCTTTGTTTCAGTTTGGATAATTTCTATTGATCTTTGTACAGTTTTTTTCTTTCTTGTATCCATTCTGCTGATCAGCCTAATAAAATCTTCATTTTTTTTTTTAAGTATTTTCATTTTCCTTTAAAAAGTCTCCAACTTTCTGCTAAAAATTTCCCACTAGGTCTGTTAAACAAATTAATCATAGTCACAGTGTCTGTCTGATAATTTCAATATTTGGACCATCTCTGAGTCTGGTTTTGTTAATTGTTTTGTTTCCTGCTTTTGTGTGTCACATAATTTTGCATTAAATATCAGACATTGCTTGTTAAAAAATGGTAGAAACTGGAGTAAAAAATATTTCTATCAAGAAATAGATATGACTCTACTTCTGTCAGGTTGTTAGTATGGACAGGTATTGATCAATCTAGTTAATAGTTGAGTTGGGTGGGTTTTGTGGTTGTCATAGTTACCTTTGATATACCATAGTCTTTACATTACTATGGAGAGACTGCTGATACTTTGTATTTAGTGTGAGGCCGGGAATGTCAGGTGATTTTTCTTAGCTTTTCTGCTCCACCTTTATCTGTCAGTTTGTGACACATTTAGCTTAGAAGTGGGAGGGGAGTTAAATATTTCTCTCTGTACGCTTACTCCTCCCTTAGCAGTAGATCGTTCTTCCTTGTTACTTGGTGCAAGGTTCTTGGTGTGAACAGGATAGGTTTCTTGGTTCTTCTCCAGTTTTAGTGTCAGGCAGGCTTATTGTATGCCCGTGCCTCAAGTGTGGGACGCCCTGTCTCTTCCATGAGCAGACTCCCATCCACCCAGTGAAGTCCAGAGCTGCACTTATCAATAGCCAGAGACCTCCATGTGGCTAGTGGTTGGTATACTGGAGAGAACAAATATATGATACTTTGTCATTGTATAAGTTCCTTTTGAACAGCACTGTTCCAGCATTCAGGCCAGTTTCTTGTCCACTCCCATCATGGTAAGTAAATGTTACCTAATATCAGTGGGAAGTTCTGGGTACAAGTGAGTGACCATTTCCCAGTGGCAGCAGATCTCTGCTTTGTATCTTTGGAGCATTTGAGCATGAGCTAATTTCCTGTCTTTCTCCACATGATGTATACTGCATTGCCTAGTATCAGTAAAGTGTGAGGATAACTGGGTTTTGTACTTTTCTTCCAACAGTAGCTGTCTTTTGCTGGTGACTGGGGTGAGGGAGGGTACTTTTTCTCTCTCTCAGTGGCAGACAGCTTTTGCTTCTTATTTGCTTTGTCCAGGGTTTAGGCAGGTTTAGTGCCTCTCCCAGAGGGACACCTGATCTTACCTTATACTCACTCAGGGCCTGGAGCATGAATGAGCTATGCCTGATATCCTTGCTCTAACCACAGACCATAGTCGGCTCAACACATCTATTTCCATCTCCAAGGGTGTCTTCCTTAGGTCTCCTTGAGTATTTTGTTTTCTTACTTTTTATCGTAACTGCCACTTTTTCCATGCTGTACCAAAAGTGAAACAGCTCTTATGTTTCATCCCTCCTCACAGATCCTGTCACACCTCAAAATCAATTCTTCTTGCAGTCTAAATTCTCAGGCTCATAAAAAATTATGGTTTTGTAGATTATTTTGGTTTTTTTCTTGTTAATCTAGGAGTGTTGTTCTTTTGTAGTTTTCTATAACCCAAGTGGCAGCAGAAAGTTCTGATATAAAAATTCTGGAATAAAAGTTTAAAAAGCAAGTAATTAAATCTTTAGATAACTGAAGGATTTCATAGGACAGTGCTGTTCAGACTTGAAAGTATCTACTGATCATCTGGGGATCTTGTTAAAATACACATTCTTCTTCAGCAAATCTAGGATGGAGACTGAGGCTTTCTAATTTCTAACAGGCTTTGAGGTGATCCTGATGCCTCTAATCCATGAGACACCCTGGGTAGCAAGGCATTTGGACACATCATTTTCTTACGATTAAAGGAGATTGTATTAGTTATCTACTGCTATGTAATAAATTGCTATTTAACACATTCTTTACTACACATGGAATATTTATGAAGGCCAGCTATGTGCTCAGCCATTAAAAAGCCTCAGCAATTTTTAAGGATCAGTCTGTTATAGCTAGCCTCCAAGGTAGCCCCCAAATGAGCCCTGCCTTCCAGTATCTGTGCCCTTGTAGAGTCCCCCTTCAGAGAAGGCGATGGCACCCCACTCCAGTACTCTTGCCTGGAAAATCCCACAGATGGAGGAGCCTGGTAGGCTGCAGTCCATCGGGTCGCAAAGAGTCGGACACGACTGAGCGATTTCACTTTCACTTTTTACTTTCATGCATTGGAGAAGGAAATGGCAACCCACTCCAGTGTTCTCGCCTAGAGAATCCCAGGGATAGGGGAGCCTGATGGGCTGCCGTCTATGGGGTCGCACAGAGTTGGACACGACTGAAGCAACTTAGCAGCAGCAGCAGAGTCCCCCTTCACTACGGAATTTGGCTGGTGTGTGTAACCAAGAGGATATTATGGAAATGGAGTGTGCCTTTTGAATCCAGGTCATAAAAGACATGGCTTCCATCTTGGGTTCTTGGCCAGTTAGCTATATGGGAAGTCAGCTGCTATATCATAAGGACATTTAAATAGCCCTATGGAGAGACCCGTATGGCAAGGAAATCAGACTCAATATGCATATGAGTAAGTCATTTTGGAAACGCATTCCCCTATCAGTCAGACTCTCCTTTCAAATGACTGAAAGTGTTGAAAATTTTGTATGTATTCTTTCTACTATGCATCATTAGATTTTATTTTTTGAACTGTATCAGTTAATTCTTTTCTAGTTTTAGACCTATTGTATTTATGCTTATGGCAAGATATAAAAGAAACTAGTCATCAGCATTGGTTTTTAGTAGAAGGGTCTAGGGAAAGTATGGTATAATGGAAGCCAGCGAGGGTAAGTTTAAGTGTGAATGAGCAACAGTGTCAAATGTTGCAAAAAAAAAAAACTTGAAAATGGGGATATCCCTGGCAGTCCAGGGGTTAAAACTCCACACTTCCACTGCAGGGAGTGCAGGTCTGATATGGGTCAGGGAACTAAGATCCCACGTGCTGCATCTCACAGCCAAAAGAAAGAAGAAAAAAACTTGATTAGCATCAAGTAGCAGCCAAAAGATTAGAATTAAAAATATATGAACAGTGGTGTATTGCTAAATATTTAACAATTGGGTGAGGGTGAAGGTATCACTTTTGCCAATTTCCATGATATAAATATTTCTATCGTGGCCATTTTCAAGCTGCCAACATTATGTCATTAAGTGCAAAATTTGGACAAAAAGTGATAAATTCAAGTGAGATTGGGAGTGCTTGTGGTTCGTTTTTATTTTATTTTTTAATAAACTACTGCTTGAATCAGTACCTCAAAATACTGATTTTTTTCCTTTTTCAACGTGCAAAAGGCAAGTAAGTTATACTCACTTCCATTAGGTTTGGCAACCTTGAAAAGCACTTTTTCTGATGAATAATTGTCTGGAGATGATAATCTCAAAAAAGAAAGCAAGATGACAAAGGTCCAGGTCAAACCACAGGTTGATATAGATACTTAGTCACCTGCTATGGCTGCTGCTTAGCTCCCTGCCCTCATCCATACCGTAGTTACCACTCTCAAAAGATAGGCCTAAGAATCTTGGCTTGTTATTTATGAATTTTAAAATCAGAAAAGCTAGACAAGGTGTTTTTGTTTTGTTTTTATGTTTTGAACATTAACATTGAAGTCTTAAAATCTGCTTTTCAAACTTTGTTATAAAAGCCAGACTAAAATATTTAATGTGAGAATTTAGCTGGGGAACGTGAAATCATAAGTTTTGCCTGTACAATTTCAGGCTGTGCATTTTCGTGGTGTGATTTGCTTCAATAGCTGAATCCCAAGAAATGAAGTCATGCAAGCCACCATTGAAAGTTCACACTATGAGCAAGAATTATGAATGCCCTTTTAAATTCAGTGGTTCTAAAAACCACTGAAAAAGGTAGTCAAGGGGGGGGAATATTAAAATGTACAGTGCAGGTACATGAAAACATTCCAGGAATAGTGAACTTTGTTTCTTCCAATGTTCTTTACAACTTCCATTAAGATAAATCTTAAAAGTTCAAGTCTCAGTGTATTCCTTATTTCTTCAGAACCTTCAGTGGTTCTTTACCAAATATGTCCAAAAGCCTTAGAGTTTCAAAATGCAAAATAGTACATGAGAGAATGCACATTTCCTGTTTCCACTGCACAAAAAAGCATTTCTTGTAATAGTCATATTCACTTTAAAATAATACTTCTTAAACTCTTTAGTATTTGTGTTCTATCATCTAAGCACAACAATAAAGAGACATAGTTTTTAACTGAGACTTAGATTTAAAAATAAGTTTTTTGCTTTAGACTCTAAAACATAGATTAGCAAATACATAATTCTATCTTGTTACTGATAGTTTGTGAACAGGCTCAGTGAACGGAAGTGCTGCCATGGTAACACAAAACAGACGGTTATTTGGAGACCTTACTCAAGATACTTAAATGCCCTGAACTGCAAGTTTTCAGTACTAGTGCTTCCAATTTGCTGTTTCAAGGAAATACTAATTCTTCTGTGAGCAAAACAATTTGCAGTTCTCTCACAATAGAATTTTAAAAGTAGATTTATGAACCAAACAGCTTCTGGGAGTATAATCTCAGGAATACCAAGATAGAACATGGTTAGAATCATTAAAATAATTGTCTTAGTCTATATATGAAAAATAATTTATGTATTTCTTTTCTATATGAAACTGAAGTGGTTTGGGGACAAAGGATGTTGTAGGTGCTATCACTTTTAAAGTTTTATTTCTCTATCTTCAGAATACACTTACCACTTAGGCCAAGTGATTGGAATTACATCTAATTTAAGATGGGATGGTCCATCACTTAATTCTAAAATACATGGGTAGAAATTTGACTTCCTTTGGAAAAAACTTAAAATTTCAATGTAGTTCATGTGATATCTTGCTGCCACAGGCCAGAAAAAGTTTCATCTGATAGTATGGTACGTTACTTTCTGTATTACAGTATGATATGACACCATGGTTTTTCTTGTCCAATATATTTAAGTGGCTGGGATGTTAAAAACTGCCTTACACTCAATTACCATACTTTTCCTCACACGAAAGTGTTTTTCCCTTATCAGTTTAATTCTTGTTTATTTCTAACTTTTGTCTCATTTCAAAATTAATTAATTTTTGTTCTTATTGTTTATGTTTTTAAAAGTCCTTCATCTCTTAGAAGAAAAGAATAGGAACATAAACTGACTTTCTGCCATTTTCAGTATAACCTCTTGTATTCATTTACTTTGCAGCTCTGTCACTTACATAAAAATTTTCTTATTTGAATCTCATCACAACTCAGTGAAGTGGTCTGTTTTTTTACAGATAAAATATGAATTAGAGGACAGATAGAGATTAAATTATTAGTCCAATGTCAGTGGCCAGTCAGTAAGCAGTGTTTTAATATTTCACTTTTAAAACCTGTGAAACCATTCTTTCATTATACTGTTCTGCTATAGTAGTTATGACATGATATTCAGAGATTAAAAAAAAACCTCAGTAATAGACTAATGTTACTTTGAAAACAGTTCAGGAAATGGAAGCACCCTGGAATTCATCATATTAAATCTTCAGCAATCATAATAGCTTACATCATATGGGATTTTATACAAGCAGAAAGGAGCAGGGGTCAGTTTTACTGTTGTCTAGATAATTGTTAATGTTGTGAGGTATAATTCAAATTTTCAGAAGGGGTTTTTGAAATAGAAAAGATGTAATGTAAAAACAAAAATTAGTAGCAGTTTGAATCTCACTAATCTTGTGAGGAAATTTTGTACACCATGGTGAGAAGGGTTCAGGTTATACCTTATATTTAACTTTTGGTATTTATATCTTCAAAAGATTAAATATCTTCAAAAATATTTATTAAAATTTAATGTCAGTATCTAGTGGAATAGAAGCAGAAAAACAAATTATTGGAGAATAAAAACAATGATATTAGACTGGAAGAAAGAGGAACAGTTTTTAAAACTGCAAAGAAAATGAACATAAAACATAACAATAGTAGTATTTGGTATTAAGGGCTTATGTCCAGAAGGTACTGTTTCATATGTATTTTGAGCATACTAATGCACAGAGAACCATAGATATTTTTCTAAAGGTTACACAGCTGTTAAGTGACAGAGCCAGGTTTCCAAAGGTAGGTATTGTGCTCTTCTTCAAGGCTTGTACTCTTAACTTCTGTGCAAGTGGTGTTTAGCTCTGGGGAAGTGGGATGAGTTTGCAGTTGAACCTCCTCCTTGCATGACTGTGGGCTTCTATATGTAAGCTGTGGGTCCATGTGGTACATTTGTAGGGATGTTCTTCTAGTCAAACTGTTCAGGTTGGTAGATAGGGATGGATGTTCAGCTAAAGAAACAGGATAGATGTATCCTTAAGGAAGAGTTAGCAGGTGATGTTACAGCTCCTGAAATCCTTCAGTTATTTCATTTAACTAGCTCAACTAATGTCTGTGCATTAGACCACATCCACTTAGTTTTTATGTTTTTCTTATGCCCTTTACAATCTGTAATTATAGTTTGGATATCTTTTTAAATTCAAGAGCATTTGTAAATTTCCAAGTGGTCAGAGAATTTTGCAGTTGGGTTTTTTTTTTTTTTTCCTTTTTGCACTAGAGTGACCTTTAAATAAGATTTATTTTTCTTCATGGTCTAATCAATGTTTGTAGTTTTTTCTACCAAAAAAAAAAAAAAAAACATTTCTCAGTGTTAACATTAGGAAAGTATATTCTGTAAGAATTCATCAGTTACATCAGTGTTTTTAATACAAAACAGGTTTAAATAAAGCAAGACTATTTAGAACCCCCTCATAGCTCAATCAGTAAAGAATCTGCCTGCAATGCAGGAGACCCAGGTTCGATTCCTGGGTTGGGAAGATCCCCTGGAGAAGGAAATGGCAACCCGCTCCAGTGTTCTGGCCTGAAGAATCCCCATGGACAGAGGACCCTGTCAGGCTACAGTCCATGGGGTCGCAAGAGTCGGACATGACTTAGCGACTAAACCACCATCGATCTGCTAATATGTAGTGTGACCTTCTAAGAAGAAAGGAGGTAAAACATGCAGCATTTTTCAAACCTCTTTGAAGGAATTATCTCCTGGTCTGGCCTTTCCCCTGCACATTAGATCATTTTAGTGATATTCTTCAGGTATATTGTCTGCTTACCTTCCTGGTGAGCTGTTCCTTCATATTAGAGGAACTGTGGAGCAGGCAAGCCATTCTTTGAGTCATCTCTCATTTGCCATTTAGTGGGCACTTCTCTTTATATTTTCTCTAGTTTCCAATAAGCATACATTTCTATTATTTTTAGATTCTTATGACTATTTCCATGAAATCTGGGCTTGTGTACCCTTTACCTTATTATCCAAAAGGCCCTCAAATGTTGTAACTTAACCATATTGAGGATAGGGATGGTACTTATTCCTCTTTTTTACCTTTTACAAGAGTCTTTTCCATCCCTCAGTTTTTTATTTTACTCTTTGAGACTTTTGCCATCTCTTCATTAAATTGTTTGCTTTGAATTTAAGCAGTTTAAATGGGAAAATAAATACTAGTGTTAATGCCATAAAAATAATTATTTTTGGATGCATCACCCAGTATCATATTGTTTAGCACTTTGGGGGGAATGACACCACCTAATTGAAGGGCCACCATGCATAGCCCTTCATGCTGTTCTCTGCATAGCTTGGTGTTGTATCATTCTCACAAACTGTGATGCAAATGTGAATGGTGTGTCCTAGAGTGTTGTGGTCTTGTGGCCCTATGCACCATGCACTGTGCAGAGTACTCTACGTGTAATTAAATCTATGGAACAACCCTGTGAGGTAGCTACTATTATTATCCGTACCTTCCAAATACGGGAATAATGACCCAGAGAAATAGAAGTTAGTTAACCTTCCTAAAGTTACGCAGCGGGTAAATGGCAGAGCTGGAGATAGGAACCCAGGCTGTCTGCCTCCAGGGCTTTTAATCACACAGTTCATTGCTGGCAAGTTTACTTCAGTGTTTGCATTGTATTCAAAAGGTGCTATTGGGTTTTGTGTCCCCACACATTTATGAAAGACATTCAGACACTTTTTGTGTCTGATTCCAGATTACTAATTCTTATGTAATTTATTTTAGGTTAATGGAAAAGGTTCCTTATGGTGTGTTGATCCAGAATATAAACCCAACCTTATGCAGGCACTGAAGAAGCAACCTTTCTCCTCAAAATCCACATTTTACAGCCCTCCTGCATCACCACAAAGGTACAAGATCTAAGATGTAAATGTCAGTGGCAATATGTAAGATTTCATTATATGAGATGGAATAACTTAAAGTTGTGGGGTTTTTTTCATCTTTTTTTTTTTTTTTTTTCGAATTACATAGAGAATTATTTACTGATAAGACATTAGACTAGGGCATTTTTACTTATTAGGAACCAAGATGTTGGGTAATTGAGAGCATAAATTCTGCAAAATGTATTAATAATTAATAATGTATTCTAACTAAACTCTGAAGATAGTGATAATATGAATTCAGGTATAACCTGAAACCTTTTTGGAAAGATCAGATCATTTACATTGTCTGCAGTACTAATACTGACCTAAAGACACAAGAAAATAGAAGTATATTTAAAATTTTTAAAATAAGGTAGTTTGTTTGCAGCATTTATATATACACTTATATTCATTTTTCTATTTTAAGATTTTTTCCCTTCATAGCATGTTTAATATTTGAAAATTATGTTCAAGTCTCAAATTTTTAAATGTCAAGTAAAATAATGCTTTGGATTTTTATTTGATTTGTTTCTGTTGGCAAATATACTTTTCCTTGGCCTTTTGTTTTCTCAGTTATCATTAAATTGATCTTAAAGCTTTCCCATTTTAAGTCAAATCTGAAAATGATGACTTTAAATCTGACTATTGCCTTTGAAAGAAGCCTTTAGAATCTTTATTTTTAAATTCTATTATATATATTCATTTGAGTTGAAAATGACAGTTTTGTCAAAATACTTTTAAGGGTAGTCTATAAAAAGTTTTTTAAAGCTTTTTAGTAAAATAATTGAAAAATTTGAAACATTCACAAAAGTAGAAGAGTGAACTCCCATTTGCAGCAGTTACTAACATTTCATGTAGTGTTTAAGGAATTAAATTATATAACTTTTAGAGGAGTGTTTGTAGCTGATAAGTTTTAAAAATTAGCCTAAAGTTGAAATTTCAGCAATATATATACATACATACTTATTGAGATTTAAGCTTATTTACCATATTAGTAGATTAGAAGGATCATTGTGACAAGAACTAGTTTATCCTTATGAAATGAAACTCTGAAAAGATGTTATCAGAGTTTATATTCTCATTGTTTGGGAGTTGATACTTTCTTTAGTATTGGTGCTTATGAGATGTCCTAGTTTAAAAGAACAGTAGTTGGGAAATTAATGGTAAGTTCTGTTGATACTGCTTTTATGTTTTATTTAGCAATGCTATTTTTTATTAAAAATTAAATGGGAGAATTGGCACACTTTTTTTGTATACCATCAAAAATACACTTTTCTGTGCCTTTGATATGATATATTTTCATGTTTTCATTTTTTATATGTTTAAATGTTAAAGATGATTTTGTGGTTTAAAAACAGGTAAACAGCAGCATAGAGGTTGTAATCTTTGACTTTAAAATATTTTTAGAAATATTTTCTCTTTATTATTGTTGGACAGAATGACAGTTCCATCTGACATGCCTTTGTGTAGCCCTTTCATGCCATAATTGGTTAAGTCTGAGGAAGAGAATGAACTATATAGTGTATATGAAACTGTGACTAAGAAATAGACTAATTTAGTTAGCCAAACAGATTTTTTTTTTTTTAAATACTATCACAAATTCCAAAGAAGAGGAAAGTTTGTTCCAAAAATATTTAAAAATTTTTGAAATTAAAAAAAAGAAACTGCTGGTCTCTTTTTCATAAATATAGAAATTTTGATTTGTAATTGATATTTTTAATTAAATCAGGA
The DNA here is from genome assembly GCF_029378745.1 of Bos indicus. Classification (NCBI taxonomy): domain Eukaryota; kingdom Metazoa; phylum Chordata; class Mammalia; order Artiodactyla; family Bovidae; genus Bos; species Bos indicus. The sequence continues at coordinate 30,417,533 of NC_091770.1, forward strand.
ACTTTTTTTTTTTTGTCATTACCATACAGTCTTCTTTAAACATTGTTTTGATAAACACTTTCATTTCTGTAGTAACACCTATATTAATATCTTATCAAACTTAGGCATCCAGTGTAGAATCAAACAGTAACTATTATGTATTGTCTGTTGTTCTGGGCATTTTAAGTTTAATGTTCTTATTTAATTATCACAACAACCCTATGTGGGAGTTTTAATTATTCCTGTTTTACAGATGAAGAAACTAAAGGGTTAATTATTTTGCCTAAGAACGCCCAAATAGTTGTGATTTAAACTTGGATCTTATACTCTTTCTGCTTTGGCAGACTCTTGCTAAACTGAATAGTATTAGCAAAGAAAACAAGGTAAAAACTGTTTTTTATTGTACAAACTAGTTGTATTTGTAACTAAGTTTTATAAAATGTGAAATAAAGTTTTTTTTTTAATAAGTATGCTTGTCTTTTTTTTCAGTGGTTCTTTATCACCTCATTACTTAAGCTCTGTACTCAAGCAGAACCAGGTGCGAACTCTCAAAGGTATGTGAAAGATCAGTATTTTAAATCATAAGAACTCAGGTTAAAATCAGAATTTTCATTTAATTATTTTTTAATTATAAAAATATTGCCTGTTTATTATAGAAGGTTTAGAAAATAAAAAACATTTATAAAAAAGAAACTAAAACTTACCCTTTATTCTGCTGTTAACTTTTTAATTGGACTATACTGGATGTACAATATTGTATGTTTCAGGTGTACAACATAGTTATTCACAGTTTTTCAGGTTATACCCCATTTATAATTATAAAATATCGACTGTATTCCGTGTGTTGTACAGTATGTTCTTGAAGCTTAGTTATTTTTTACATAGTAGTTTATACCTCTTAATCTCTTACCCTATCTATCTTGCCCCTCTGCTGTTAACATTTTTAATATGATTGCTTTGGTCCTTTTTATGCCTTACACGAGAGTAGATATGTTTGTATGCATGCCCATACATGCACATACCACCCACCACCTCCCAAACACACTCTTTCTCCAGGTACTTGGATTATACTGTGTATACTATTTCATATCCCTGTTTTCATTTCCTTTTATTGTATACTTTTCCTTGAAAATAGGGAAATATTTCTTAGTAATGCAATAAGTACCAAATCATCTTTTCAAGTCTGTCGGACTAGAATAGTTGACAGACTATGGCCCGTGGCCAAGTCTGGCTGCCACTCGTTCTGTTATGGCCTTGGAGTTAGGGATGGCTTTACATAATTATTTTATAGATTAGGTGTACTGCTGCTGCTACTGCTAAGTTGCGTCAGTCGTGTCCAACTCTGTGCTACCCCAGAGACAGCAGCCCACCAGGCTTCCCCGTCCCTGGGATTCTCCAGGCAAGAACACTGGAGTGGGTTGCCATTTCCTTCTCCAATACCGGAAAGTGAAAAGTGAAAGTGAAGTCGCTCAGTCGTGTCCGACTCTTAGCGACCCCATGGACTGCAGCCCACCAGGCTCCTCCATCCATGGGATTTTTCCAGGCAAGAGTGCTGGAGTGGGGTGCCATTGCCTTCTCCAAGATTAGGTGTAAAGAACTATAATTTAGGAAGAAAGCAGTAAGCTTTCAAAACTAACTTTTGAACTTGGCTGACATTTAAAAAGTAGATAAAACTTTTGAATTAGTTGTTTTTTCCTCTACTCAAAGTTAATATTATAGGTTAGTGATATACTAACAAAAGTTTTCCTCACATTGCTGCTTTGGAGCTTGCAGATGTTACTCTGACCTATAAAAATAAAAATTATCAGATGAAAAGCCTCTCTGTGTATCAGAGACATTTTGGCTCTTTAAAACTACACTAAGCCAAGCCTAGGAAACATATGATGATGGTCTGTAAAAATAAGGGAGGGAAAGAATGTGAAAAGCTTAAGAGAACTCTGCAGAGAAGTTAATGGAATTAGTCTGCTTCAGATAATATTGTGACTGAACATAAGGCAAGTACCCATTTTCCTGTTACCTACATGAGTAAATGTGCTCTCTTTATGTTTTGGTATTGCTGATACTTCCTTTTTCTTTTTATTACTTCAGTAAATTCTGACCCTTAGTCTTTTAAGCTTTAGCTCATATGCACATTTTGAGAACATTTTCTGTCTTGAATTCTGGGGTTTATTTAGAATTTCTTCTGGTTCTTGTTCTATTCCATCCGAATTCTGCTTCTTCCTTTGGGGATCAGCTTCCACAAGGAGAGCATAGGTATTTTTTCATCTAATGAGTTGTATGTATTATCCATCATCTCTCATACAAATGTTTTAGGAGAAAAATGAAATACTGTACCACACAAAAACTTTAAGAAATTTTATATTAAAATCAGGTTGATTTAGCACATATACATAGACTCTGAGGAAATTTGCTTTTTCTTAACTCTTGATATCTTTTTTCTAGGGAAAAAGTTTGAAAAAATATAGCAATAAATTGATTAAACTTTCAAGTACTTGTTGAATTCATCCATTTTGCTAATCACTGAATTCTGGGTGCCTTGGGATATGCAGAAAGAGACCCAGGCCCTAGTCTCAGAAAATATACTGTCTAATTGAAGAATTAATTCATGTTTAATTGATTAGAATTGTACAGAATACACTGGGAGAAAAGGAAGTGGGTGGCAAATTAAGCTTAGAGGTAGGACGGAAAAGGCCTCTTTGAGAAGAAAGTGTGATGCCTGAGCTCTGGGCCTCAAAAGTTGGACAGATACTTAACCTTGGTTAGAGGTTTGGTCTGGGACAGTTGCTAGGAACTGCAGGTTGGTAAGCATGGCTGAAACCTAAGAGCACAGAAGACTAAGTAGCCTTGGTCCTGTAGCTATAGATGTGATCGTTTAGTATGGGCAAGGCAAATGAAAAAGTTTAAGCAGGCATTAGCCAAATCAATGGAGAAGGAAATGGCAACCCACTACACTGTTCTTGCCTGGAGAATCCCAAGGACGACGGAGCCTGGTGGGCTGCCATCTTTGGGGTTGCACAGAGTCGGACACGACTGAAGTGACTTAGCAGCAACAGCAGCCAAATCAAGCAGAGCTTCTTTAGTATAATGAGTTGGAACTTCTTCCTGTAACTGTAACATTAGTTTACATTGAGTTCCTGACTATGGTGTTTTGCTTGCATTATTTCATTTAATTCTTACAACAACTCTTTGAGGTTTTGTTACCCTCTTTTACAAATAAAGAAATTGAACTTTGGAGAGATTAAGTAACTTTCTTAAGGTTACACAACTAGTAAATGGTATAGAAGGAACTCTGATTTCAGAGCCTGCACTCCTACCAGATATGAGGAGTTAGGGGAACTACTGAAGGTCTTTAAAGAATAAGGTGACATTGTCAGTTTTGTGTTTTGTAAATATCACTGAAATTTCACTGTTGGCTCTAACTTTGTTGTTGTTGTTCAGTTGCTCATCCATATCCAACTCTGCGACCCCCTGGACTGCTGCATGCTAGGCTTCCCTGTCCTTCTCCATTTCTCAGAGTTTGCCCAAATCATGTTCATTGAGTCAGTGATGCCATCCAACCATCTCATCCTCTGTCATCCTCTTCTCCTCCTGCCTTCAGTATTTCCCAGCATCAGAGTCTTTTCAAATGAGTCAGTTCTTCACATCAGGTGGCCAAAGTATTGGAGCTTCAGCTTCAGCGTCAGTCCTTCCAATGAAAATTCAGGACTGATTTCCTTTAGGAGTGACTGGTTGGATCTCCTTGCAGTCCAAGGGATTCTCAAGAGTCTTCTCCAACACCACAGTTTGAAAGCATCAGTTCTTCAGCACTCAGCCTTCTTTATGGTCCAACTCTCACATTGGTACATGACTACTGGAAAAACCATAGCTTTGACTATATGGACCTTTGTCGACAAAGTAATATCTCTGCTTTTTAATATGCTGTGTAGGTTGGTCATAGCTTTTCTTCCAAGGAGCAAGCGTCCTTTAATTTCTTGGCTGCAGTCACTGTCCACAGTGACTTTGGAGCCCAAGAGTCGATATAAAATTCATCTGTCACTTCATAGAATTATCCTTTTTAAAGTCTCCTCTGTTTTGCTCATCTGGCCAATAGCAATGTTACAGTATTGTATAACAGGCAGCAGGAGGCAGAGAAATCTCATACTGAGATAGCAGAACAAAACTTTTTTTGGTCAATATTTTGATTTGGTGTGGGTTTGTAGTAAATTCATGTGTTGAAAAATATTTATTGAGTGCACTTGTGTGCTAGTCACTGCTCTAGGCACCAAGGATGCATCAGTGAACAAAGAAGACAAAAATGGAACCATATTCTAATTAGTAAATTTTAGTATTTATACTTAAGCACTAAAGTATATGTAGCGTATTACAAGCAAGTATAAAATTCAGATAGTTAATGATGAAGGTAGGAACTAAATGCAAATCTAAGTTCAAATTTAAGTTTACAAATTTGCACAATTTGTATCTTAATTAAAGTGAAAGTAAACTGGTACTTCAGATAGCTTCAGGTACTAGTAATTTATTGAAATCACTCTCCTACTTTTAAGAATCATGAGAAACAGCTTCCTTGTTTGGATGCTCTGTAATTGTGTATACTGGTTTTGATAAAGGCAGTAAATCCTGCTGTAGTTGATACTTGGCTTATAATCATTTAAATTCTGCCACTGTGGTTCTTATATCGTTCCTTAAGCAAATGGACTGAGAATCAGGTAATAGAAACTTGTCTTATTATAACTCTTACTTTCACATAGTTAAAACTGATGTCTTTTTAATTTTCTCTCAATTATTGTTAATAATTTCTTAGCATCAAGGCTAAGAAAATATAAACTAGGAAGAACAAGTTAACAGTTTTGACAGAGATTTATTTGAACCAGTTATTAAATCAGTAGCATATTTTGAACTCTAGTCAGAACTATTGGAGAAGGCAATGGCACCCCACTCCAGTACTCTTGCCTGGAAAATCCCATGGATGGAGGAGCCTGGTGGGCTACAGTCCATGGGGTCGCTGAGAGTCAGACATGACTGAGCAACTTCACTTTCACTTTTCACTTTCATGCATTGGAGAAGGAAATGGCATCCCACTCCAGTGTTCTTGCCTGGAGAATCCCAGGGATGGGGGAGCCTGGTGGGTTGCCGCCTCTGGGGTCGCACAGAATCGGACATGACTGAAGTGACTTAGCAGCAGCAGCAGCAGCAGCAGCAGTCAGAACTATGAAGGATAAAAAGGGAACTATTTAATGCTGTTTAATATGACTTATAACAGGTTATTTTTGTTATTATTTAACTCACTGTTTGGATGGCTCTCATGGCTCTAATGACAAATGACTTTAAGCTGGAAGTGAATTATTGGATTAAATAGTGTCAGAGAAAATATATACAAAAGACTTTATAAAAAATGAAATTTTCATTCTGAATATGTTAGATAATACAGCTAATAATATGTTTATTGAGAACACAGAGCCATCTTTAAAATCGCAAAAGGTATTGAGTTGACCAAAAAGTTTTTTTGGATTTTTCAGTAAGATGTTATGGAAAAACCTGAACAAACCAACCCTATACTTATTAATGAAAAAAAATTATAAACATAAACATTATAAACAATATAAGAAAAACATTATAAAGTGTTTTCAGCTGTGACAATAAGTAAGTCTTAAGTTTAATTTTAATACCAAAACTGATTTGGTACTATAAATAAGAATTGTAAAATCTACACAGTTTTGTTGCTTTTGTTCCAGGAAGTTCAAGAATGTACTTTGGACAAATCATTGATAATTAGGTGGTAGTGGTGTTTATTGAAGTATAGTTGATTTACAGTGTTGGATAGGAGACTTCCCTGGTGGTTCATGGTATTGGAAGTGGTTCACACTTCCAATACCATGTTGGATAATCAGGTGTTTTTGATTACCAGATGGAATCATTTCTCTAGTGCTTATTTTAACATTGAAGTTAAACTTTTTTTGAGGTAATTGAGAAGATGTTGTGGGAAGCATATTTAGCGAATGTTCTAAATCAAACAAAGTCAGATGTAAATAAAATCCTTTCGCAAAGAAGTAATTTCATGTTGGACTATTCAAACTAATTTGGCTTAACAAATTCCTATAAGAATTTGTATTCAAAGAACAATTTTCCTGTCATTTCTACTGTTACAGAAAGTGAAAGTATTAGTTGCTCAATTGTATCTGACTCTTTGAGACCCCATGGACTATCGCCCTCCAGGCTCCTCTGTCCATGGAATTCTCCAGGCAAGAATATGGAGTGGGTTACCTTTCCCTTCTCCAAGGGATCTTTCCAACCCAGGGATCGAAACCCAATCTCCTGCATTGTGGGCAAGATTCTTAACCTTCTGAGCCACCAGAGAAGCCCCTATACACACTATAAAGATATACTAATTTTTAAAGTTAAAAATCTTTTATAGGTGCTTCATTTACAAGATTAATAAATTTCCTGAAATTGTTTACTTGTTATAATGCATTTCAGTATTAGATTCTTTCCCTCACCACCATTCCCCCTTTAAAAAAAAAAAAAAAAGGTTTTTTGTTTTTTATTGAAAGAAAACAAAATCATTCCATGGAGCAGAAGTCTCTCTGTTAGTATCATGCCAGGCAGGTTGCGCCCTGCACACAGGACACCCGGCTGAGACAGTGATGGGCTGATTTCGGAAGGACTGGACCACACCCAGTCCTCAAGCTGTGTGCCCTGGTTTACGAAGCATTCACCTGCAGGCCAGTTGCTTTTTTTCCAGTTCACACAGAGATACAATATGGGCTAGAGCTCTACTAGCTTTTTTTCTTTAAAGACATGTTAGAATACTGAACTCTATCATAATCAAGTCTCATTCTAAAAGATGGGAATTGGAGAGGTCTTCGTTTTATTAGCGTCTATGGCTGTGGCATGTGGGAATAATTGATTCAAGTTCTTCTTAACTTGATTTCTTTTTTTTTTTTTTTTTTCTGCCTGAAATGCTTTATCTTTGAATATCTTCATGGTTTCCTTTCTTTCACCTTCCTGAGGTTTTTGCTCAACTATTACCTTTCCTTGAGGCCTTCCCTAACCTCTGTATTTAAAGTTGCAACTACCTTTCCCCACATTCTCTGTCTTCCTTCCCTCCAATTTTCTTCTCCCTAGTGTTTATCTCTCAGAAGTTGTATTTCTTTGTGTTCTGAGAGTCAGGGATTTTCCTGTTTTGTTTTCAGCCTGGAGTGTGAGATAGGACACTCAATTTATTGAATGAGTAACAAAATAGAGAATTTCCGTTATACTCAATAATTTCCTGCAAAATTTCCTACTCTAATTATAGATACTTGGTAAATTTTGAGGGATGATGAGATTACAAATCGAAGGCCTAGATTCTGGAGGTAGACTGCACAGGTTTAAATCCCATCTCTATCGTTCCTAGAGATCCCTCTTTGTCCATTTTCTCATCTTTAAGATGGAAATACTAATAGTACCACATCATAAACTTATGAGAGTGAGATGAGTTAATAATACTTAGAACATGTCAAGGGTTTGGTAATTTGGTGATAATCAGCTTAATCTAAAGAAAGGAGATTTGGCAGAGATACAATATATTCTTCACTCATTTATCAGGGAACTACTGTTTGTTCCAGGTATTATGGAATATAGAGAATAAGACATGATTCTTACCTTAAGGGAGCTGACAGTCTAATTGGAAATAATTCATATAGAAACTCTGAATAATGAGATTGCACTTTATTCAAGGGAGAAGAATATGTGCTTTCTCATAGCAACAATCTTCTGATTTACTTAAACCTATTTTTTAAGGTCATAACATTTCCTGCCTTTACAGAGTTTGTGGTCAAGATGAGGAGGAAACAAGTCACTATCCATATGGCTTTATTATCTAAGACAATTTTATAATTAGATATTATAAATAAAATAAGATTTGGGGATAATAAAAATTTTCCAACTTTGAGGCAGAAATGGAATGTTTTTGAGTCTTGTGTTAAACTTATCCTTTATAATTAAAGGATATATAAATTATATAAATTATCCTTTATAACCTATCTTTTAAAATTTGTAAACATTTTCTAACTTTTCCTTCACATTTTAGATTGTACCATTTTACTTTTATTCGATTACGGTTATAAAGGCTAACAGATTGCCAGGATGTAGAGGAACTGCTAGTGCAAAAGTAGATATGAGAGTGTAATGACCTCTGGAATAGAACCTGCTGGTTTTACCAGCCTATTAAAATCCATTTTTCTAATGGAATATCCATAATTGTAGTACTTATAGGCTTGCATGTGATTATGACTAAAGACAGTGCTAATATTTATGTGTGTTCTTAGCTAATTTAATCTGTTTAAGGGCAGTCCTTATTGAAATGCAGGTCGGGTTCTTATTTTCATTGTGAATAATTAAAGAGGAAAACTTTCATTATCTCTGCTGCTGCTGCTGCTGCTGCTAAGTCGCTTCAGTCGTGTCTGACTCTGTGCGACCCCAGAGATGGCAGCCTACCAGGCTCCTCTGTCCCTGGGATTCTCCAGGCAAGAACACTGGAGTGGGTTGCCATTTCCTTCTCCAATACAGGAAAGTGAAAAGTGAAAGTGAAGTCGCTCAGTCGTGTCCAACTCTTAGCGACCCCATGGACTGCAGCCTACCAGGCTCCTCCGTCCATGGGATTTTCCAGGAAAGAGTACTGGAGTGGGGTGCCATCGCCTTCTCATTATCTCTAGTGCCTTTCAATTCTCCTTTATAAAATATTGTTCATAATTTTAAATGAACAAAAGTAGATAACAAAATAATAAGTCTTGTTTTGTACATTTATTTGTATGTGTTTGTGTCTTTGTATATATATGATATCTATATATATGTGTGTGTATAATTTACATATGTTATATACATTATGCATTTTTTTGTAAGTAGAAAATACACCAAAACCTTAATGTTGGTTACCTTTGGGTACATGCATATACTATAATAGCCTCTTTTTTATAAAGAACATTAATATTATCACTCTTTTCCTTTTTTAGAATCTGATATTGATGCTGCCACTGCAATGATGCTTTTAAATACTTCTATAGAACAAGGAATTTTGGAATGTAAGAAATCATGCTTTTCTTTTTTGTGAGCACCTTTCACATGTCATTTAGGACAGGCAAAATTACTTCTTTCTAACTAGGTTGTATTTTCATCTGAATAACTTAGTTTCTGTTTTATTTTCTTTTAATTTATGTGAGCAGTTGTGAAATTGAGGTTAATGCTATGATACTTCTTGTTACATTGACCAAGAAATGAAGAAATAAATATCATGTTTAGAAATTAAGCTTAAAGATTTAAAAGTGAAGATGGAGATGTCCCTGGTGGTCCAGTGGACAAGACTCTGCTCCCAATGCAGGGGACCCAGGTTCAATCCCTGGTTAGGGAACTAGATCCCATATGCTGCAACAAAAGATCTCACATGCCACAACGAAAGGCTGAAGATCCCACATTCTGCAGCTAAGACCTGGTGCAGCCAAATAAATACATAATAATAAATATTTTTAAGAAATGAATAAAAGTAAAAATGAAAGCTATGAATAAGAAAACATAGTATGCTTATAACCTTGAAATGAGAAAAGCTATCTTTGACATACAAAGTGCAAAATCCATAAAAGCTTGTGTAAATTTAATTAGACATCAAACTCTTATTTAGAGTTCTGACGACAGCAGATACCTGTAAGAAAAGTAACACAAGCATAGTACTGGGATGACATATTTCTTCACTGTATATAGCAGACAAAGGAATAATGTTGAGTATACATATGTGCACAACATAAAAAGATTCTGTAGGTAAGAAATAAGGAAACGGTTCAATAAAATATATGAATAGCTAGGCCTCAGAGGAGGAAATATACAGATGGATAGCACACATTTGAAAAGATACAGCTTCTCTAGAAATCAAGGAGATGCAAAATGAAACAATATTGAGATAATATCTTTTTGTCATGAGATTATGAAAAATTAAAACGATTGATAATATTAGAGGTTAAGTATAGGAACTGGGTGTTGTCACACAAAGGATATAAATTAATACAACTATTTTGGAAGGTAATTTGGAAACACCAACTAAAATTTAAAATGTATATATTTTTTACTTAGTAATTCTGTTTCTTTTTATCTCTCCTAGAAAAATTCCATATGTGTAAGAAAAAGCATGTAGAGGATTTTCATTGCAGTATTACTTGTAATAGTTAAAAACTGGCAACAACCTAAATATCAACAAGTAAATTGTTAGCTAACCAGTGACACATTAATATTGAGGCATTTTCTACAAGCAGCTTGAAATAATTGTATTTTCCATGGGAAGGTCAAGACATACCATTAAATGGTTTAAAAATATTTTAGATTGATTCCTACAGGATGATGGTCTGCATAAAATTTAAAGACCCACGAAACATCACCAGTCTAAAGCACTTATTCAGGAGTGATATAATAGTTTTAAATGGCCTGTTTCTGCAGTCAGATGTATTTGATTTACTGATGGAAGCTTTATTTTCCACAGGTGAGAAGCCTCTGCCTCTTAAAACAGCAATGCAAAAAAAGAGGAGTTATAGCAATGCATTCAATCATTCCAGTGCTATGCGATTACATGAGAGTGATTCTTTAGCCACCAGCATTGACCCAAAAGAAGACCACAATTACAGTGCAAGTAGCATGGCAGCACAGCGTTGTGCGTCCAGATCTAGTGTGTCTTCTCTGTCTTCTGTGGATGAGGTGTATGAATTTATCCCAAAGAGTAGCCATGTAGGAAGTGATGGCAGTGAAGGATTTCGCAGTGAAGAAGACACAGACGTTGATTATGAAGATGATCCACTTGGAGACAGTGGCTATGCATCGCAGGCTTGTGCAGATACCACTGAAAAGGGGCAGCCAGACAAAAAGATGCGAAAACAAGCATGTCAAGAAATTGATGAGGAGCTCAAAGAGGCAGCTGGATCTCTGCTTCACCTTGCTGGTATTCGTACATGTCTAGGTTCTCTAATAAGTACTGCAAAGACACAGAATCAAAAGCAGCGGAAAAAATAGAAATACTTACTAGTGTGAAATTATTTTTAAATGTGGCAATACTCTTCTACTTAATTCTTTACAAGGGATATCAAAGCCATAATGGACTTCTTTTGGTTTAGGGTGGGGGAGGGGTGCTAATTGTTTATTTCAAAATATTTTTGTTTTTTGAATTTTTATTAAATAGTTGCTGTTAGGATCATGCCCAATCATCAATATGATGTGAAATCCTAAATGCATAATTTTTGTGATAAGTGTCTTCAAGATTGGAAATTTTATGTTTAAAAAAAAAAAAAAAAGTCCCAAGCCTCTGTCTTAAACTTGTAGGGAAGTCTTTTGTTCTGTTAATATGTCCAAGTGTAAGAACTGGCAACTCTAACTTTTTTTTCATTTTCTTTTCCTATCTGTAATTAACTATAGTTGCCGATCCAGCTAGAAATTTTGCTGCTTTCTTTCTCCCATACTCCTCTCTTGACACGTGTAATCCAGTAGGATGAGATTTGAATATTTTATTTTGTCTTAATTTTTGTTTTTAATTATTTTTTGTTGACACATGAACAAAGTTGAATGTAAGTTCGAAAAGATCCTAAATGTCCAGAAAGTTCCTTTTGCATAATCGGCAAAGAGATAGCAAAAAGTTCTAAGATTTAGAAAAGGCAATTTTGTGATGTAATTTATTCTAAGAACTTCAGTTTGTTACAATATTATTTTTTTCAAATTTTTTAACTTCCGAGATATTCCATAGTGTTGATTGGAGCCATTTATTGCAGCCAAAGTGCTTTGCAACCATTATTTTGATTTTAGCCACTAGCTGTCTTTGCTGAGGAGAAAGTATCCAATGAAAGGATATAGCCATGGAGTCCCATTTAGGCACACTTTTGCAATAAGAGGATCTTTCATTGGCTTGTTAAATGTACTGCATTCTGAAAATTACATGAATGGAGTGTAATCTAATATAAACATTTGAATATGTGTTATTTATGTCATCATAAATAAAGGTAGATCATTTAGGAAAAAACTTCTATTCAAGCTTTGTATGAATTAAATTGTATGTGCACCCAATTAAGTTAAAGGATTTAACAAAATTATAGAGACAAAATGCCTTCATGAATTTTAAAATTTGTATAAAATTTTATAAATCCTTTTAAGGAGGCAGTGTAATTACGTGCCATTAAATCCATCCTAAAAGATTTTGTTACTCTTCCAAATGTGTATTGCCCAAGGCCTTTTTCAGTATTTGAACAAATCTGCTTATATGATACACATTTTTTCATATCATTTGTATAGCTTGACTATATCATTCAAAAAGGACAAAGGATACTAATAAAGTTAAACTTATTCATAATGTATTTTTTACAATGGCAAAAGCAGCTTTCTAAAAGTTCAGTCTTAGCTCATGCTGCATCTTGTTTCATAGACAATGACCTTGTTTTTATTTTCTGATGATTTCATATATACATATACACATAAGCTTATGATTTTGGTTTGTTACTTTCAGCTGTTTCTATGATGATAAAGCATTTAAAAAAAAAAGACATTTTTCTTTTAACTTGTAGAGTTTATTTGAGCAAAACTGTCAAATGAGAAGCCTAATGAAAATGTCTTTTTCAGTTGTCAAGACATTAAGCCAGGGATAACAACTTTATCTGTCCTGTTTCCATGTTAACTGTAGTTGAACCTGGATAGCCACAATGATAGAATTGCTGCTGTTGAAAATAATAATCTTCCAATTTGTTGATAATATGTATGCAGGATGAGGTATTGAATTTTTTGTTCTTCATATGTATCACATCTGCTGCATAAAATTGCTAACCTAAGTTAACATCTTTTACTATACACAGTGAATATAACACCAAAAATTGTTAAATTGTTTTATCACAGTATAAATAGTACACGGGGCTTCCCTGGTGGCTCAGTGGTAAAGAATCTGCCTTCTATGCAGGAGGCCCAGCTTCACTCCCTGGGTTGGGAAAATCCTTTGGAGAAGGGAATGACTACCCACTCCATTATTTTTGCCTGGGTAATTCTATGGACAGAAGAGCCCGGTGGGCTACAGCCCATGGGGTTGCAGAGTCAAATACGACTGAGAGACTAGCACACAGACACATACACATACACACAAATAGTACACAGATTATAAAAATCATTTAATAACAAAATATTTTTAAGCTGTTTACTGTGGTCCTCTGGATAGACCTTATTAACAGTGTTTTAATGATCTGGTTCCAATTTATTTTGTTAACTGAAATTCTGTACTACAAATGTTCTCTCTGGTTCTTGTCCATTAGATCATTAGTCTTTGTAAGTAAAGGAAAATGATCTAAGATATAAGGAAGGGAGAAAGTCATTCTCAGTTCAAATAAAGATCTTTAAAGTTATTTTTGTCAATATAAATAGCAATAACTTTTAAACTTGATTTTCTTTCCCTCTTCATGTACTCTTACCACAAATTTAAAAGTTATATTCATCACTAGCAAAGTCAATGAACTTTCACACTAAATGCTAACAGGAATAAGTTACAGGATGCTTTATTGAATTCTTATATAGAATTCACTGTATCACTTTCCATGTGCTGACTTACCCAGGCAGTTATTTTTAAGGGGAAGAACCTTTTTAATTACCATCCCCCTTAATTACTTCCATAGACATAATCCTATTCCTCAGGTGTATTGAGATAAAAACATGGCTAATAACCACCCAATTAAGGGAAGTCATATCTAGTCCTATGGACTGGAAATTGTATTTCTAAGAATATATTACTAGCAAATTTTACTGTAATAAAAAACAACTTGGAAATCCTGGAAAGGTTCTGTCTTTTAAAATTGTGACTTAAGCTAACGTATAATTTGCCTTGCATCAATATAAATTGTTAACAGCCAATCTCAGTTTATGACAGATCCCTAGTAGAAGTTTTAACAATTTATCTTCATCTTTCCCATCCCAAATAGAATCAGTGTTTCATGAATATATATTTTTGAAATTTATTTGTGCAATATATAACTCAATTAGTTCATGTTTTATTTTACTTTTCAAATTCAGAGAAAGAAAATATTACATGGAAAATGAATTGATGGATCACCTCCTTTTTGCCACCCTTGAGCCTTTCCTATCCTTATAACCAACATGGCGTCTCTTAACTTTGATTTCTTTGTATATAGTAAAGTTTAGAATATACATGTTTCTTTCTTTTCCTATTCTCTGAGGCATTGTGTAAAGGATCATACTAGGTGGTCAGTTAAATATATGTTAGCACAAATTCAAAGCTAGAGAAAAGTGTTAAGCGGGGAGTGTGAGAGAGAGAGAGAGTGTGTGTGTGTGTGTGTGTGTCTTGGTAGACCAGGAGGCCTTTCTCAGCAATTTAAGCAATGGTTGTGAATACTTCACAAAGCTGTAAAGACTATTGTCTTAAATACTACAGTAGCTTAACAACCTTTTGTGAAGACCATAGCATTTAATTAAGAAACTTTGAGGCTTTCTGGTTTACATATATATATATTATAGGTTTTTTTTGGTTTGAAATGTTATATAGCTTTGATTTAAACAGTTTGCTTCAATATGTTAATGATGTCAGAATATTTATTTTCTGAAAAACAAAGTATTTTGATGTTATACCTGCCATTTTTTCTTAAATCACACAATTTTTTTTGCTTCTGACTGCCAGTGCCAATGTCAAAATTGTTGTACATTTCTTATTAAGTGCTTAATTTTAAAGTATTATGTTGCCATTAAATAGTGTATAAAAATGTGTAATTGCCAATTCATTGTAACTATTATTTATTTTTAAGTGAAAGTGTAAGAAGGTTTCTGATTTAAGAAATTTGAGTTATTAAATTGTGTCCTTATCCTTTTTTCTAATGTAGCATAAAAATCCCCCTGAGTTTGAGTTATAACTGCCAGTAAGTAGATGACAAGTCCACGTGAACCACTTCTTAGTTGCCAGTCTTTGCTCATATTAAAAACAACTTAACAAACGTTTAGTTTTTGTATCTAATCTCTGATTATTAAATTGTTTATAAAGTTTATTTTTACCAAAGAGATGCAATTCACTCTGATAAAGTATTACAGAATAAATGTTGTTTTATAACATTTTTGTGCTTTCTCTGTCTTTTGGGGGTTGGTAATACAGATGTAGGTGGTTTCATACTCCTACACACATACACTTTCCCCTCCAGTGTTACAAAGCTGGAATCATACCGATGAAGGATAAAAGTTTTAATTTCAGAATGTTTTTAAAGGCTATTTTTTGAAAGTATTGTTTTCCAAAGAACCAGATCTTAGTTTTAGATCTTTTCTATTGTTTTTTAGTCTCTGTTTCATTTATTTGTGCTATGATCTTTATTTCTTTTTTTCTACTGACTTTGGGTTTTGTTTGTTCTTCTTTTTTTCTTTTGCTTACCTATTCATCTATTGATAAACATTTCAGTTGTTTCTGTCCTTTGGGTCTTGTACATAACGGGGCTGTGAACATTGGTGTACAAGTATCTGTTTAAATCCCTACTTTCAGTTCTTTTGGGTAGACACCTAGAAGTAAAATTACCAGATGATAACGATAATTCTGTGTTCAGTTTTGGGGTTTTTTTGTGTGTTTGTGGAACCACAATAAAGTTTTCTAAAGCAGCTGCACATTGCCACAGCAATGTGCAAATGTTCCAGTTTCTCCATATCCTTTCCAGGACTTGTTCTTTTCTTCCTTTCTCCCTCTCTCCCTTTATAATAGTCATCCTAAATCATCCTAATGGGGGTGAAGTAGGGTGTGTCACACTTTTGCATGTCTTGCAAGCAGAGGCATTGCAGTATTTTCTTGTAGACTTTATTTTCAAGAATATATGTATGGTAAATAACTGGAAAATAAAGTGTCTTTCTTCAGAATGGAGGACAGGTTTGTTTGCAGTCCAGTATAATAAAGATTATGGCTCCCTCTGGGGCAAAGTCAGACACATTTGCTTGCAGCCTTTATAAAATATTAGGGTTTCCTAAGCAGCATTCAACTGGGCTGCTCTGCACATCCCCATGGGAAAACAGACCCAAACCCTGAGCGTGAAGCTCATGTTGCTTGCTGTGAGTAGTAAATTCCTTTGTCTCTGACCCAGGAGCCATGTTTTCTGCCAGCTTCCATGAAACTGTAGCAAACAAGCTTGTTGACGTGAAAGTACTGTAAAAGCTCACATCCTTCACAGTTGTGTGTGTGTTTTTTTTTTAATAATCCATTCTTTTTTTTCCCATTTATTTTTGGTTGTGCTAGGTCTTGATTGCTGTGTGTGGGCTTTTTCTAGTTGCAACGAGTGGGGTCTACTCTAGTTGCAGTGTACGGGCTTCTCTGGAAGCACGGGCTACAGGTCCCGAAGGTTCAGTAGTTGCAGGTCACGGACTCGCTAGCTGTGGCGCACGAGCTTAGTTGCCCTGCAGTATTTGGAATCTTCCTGGACCAGGGATGGAACCCATGTCCCCTGCATTGGCAGGTGGACTCAACCCCTGGATCACCATGAAAGTCCCATCCTTAACAGTTCTTGACATTCTTGGGTCTGATAAAAGGCATCTGTGAAAAATTTACCACTAACATCATATTGAACAGTGAGAGGCTAACCATGTCCCCTCTAATTATGCATAAGCCAAGCATGTCCCCTCTCATACTACTATATTTTACTAGACCTCTGCCAGTTTGGTAAGGTGAAGAAATAAGGGGGAGGAAGAAGAAGGTGGGATAAAGGGCATAGTGTTCGGAAAGGAAGAAATGAAGCCAGCTTTGTACAGACAACATGATTGTAGATGTAAAAATTCCTAAAGAATCTGCAAAAGGCTACTAGAACTAATAATTGAGCAAGCTCTCAGGATACTAGGTCCAGTGATTGATAAAAATCAATTGTATTTCAATATAGTAGCAACAAAATTTTGGAAAATGAAGTTTTTAAAAATACTATTTACATTAGTATGCAAGAAATGAAGGAGCAAATGTAATGACATGTGCAAGACCTGTGCAATAAAAACTATAAAGCCAAGTTGAGAGAGCTAAGGACATCTAAATAAGTGGATAGATTCACTGTGTTTATGGATCCAAAGACTTAAATATTGTTACGATGTCAATGTCAGTTCTCTCCAAATTCACCTATACATTCAATATACATTCAATTCAATACCAGTCAAAATCTAGTAGGCTTTTTTGAGGCAAATGGAAAGCTGATTTTAAAAATATATGGAAATGTAAATAACTTAGAATAGCCAAATGCATTTTAAAAAGTTGAATGGCTTATACTACCTGATTTTAAAGGTATGATAATAAAGAGTATGCTTTAATATATTTCAGTGAAACAGGATAGTCCAGAAACAAAATCCACATATATAGAGGCAGTTGGTTTTTTTATAAAAACATTTTATTTTGTATTGGGGTATACCCATTCCAGTATTCTTGTCTGGAGAATCCCATGGACGGGGGCATGGCGGGCTACAGTCCATGGGGTCACAGAGAGTCGGACACGACTGAGCGAAACAAGGAAAGCCAATTAACAATGCTGTGATAGTTTCACGTCAACGGTGGAGGGACTCAGCTGTACTTACACACGTATCCATTCTCCCCCAGACTCCCTTCCCATCCAGGGGGCAGTTGATTTTTGACAAAGGTGCTGAAAGGACTAAGGATAATTGTTTTTTAACAAATCGTGCTGGACAGTTGGATATACACGTAGAAAATGGTGAATCTCAACTCATCTCTCACCATACATGAAAATCTATTAAAATCAGTATTACTGACCTAAATGTTAAAGCTAACAGTGTAAAATTTAGAAGTGTTTTTTTAAAACAGAAAACTTTTTTGACCTCTCAGAACAAGCAAAGATTTAGAACATACAAACCACAAGAGGACAAAAGGTTTATAAACTCTGCTGCTCTGCTCTGCTAAGTCGGCTGATCATCAAAATTGAAAACTTGCTCTCCAAAAGACACCATTAAGGAAATGGAACGGCAAACAACACACTGGGAGAAGATACAACAAGCATATCTGACAAAGGATTGTATTCAGGATATATAAGAAGCTCCTACAACCTAATATTAAAGAGACATAGAGTAAAGAATGGGTAAAGATTTGAACAGACTGTTAACCAAAGATACATATGAACAGCCAATAAGACCATGGAAACATGCTCAACCTCATTAGCTATAAGAGAAATGCATACTAAAACCCCAATGAGATACTGCTACACATCCAATAGAAGGTCTAAAATTAGAAGGATGGACAACACCAAGTGTATTTAAAAATACAAAACCAGTATAAATTTCGTAGTTGCTGGCAGGAGTATATAACGGCACAAACACTTTGAAAAACAGTTTGGCTTTGAAAAACAGTTTGGCAGTTTCTCATAAAGTTCAATATACACTTATATAGCCCAGTGTACTAGTCGGCTAGGGCTGTTTGCTACAATAAAATGCCACTGACTGGATGGCTTAGAAACAAAATTTTATTTTCTTACAATTCTGGAGGCAGGAAGTCCAAGATCAAGGTGTGGGCAGGAAGTCCAAGAGCGAGGTGTGGTTCCTTCTGAGGCCCCTCTCCTTGGCCTGCAGATGCTGCCTTCTCACTGTACCCCACGTGGCCTTTCCTCCTTGCACTTGAATCCCTGGCTCTCCCTTTTTGTCCAAATTTCATTTCACAAGGACACCAGTCAGATTGGGTTAGGACCCATCTCCAATGGTCTCGTTTTAGGTTAATTCCCTTTGTAAAGACCCTATGTCCAAATACAGTCATTCTGAGGTACTAGGGGTTAGTGCTTCAAGATAAGAATTTGGGAGGGGGGCCCAGTTTAGCCTGTAACACTCAGAAATTTTGTTCTTAGGTGTTCCCCCCAAGAGAAATAAAAGATTTTTTCCTAAATATTCATGGCAGTAAGCTTGCATAGCAGTCATATTCAAAATAGCTCCAAAAATGGGAAACAATGCAAATGTCCATCAATAGGTAAATATTTATATAGTATGAGTTCCTGCAATAGAGCACTACCCAGAAATAAAAAGAAACAAACTGCTGATATTAGTAACAGTGTAGATGAAAATAGTCTCAAAAGAATTCACACTATGTGATTCCATTTACATGGAACTTTAGAAAAAAGTAATTGGCTTCCTTGGTGGCTCAGTGGTAAAGAATCCACCTGCCAACGCAGGAGATGTGACTTCAGTCTCTGGTCCAGGAAGACCCCCTGGAGAAAGAAATGGCAACCCATTCCAGTGTTCTTTCCTGCAGAACTCCACGGACAGAGAAGCCTGGTGGGCTACAGTCCACGGAGTGCCAAAGAGTCCGACACGACTTCACGACTGAACAATAGCAATGGAATCTATAGTGAAAGAAAGTAGATCCATATACCTCCGACTGGCAGGCAGGCAGGGTGGGTGGAGTGAGAGCTAAGAAACATACAGTGTCAAGAGAAAAGCTCCTTGACATTCTAATTTCTTTTTTGCAAACCAAAAATAAGTTGTCCTATTTGAACTGCAGAGTAAGGGAGCTAATAAAAATTTGTTAGTAAGGAGCAAATGAGAAGTTAAATTCAACAGCTTCAGAGCTGAGAGTTGAATAAAAACCCTTCAAATCAGACAGGTGGCTCCCCTACAGAATATGAGATAGATTGGAGAGAAAGATATTCTCTGGGGAGGGTTGGGTGGGTATGGAAAATCACTTGCTGGGAGTTCAATGGCTTTTTAATTTTTTTTAAGAGCTACCTGAATCTGATTTAGTAATCTATGAAGGGTATTACCTGAAATGTTACAACTACTTACTATTTTCTGCTTGACAGACTTGGCAACTACTAAATCAAACATTTAGATAGCTTATTTCATTTAATTCTTACATCACATCACGAGGTTAATGTTGTTGTTGCTGTGTTCAGTCGCTAAGTTGCGTCCAACTCTTCTGTGACCCCATGAACTGTAGCCCGCCAGGCTCTGTCCAGTGGGATTCTCCAGGCAAGAATACTGGAGTGGGTTTCCATTTCCTCCTCCAGGGGATCTTCCCGACTTAGGGATCGAACCTGTATTTCCTGTATCTTCTGCATTGGCAGGCAGATTCTTTACAACAGAGCCACCTGGGAAGCCAAGGAGCCTGGTGGGCTACAGCCCATGGGGTCGCAAAGAGTTGGACACGACTGAGCGACTTCACTTTCACTTTTCACTTTCATGAACTGGAGAAGGAAATGGCACCCCACTCCAGTGGAGAATCCCAGGGACGGGGGAGTCTGGTGGGCTGCCGTCTATGGGGTCACACAGAGTCGGACACAACTGAAGCGACTTAGTAGCAGCAGTAGTTCCTAAACTTGTGCTTTAACTGGCAGGTTTTACCGCCTCCAGTTTACAGAACTAATCACACACAAGAAGAATGCTTGGCCTTTTCTTCATTTATTCAACAAACCTTTGCCTAGGCCTCATGGTTTGGCAGTAAGCAAAACAGATGAAAGTCTCTCTGCCCTCATGGAGCTTACATTCTAGTGGGAGGAGACTAGCAAAATAAAAACTTGAAATAAAATACTGAAAGTGATAAGTGCTATGAAGAAAAACAGGTAAGGAAGGGGCAAGGTGACAATTGCTGTATGATCAGGCCCCTTAAGATGGCTATTCTCCTGCTCCCTTGTACATCCTGCTGCTTGACGAGTGCCTGCTTCACCTGCCCCAGTCACATGACTGACCTTCCTACATACTTGCCCCCGGCCCCTGCAATCACGGCTAGTGATTGTTCTAACCATCAGATCAGATTATCTCCACTAGGATAGCTTATCAAAGGGGCAAGAGGAGCATGCCCCTTGGCTAGTTTCCCTGGTAACCAGTGCGTCAACATGATGTCAGTTACCCCGTAACTGGTAACCTCACCCTTCCACCGGGAGCGAAGAATTCCACCATGTCCAGCTAGTCACCTGCCGCACACAGTGGGAAGTCGCTCCAGGACCTTGTTTCAGACAGGTAACCTCCCCATCTATTAAACCAGTGGTATCTGTTGCTGACTCAGAGCTCTTCAGTCTTGAAGCTAGGCAAGTCCAGGACTTGCAGGCCACCTTTTAGATGGGGAGGACCTCTTACCTAGGTGGCTCTAAGCAGAGATTAGAACGCTGTGCAGGAGTGACACACACAAGTCTCCGGAGGAAAGGAACAGTGAAGGCTAAATTAGAGGCTGCAGCTCTTTGATGTTTTTACAGCATTAGCAAGAAGAATAGCTATTTGCCTGGAGCGTCCCTTACAAAGGAAAGACTGGTAGGAGGTGAGGCCTGCAAAGTATTTAGGTCCCAGGGGCCAGGTCTTAACAGAGTTCTGGGGCTACCATGGTAAGAACTTAGAATCCAAGATCTAGAAGCAGTGGAATCAAATTGCATTTTCTAAGGATGGCTACCACACCTTGAGATTTGGAGAGTGTCCATAGCAAATTTTTAATACAATACAAATTAAAAAATTATTAATCAAATATCTCTGACAAACAGGACATCTCTACACTATCACCTTTTACAGTTACCCTTCCAGCTAAAATAACTCCAAAACCAAGAAATGTACATAACCTTATTGTTCAGTTGCTCCTGACTCTTTGTGACCCCATGGACTGCAGCATGCCAGGCTTCCCTGTCTGCCACATCTGCTGGAGTTTGCTCAAATTCATGTCCATTGAGTCAGTGATGCCATCCAACCATTTCATTCTCTGTCATCCCCTTCTCCTCCTGCCTTCAGTCTTGCCCAGCATCAGGGTCTTTTCCAGTGAGTTGGCTGTTTGCATCAAGTGGCCAAAGTATAGGAGCTTCAGCTTCAGCATCAGTCCTTCCAATGAATATTCAGGGGGTATAAAATCTACGCAGTTAAGAAAGAAGTGGTATTTCTCTAAACTGCTACATATATTACAGTATCTTATGAATAAGTTTCATGGGTAAAAATATTACTTCTTCTCATTAGTATAAAGGTCAGGCTACATTACTGCAAAGTCTATTAAAATATATATTTACTAGATTTAAGTGTAATTGGTTCTAAACCATCCACATTTTTTATGGCATTAAGGGAATAGAGAAGAATAATCTTAGAATCAGCCTGTCTGAGGGGTTTTTGCAACACCTAACTCACTATTGTTTCCAAGCAAAGAAACTCTAAGAACTAAGACATTAATTAACACTCTAAGAACCCAGACATTTGTTATCTTTCTGGTCAAATGAGCAAGAACTGTGTTGCAGCAGACTCTGCTCCTCAGATCTGTTAAGATTTCACTTACAAGAACTCCCACCCACTTTCTGCTTGCACTTACACACCAATCTGAATTCTTAGAGAAAATTATATTACAAATGAAATTGGTTTTTCCTGAATTTATATTGTTTGATGATAATTCTGAGATGAAGTGTTTCCTTGTAACCTGATTCTGTGTAAATACTCTCTCTCCCTTCTTTTAAATAAATTCTCCCCAGGAATGTATGGTCAGCTTTAATTCACTCTAAGAAAAATGTTGATTATTCAAATAAGAAATTGCAATCTTCAAATACTTGCAGACAGCTCTTGGGAGAGGCAGTCGTGTATTTACACATTTTAGCTGACACACTACAGATTCTTTATCAGTGCAGGTAAAAGCAGGACCATATATAATTTATTAGTACTCTCTCTCTAATTGCTTTCCAGGAGAATTACAGAAAGGAATTCTCACTCTCTGTTTCCCCAGGAGAGGCTTGCCTTTGTTACAGCTTAACTCTAAGCTTTATATGGAATTGCAACTTTCGAAATAGAGCATTAATTGGAAGTAATTATCCAATTATAACAGCTGTGACTATGCTATATACCAAATATTTACCAAGAAAAGAACACATTTAACAGATGATTTAATATAGCAGTCTGGCATAATGAATCTGCAACCGACACTCCAGTCATATAGCTAATGTCTTCAATGGCTGAAATATTCAGGAGTACACACATAGCTCAAGTCAGTGCAAAAAACAAAGACTTATCAAGCTTGATTTTCAAAGCAGTGCAAATGCGTGATGTAAATTTTTAAAAGTGATCAAAGAACTTATGTTTGTTTATTATCTAAAATGTGTGAGAGTTTTCCAACTGCTTGATTTTAAAAGTAGGTGTGCTTTCAAGTTTAATCGACTTTCAAAAAACTTTTTTGGTGTCTGGTGTATGTGCGCTGAAGGAGTATTACAGGGCTGTCCTTGAAACTGATGCTTTGAAACTTCTTCAGGTACTTTTCAGATAAGCACCCAGAAGACTCTGCCTTGTGTGAAATTCCACACTGCAACCAATGGTGTGATAATGAGCTCCCGGGTACTCATTTTCTGCCTGTAATCTGTTCAGCTTTTCAAGTGCTGACCAAGTGCATGGGGGAGAAAAGACTTCATGGGGGGACAGTGTTGGTTAAATGGATGGGAAGATAATCTATACACTATCAAGGAATATCTTTATGGGTAAAAATTCACTACTAACACCTGCAAAATTGGCTCGGCAAGAAAAGAGGAAAATGTTTCGTCCAATTTGTTGGCTCTATATTAAAGAAACAAAACAAAGGAACCAAAACCCTTGGCCACCAACTCTTGAGTTATCTCATTGGTGCTGTCTTGACAAAGAGACGCCGTTCCTCTCTGGGCTATGATGTCAGCTTTGTCCAATCATAACCTTCCTTATGAGAGTGGGGGATAATTCTCTGGAGACAAGGTGAGTGACAGCAGCAAGCAACGCAGCAGTCACTAGGCAACAAGATCAGCCTTCAGTGGAAGAGAATTTTCAAACACTTAACCCTCACGCTGTCAGGGCTTCTTGTTGCTGATATGGCAATGATCTCTGGACAAAAGGCCTAATAAGAATATGACAGCTTTTTTTTTAAAGCTGTGTCTCTAAGGGCAATGAGAGGAAACTTCCTATTTAGACCAAGGACCTTACTTGGTTTAAAAAGACTGGTAAATTTGGAATTTTTTCCCCAGGGGTCATGATTTAACTCATATGATTATCTCCTTGGTGTCTTCAGACTTTATACTCTCTTGCTCACTGTAAGCCAGGCTGTCACACAGGTGTGTGGTCAGTGCCCAACACAAAACCCAGGGAATGAGTGGAGCTAAAATCAGCCTAGCTTCCATGTGTCCGCACACACTCTTGTTGAAGTATTCTCAAGAAATGAGTCTTTATCTGATTTGTTGCCCTGTGGGGGAGCCATTTTGTAATTTGTCTGCCTGGAGTGGTACTTTTTCCTGATGTGCACAGAGTTGCTCTCTGAGTTCTTGGGTGGGGGACTTTGCAAGTATATCTTATTTCTCCAAACAGAAAGTTCTTCAAGACTGTCGCTCCTCTTTTGCACTTGACTCTGCTAGAGAATTCAGCATAGGGCTTGACAGACCCACATGTGAACTGGTGGTATTGCTTCCAAACTAGATTTCCAGAATCATCTTGTTCAGACTGCTTCCCAGACAAGCAAATTCTTTTTTAATTTCTCTCATGAAACTAATCTTTTGTTAATTTGAGAGCTCTAGTTGTTTAACATTTTTTCTGCCCCCCCCACCCCGCCCCCTTTATACAGTATAATGATTTCCTTAGGAAGAGAAATCTTTTTGGAGAAGGAAACGGCAACCCACTCCAGTGTTCTTGCCTGGAGAATCCCAGGGACAGGAGAGCCTGGTGGGCTGCCGTCTGTGGGGTCGCACAGAGTCGGACACGACTGAAGCGACTTAGCAGCAGCAGCAGCAGAGTTGATTTACAGTGTTGTATGATTTACAGTGTTATCATTTCTGCTATACAGTAAAGTGATTCAGTTATACATATATATATATACTTTTTCATTATGGTTTATTACAGGATATTGAATACATTAATAGTTTCCTGCACTGTGCAATAGGACTTTGTTGTTTATTCATTCTATATGTAATAGTTTGCATCTGCTAATTCTAAACTCCCAATCCAACCCTCCCCTACCCGCTTCCCCCTGGGCTGTTCTCTATGTCTCTGAGTCTATTTTTGTTTCATAGATAAGTTCATTTGTATTGTCTTTTAGATTCCACAGATAAGTGACATCACATGGCCTTTCTCTTTTTCTTTCTGACTTACTTCACTTAGTATGATAATCTTTGGGTTCATCCATGTAGCTGCAAATGGCATTTTTTCCATTCTTTTTTATGGCTTAGTAAATATATTCCATTGTGTGTGTATACACACACACACACACACACACACACACACACCATCTTCTTTATCTGTCGATGGACGTTTAGGTTGTTTGAGACGTTCCCGTGTCTTGGCTATTACAAATGGTGTTTCTGTGAACATATTTTGAATTATAGTTTTGTCCAGATATATGCCCAGGAGTGGGATTGCTGGATCATATGGTAGCTCTATTTTCTAGTTTTTTGAGAAACCTCCATACTGTTTTCCATAGTGGCTGCACCAATTTGCATTCCCACCAACAGTGTCGGAGGATTCCCTTTTCTCCATATTTTCTCCTGTATTTGTCATTTGCAGACTTTTTCATGTTGGCCATTCTGATTGGTATGAGGTGGTACTTCATTGTAGTCTTGATTTGCATTTCTCTAATAATTAGTGATTCTGTGCATCTTTTCATGGGCCTATGGGCCACCCGTCTCCTGTCTTCTCTGGAGAAATGTCTATTTAGGTCTTCTGTCCATTTTTCGATTGGGTTGTTTGTGGTTTTTGTTATTGAGTTATATGAGCTGTTTGTATATTTTGTAAATTGATCCCTTGTCAGTCACATCATTTGCAAGTATTTTCTCCTAGTCCATATGCTGTATTTTTGTTTTGTTTATGGTAGCAAAGGAAACCATAAACAAAACAAAAATACAAATGCTTATAGGTTTGATTAGGTCCCATTTGTTTATTTTTGCTTTTATTTCTATTGTCTTGAACTAAGAAAACCTTGATATAATTTATATCAGAGAATTTTTTGCCTGCGTTCTCTTCTAGGAGCATTATGGTGTCATGTCTTACATTTAAACTTTTAAGCCATTTGGAATTTATTTTTGTGTATGCTCTGAGGGTGTGTTCTAACTTCATTGATTTACATGCAGCTGTCCAATTCGCCCAACACCCCTTGCTGAAGAGACTGTCTTTTCCCCATTGTATATTCTTGCTTCCTTTGTGGAAGATTAATTGACCATATGTGAAGGTTTAAAGAACAGAAATCTTTATTGTTATTGTTTTAGTCAGATAGTAAATGAATTAGCAGACACTTAATGTGTTTCATGAGGACAGTTGGTACCATGTTTTCTCTTGCAGTGCCTGGCACTTAGTGAATGAACATATATCTTTGCATAATTAATTAATGGTATTCACTTGGGGGACCCAATACAATTATATGTAATTCATTAGCATTGTAAGAAAACTTAGAAGTTAACTAGTATAATATGCATTTTTTAATTCAGGAAATTGAGACTCAAATAACTAACCAATTCATATATCTAATTAAAAGTGACCAAGTTTCCTTATGACTAGGTCAGTGTAGAGACGAATTTAGATTGTAATCATGCAGGAGGCAAAGTTCATTTTCTACTGACTTGTTCTATGCCTTACGTAGTATTGTTAAATCTGTCCTCAATGTGTTGGTGCTCATATATTTGAAGACTACACAGAGGTTAAGAAAATAAACTCAGGTCCAATTCAGAAGTAAACAGGCTCATCAAGGCCACAAATACCAAAACTGTCTTGAGAGTTCTGTGTCTCTAGGGATTGGTGCACTATCTGGCTTATGGCAGGTGCTCTACAGGGCTTCCCAGGTGGTGCCAGTGGAAAAGAATCTGCCTGCCAATGCAGGAGATGTAAGAGATGTGGGTTTGATTCCTGGGTTGGGAAGATCCCCTGGAGGAGGGCATGGCAACCCACTTCAGTATTCTTGCCTCGAGAATCCCCATGGACACAAGAGCGTGGTAGGCTACAGTTGGATACAACTGAAGTGACTATCACATGTGCAGGTGCTCTATTGTTGCAAGAATAAAAGGGTCAAATAAAAGAATATAAATTAAAAAGTGCTTTTAAATTTTTAAAGCTCTTATTCATGGGAGATTTGCCTGTATTTTAGTAAAGAGTAGCAGACTATAGCCATGTGAACCAGTGAACACAAGGGCCTTTGAAACCCTGAGAGCAATTTAAAGCAGCAAATGGATATCTAAAGTAGCACTTATTGTGCAAACCAATCCCAAGGGAGTGTGGAACACTGTCTAAAGGGTATTGCTGGGTGGATCAAATATAGAATATTTTCCAGTTTCATTAATTTGAGTCTGGTCAACTAAACACTCTTAAAAGGGAAATTTGGGGAAAAAAAAGTGAAATTTGTAAGAAAAATAGAAAAATAAATGCATAAAATGAAATCCAAAGTACTAAAACTGATGGGATGCAAATTCACAGATGTAGAGAACAGACTTGTGGTTGCCAGGGAAAAGAGAGGGCAGAGGGGGGAAGGAACGGGAGTCTGGAATTAGCAGAGGTGAACTATTATATATAGAATGGATAAACAATTAGATCCTACTGTATAGCACAGGGAATCTATTCAATATCCTGTGACAACCATAATGGAAAAGAATATGAAAAAAAATTTGAAAAAATATAACAATCATTTTGTGGCACAGAAGAAATTAACACATTGTAAATCAGTTCAGTTCAATTGCTCAGTTGTGTCCGACTCTTTGTGACCCCATGGACTATAGCACGCCAGGCTTCCCTGTCCATCACCAACTCCCAGAGCTTACTCAAACTCATGTCCATCGAGGTGATGATGCCATCCAGCCATCTCATGCTCAGTCGTCCCCTTCTCCTCCCACCTTCGATCTTTCCCAGCATCAGGATCTTTTCCAATGAGTCAATTCTTCGAATCAGGGGCCAAACTATTGGAGTTTCACCTTCAGCACCAGTCCTTCCAATAAATATTCAGGACTGATTTCCTTTAAGATGGACTGGTTTGATCTCCTTATAGTCCAAGGGACTCTCAAGAGTCTTCTCCAAGCACCATAGTTCAAAAGCATCAATTCTTCTGTGCTCAGCTTTCTTTATAGTCCAGCTCCCATATCCATACATGACTACTGGAAAAACCATAGCTTTGACTAGACGGACCTTTGTTGGCAAAGTAATGTCTCTGCTTTTTAATATGCTGTCTAGGTTGGTCATAGCTTTTCTTCCAAGGAGTAAGTGTCTTTTAATTTCATGGTTGCAGTTACCATCTGCAGTGATTTTGGAGCCCCCCAAAATAAAGTCTTTCACTGTTTCCACTGTTTCCCCATTTATTTGCCATGAAGTGATGGGACCAGATGCTATGATCTTCGTTTTCTGAATGTTGAGCTTTAAGCCAACTTTTTCACTCTCCTCTTTCACTTTCATCAAGAGGCTCTTCAGTTCTTCTTCACTTTCTGCTATAAAGGTGGTGCCATCTGGATATCTGAGGTTCTGGATATTTCTCCCAGAAATCGTGATTCCAGCTTGAGCTTCATCCAGCCCAGCATTTCGCATGATGTACTCTACGTATATAAGCTGCTGCTGCTGCTGCTAAGTCGCTTCAGTCGTGTCCAACTCTGTGCGACCCCAGAGACGGCAGCCCACCAGGCTCCCCCATCCCTGGGATTCTCCAGGCAAGAACACTGGAGTGGGTTGCCATTTCCTTCTCCAATGCATGAAAGTGAAAAGTGAAAATTGAAAGTGAAGTCGCTCAGTCGTGTCCAACTCTTAGCGACCCCATGGACTGCAGCCCACCAGGCTCCTCCGCCCATGGGATTTTCCAGGCAAGAGTACTGGAGTGGGGTGCCATTGCCTTCTCCGACATATATAAGCAGGGTGACAATATACAGCCTTGACAGACTCCTTTCCCTATTCAGAACCAATCTGTTTTTCCATGTCCAATTCTAACGGTTGCTTCTTGACCTGCATACAGAATTCTCAGGAGGCAGGTCAGGTGGTCTGGTATTCCCATCTCTTTCAGAATTTTCCACAGTTTGTTGTGATCCACACAGTCAAAGGCTTTGCTGTAGTCAATAAAGCAGAAGTAGATTTTTTCCTGGAACTCTCTTGCTTTTTTGATAATCCAACGGATGTTGGCAATTTGATCTCTGGTTCCTCTGCCTTTTCTAAATCCAGCTTGAATATCTGGAAGTTCATCGTTCACGGACTATTGCCTGACTTGGAGAATTTTAAACACGTCCTTCTACTCCGCCATTTTTCAAGTTGGGCAGCAGCCACCGTCTCTCCAGGGATCAGGACCATCTGTGCAGTGGGGTCTCCACGTTTCCTCTCAGTCTCTCGGGCGGGGTGGGCAAGTGAGGGGGATGAGAAAGGTGGGCGATGCCCTCGACGCTGGGCTCCTCACTGGCCGCAGCGGCTCGTTGCCCCAGCAGGCTGCCCGCCGGCAGCAGCCATGTCTGGGGCATGTCAGTTCGCCGCATTGTAAATCAACTATACTTTAATAAAAACTTTTAAAATGTCATTTTCTTCTCATGTTCAAAGTATAAAGTACAGATAAACAAAAAGAGAAAAATAATTCTGTGACCCGAAGAGAACTGAAAGCATTTTAAAATGAAACCTTCAGATATGTGTGTGTGTGTATACACACACATATATTAGCAGAAGGTTAAAATGTGACTCTTTCTGTTCACTTTCGGCTGATGCCCTAAAGGTTGATAAAAATACAATAGGTGTCCAAAGATCCCACATCCTAAATATTCAAGTTAAGGTGCTATGACTTCTATGCAAGGGTAAACTGAGAGATTATGAAACAGGTTCTGCCAGGACTGAGCAATCACCCCATCAGCCTAAAAAGTAAGAATTGGAGTAGTGAGGGAAAATTTCATGGAAAGCCTCCCCCAGCAGGAAGAGAAGTACATTTCCTCCTTCAAAGCCAAGTGAGAGGGCCTTCTAAGACCCACTTAGAGAGCTAGACACATCCTTCTAGAGCTTGGGGACTGGTGTCTGCCTTTCGACAAGAGAAGCCCACAGATGAGCGGCTGGCTGGACCTAAGACTGAAACAACAGCAAGGAGAGGGAAGGACTGTGCTTCATGCTGGCAAGCCAAGATGTGTGAGCTTTGCCAGTGCTGTGTGGATCTGAGGAGGGATCTAGCCTGCCTTTTTTCAAAAGGAGACCACGAGGAGTTCCCTGATAGCCCAGTGGTTAAGACTCCAAGCTTCCCCTGCAGGGGACACGGGAGATCCCTGTTCAGGGAACTAAGATCCTGCCTGCCCGGTGTCTCAGTCAAAAAGATGAAAAAGGGACAACTACATAAGAGGAAGCCTGAGTGGGACGGCAGAGAGTCCAAGAGAGAGGGTTAGTGGAAGGAGATGACTGAACACTCCGTGGGTGGAAGGAAGAACTGAAAGCTTCCACCTGGACAAGAGGCTGCCTCCTCAACAATGAATCCTGGGAGCAACCTGCAAAGGCATCTGCCAGAGAAAGAGGCCGCAAAGGTGCTTGTGCCACACTTACAGAAATCAATGATGGACCTAGACAAGCATGCCAGAGGAGACTGCCCTTCCCCCAGTCGCATCCCAAGGCCCCAGCCTTGGAGGGGCGGGAACTGAAGGGAGGCCAGGGAGCTATGAGAGAGAAGATGGCAGCATGCAGCCTCTCAGGCATCCAAGCTCACAGCAGGCTGACCTGGAAGAGAAGATTCCCTTTAAAAGTTCAGATTGAACTGCACATTCAAGTTACTGAATTAAGACTGCCCATCTGACTGAAAGGCACCAAAAAAGCTTTGTAACCTGCCTGAGACTTCATCCACAGGCAGGAAAAGGACAAATCCAGAAAATAGGTTTGAAGTAAATGTGGGGGAAAGAAAACAGTTACTGTATTATCACATTTGTGGCCATCTTAACAACAAAATAATAACAAACAGTAAAAAAAAAAATACTTTTAAACAAGTATTGGATCATACTGGGTTCTTATGTAAATTAAATGTTTGATGTTTGGCACATAATAGCATAATTTTGGCACATAATAAAAACTATATGAGTGTTAACTATTATTTTTCTTCATAATAAGAATACTTACATTCTAACCCGCTTTAAAAAAATTTTTTTTTCCAAACCTTAAACTTTTTATTTTCTATTGGGTTAATAATGTTGTGACAGTTTCTGTGAACAGTGAAGGGACTCAGCCATATATATACATGTATCCATTCTCCCCCCACACTCCCCTTGCATCCAGGCTGACACATAATACTGAGTAGAGTTCCATGTGCTATATTGCCTTTTAAATTTAGCAATCTATTTTCATGTTAATAAACACAATCATGGCACATTACCAGAATGTTGAGATCCACATCGTCTGTTCTATTCACTTATGTCCTTCTATCTACAATAGTGACTGGCACACAACAGGTAATCAATACACAATTGTTAAATGAATCATTTCAAGTGGCTATACTGTGTTGTATGAAATGCACTATATTTATTCATTGATCTATTATTGGTTAGAAAACATTGGAAGCAACCACATCTATCATCTTTCACAACAATAGACCAAACTCTAATAAACATCCTTATTTTTGGATCTTCCTCTATATCCTTCATTACTTTCTTGGTTTAAGTTCTTAGAATTGCTGAGTCAAAAGATATGAATGTTTTACTAAAACTTTGAAAACTGTTGCCAAATTGCCCTCTGGAGGGATTCTGAGGCTATGGAAGAATTAGAAATTTCCAAGCACGAGATTATTTTTATTATCTTTGCATATCACTGATATTTCCCAGTTCGAAAAGCTTTGGCATGGTTTCAACCAAGAAGGCTTTCTGCAAGTTTGAAAATTTAAGCTATATTTTGGGAACTTTTTCTAGGACATAGCTGACTGAATGAAGTGGAAGGGAAAACAAAGCAATTCAGCTGTGATGAATAACTCCTCAGCCCAGGAAGTCTCCGAAGAGAACAGATTCCTCTCCAAGTATCACGGAGAAGAATTTGAAATAAAAAATACAGCTAACTATTTATTTTCTTTTATTATTTATTTGGCTGCCCTGGAGCAGGATCTTTTTAACTGTAGCAAGTGGGATCTAGTTCCCTGACCAGGGATCGAACCAGGGTACCCTGCATTGGGAGCGTGGAGTCTTAGCCACTGGACCACCTGGGAAGTACCGACAACTATTTATTGAGCACCCACTAGGAATGGCATGGTGCTGGCTGCTGCGGACACACAATACCCAGGACATGCCTTTCCACAGCACGGACCACTTCAACCCTCTCTGCTCCCCCTAACCTTCCTTCCCTGCCTTCTCCCTCCACACCCAGAGTATAAGCTTTTCAGGGAAGCAATTTTGTTGGTTTTATCTTGCATCCCTGTCACACAGCAGGAAAAATGAGTAGATGCAGTGCATGTTTGTGAGCCTGAACAAAACTCCCCTAGGAAAATTTAGAGGGGCTGGCCCAACATCTGGAAGCACACACGTGCATTTGAATGGCTAATGCCAGATGTGAGAAGCTCAACCATTGTCATCTTGAATTCTCACAGTAGACACTCAGGCAGATTTTGAGTTTTGAACCCCTTCTCAGATCCGTCTGCTGACCCAGATTTGTTCAGTGCCAGGATCTAGTCAGAATCGATCACTGTGATGAAGTGTCACATTGCTCCTGTGCAGGGAATAGCATACAAATATTGAAGCCCACATAAGCTTGAGGTCCTGAGCTAAGCAACCCAAAAGACTGCATGCCCTTCTTAGCACCTGTGTCTTACATCTGCTTTTGGGGTTTTGGCAGGATCTCTGAACATTATCAGTGGGTGAAGTAATATGGTAGAGACGACTGGCTGCCTACCCAATGTCCATTCACTCCGGCTTCTTCACTATGGAACTGATTATTATTAGAGACAGCAAAGTGCCTAATTACATTTGTAGGCCTCTTTGAGGACAGGGGTAGCTAATGAGATATAAAGGTAGTTGTTGGGAGAGACTTCTAGAAACATTTCTAAAGGAGACTTATTCATTTACTACATGGTTTTGCTCTTCCTGACTTTTCCCCTTCTTTCTTTATCTTAACTAAATCATAGATACAGTAGCTGGGGTTCCAGCAGCCATTCTGTGACCATGAACTTAAGGATGGAAATCAGTACTAGGAATGTTGGAAAAGAAAAGATAGGAGACTTGGAAAAAATCAGCCCAAGACTGCTGCTTCCAGATTTGTTTTACCTGAGAGAAAAATATTGTCTCTCGAGTCTGTTAGTAGAGGCTAATTGTAATTGCTAATAGAATGACTTGCTATTGAGTGAAGGGCACAGTACTACCCCAGGAGCATTTGGGAATTTTGGGGAGGTGGTTGTATTTTTTTTGTTGTCACAATAAATCACACTACTTGTAATACAATAAAATGGTGGATAAGAGCCAAGGGATGTCCTGTCTCAGATGCTCATGTAGCTTTAAAATGACAACAACGATAGTATTTATAACTACCTGTGCCTCAAACTTAACTACATTTTACACATAAATAAAATGTATATTTGCATGGTTTCAGAGACACTTAATTTTCCAAGAATGCAGCTGCCACATGAAGCAAAGTAATCTGGTACTTTGGTTTTTGGAAGTTTACTAGGATTTGTTTACAGCACTAGCTGTATGCAACATGATACAATTATTGAATTGATCTACATTTATAGTTGTCCCATTTATGGTGAATGTATGAATAATTACATTTGACTCCTTCATCTTATCTTCTAAGATAGTTGGGCCCAAGCATTTCCATATTGAAATATGTATTACTTTATTAGAAATTATCTCTGTCTTATTTCTCCTTTGAATCTTTCCAGTCAAGGCAATATGTTGGTTTTATTTTTGAGAAGGTAGGGGCTTATGTAGATAGGGGCTTCCCAGGTAGCTCAGTGGTGCAGAATCCGTCTGCCAATGCAAGAGATGAGGGTTCGATCCCCAGAAGAACCCTGGAGGAGATTCCCTGGAGGAGGAAATGGTAACCCACTCCAGTATTCTTGCAGAGAAAATACCATAGACAGAGGAGCCTGATGGGCTACAGTCCATGGAGTCACAAAGCATTGTACATGACTGAGTGACTGAGCCCAGCACTGCACGTGTATACGTAGGTTATATTATTTTATACATTTCATCTCAGGGTCATAGTATTTATTTCATAAAAGGGAGGAAGGTATTGAACTTGACCTTGTGTCCATTGTCCTAACTGATCAGACTAATACACGTTCAGCCTTTGTCTGCCTTCTTTGTTTTCATGCTAAGAGGCAGGAAGGACTGGCCTTAGAGAGCTGAGTGTTTGGGGTTTGTATGCCAAAGCAAAACAGGCATGATTTTTACATTCATTGGTCACAAGGCTGGCTTTGGACATAAATACGGAAGATGCCTCATGTGCAATGTCATTAGAGAGTTACTTATTTGTGAGAGACTCTAAGTATTACTGTTTTTTATGGTAATTCTTTAAGTATTACCATGCCATTTACCACTGACAACTCTATACATGTTAGTTTATCAGAGGACACAAAATTAGGACAGAACTGTCCATTGATAGGGGAGGAGCCAGGGCAAGGCACAGTTCTGGAACTCCAGGGACTCAGAAAGGAAGGAGCGGGGAGGGGAAGAAACCACAGAGGCCATCTGGGGGTAGGAAGAATGCCAGGGGAAGCAGCACGGCCAGGGGCATCGGGGGACTTGCAGCCAGCATGGCCAGCCCCCTGTTCACCCTGGTCACCCTACTGGAGTGACTGAATTAACCACATCTCACACGCCTTAATTGGAGCAGATAATTGGCGAGTTGGCTTTGTGGAGAGGAAATGTGTTCAGATAAACTTGGCAGAGTGGAACAGGAAGAATGGGACCACCTGATTTCATCTCGTGCCAAGGAGGGAGACACAGAGTGGCGGTGTCTCCTATGCAGCCTGGCCCGGGCAAGGCGAGGTTGGGAGACCCCTGTGTATACTGCAGGTCAGTGGAATCTTCCTGCAGCAGATGATGCTCAGAAGCTCTGGGACTGGGCTAGGGGGTTAAGCTGCTTTGGGCAAGTAGCTTAACCTTTCTGGGTCTGTTTCCTCACCTGCGAAAACAATTGAGGAAAAAAATGTTATGATATCCTTAAAGTCATGTCACTTCATTCCATCTAATCACAACTGTGGCTTGATTGCCTCCTCTGTGGGTAGGGCCATGCCAGGGGCTATGCCTGCTTCTTCGAACCTTATAGGAGTAAAAATGGATATAAAACCAACAAATTTAAGCATTTTTTTCAGGGCAGTGAAAATCTTTACCTTTTCCCCAGATACATCCTAACCACCTTGCACTTTAGGCTAGGCTATATCTTGATCAAAACTCCTGACTCCACCCTTCGACCATCTTCTTTGGGGGTGTCTGGAAGAGGAACTGTTCAGAGATGACATTGCCAGGACGACAGAACCCAAATGCAGGCAAAGGTGTCATCATTTCTAAGGATGGGATGAGTGATGTTTGCCTGATGACCACCCCAGGACTGTCCGGGGCTCTTTTCCAGGTACATTTTAGAATCTTCATCCTTAGAAAACCCTTTGTTTTGAAATGCTCTCAGGTCCAGAAAGGAAGTAAGGATCAGTCAGTGATGTCACCAGTGTGAGCTCTGGAATAGCATCTTCTTTTGAAAGATGTATCCTCTTTTGCTTTTGGCCTACGATTGGTTTATGATGACTGTTTCCTGGGGATTTCCAACCTGAATGGAAAGGATCCCAGCCCCCAACTTGTGCCCACATGGAGAGCAGAGACACCTGTATTTCACTCATGGCTTTCTCTGTCCAGCCAGAGGCAGACAAAGGGCAGCCAGAGACTGAGCTTGTGTGACCTCGAGCAAGTCTCTTTACTTTTTGGAGTATCAGTATAGCAACTGAGGCACTTAACAACTTGTGTCCTTAAGGAAATGTTTAGAGCAAGTTATCAAAGCACACTGAATACACATTTGTCATGAATATTATTATTATTTTGGCTCAAGATTTATTCTTCATGATCTAACAGTTACTTAAGTGAGCATTTTCATTTAATAAAATCACTTGACTTAGAACTGTTCACGAATAAAGTACCACTCATTAAAAATGTTGAAATCCTGAAATACATTATTGTTTTTCTTATTAAACTTGGTTATCATGTATAACTTAACCTGAATTACAGGCAGTGTAGTCCTATAAAAGTGGTTAAGTGGGAAAAAAATTGACCTTGCTGTAAAAATCTTCAAACATCTCCAAAGAGAAAATGTATCAGAAAGTCTTATGTCATTCCCAAGACTAGCTTGTAACAGATTTATTCATCAGAGGTTCTATTAACATTTTCCTCACAGGGTTGTAAAGATTCAATGAGAGTATTAAGTTATTGGTGCCCAATGGGAATATAACATAGAGTAACATAGTTATTAATAGTTAATAACATAGTTGATAATAATTGATAATATAGTTATTAACATGTTTATGGGCTTCCGAGGTGGCTCAGTGGTGCAGAATCCACCTGCCAAACAGGGGACACAAATTCGATCCCTGGGTTGGGAAGATCCGCTGGAGTAGGAAATGGCAACCCACTTCAGTATCCTTGCCTGGGAAATCCCATGGACAGAGGAGCCTGGCGGGCTACAGTCCATGGAGTCACAAAGAGTCAGACAAAACTTAGCGACTAAATGACAACAAAAACAACAATATGTTTATTCTCTCAAAAATAGATACACACCTGCATTCGGGCATGTGTGCATACAGAAACATACACACACACACATGCACACTCTTCCGGTCCTCTTCAGAGAACCCAACTCTAGTAGAGACAATAGATACACTCCTCACAGTCTGAGCATGAAAGGTGGCATCCACTCTTTCCTTTCTCGGGTGCAGGTCATTGTCTGAGAAGAGTAAGTACCCCTGAGAGCCTCTGGGAGTCTAGTGCTGAATTCATACTTGCAGGCTAACTACAAAAATGAAGCTTACTGAAAAACAACCCCGACTGTCACTGAGGAAGTAATCACTGGTTTTGTGGAGCAGGCAGGCTTTGGGCTGCTGATCTGTCCAGAACAGTCTACAGGCCTGTAGCTGCACATGTTGTGGAAGGGGTACATGCCTTGTGGAAGGGATACTCATGTGCCCTGTGCATGGAGGAGAAGCTATCTGTGGGGTGGGAAAAGTCAGCTTCCTCCCAGATAGATGGACCAGATTGCTGATGACGAGGCTTTTACAGTGCTATAAAAAAATGACACCTTGGGATGATCCTACACAGCCTTGTTAAGGCGCAACTTTCAGAACTTTCAGGCCAGTTTGTCTTGTGTTGTTGAGTCAGCCACCGAGTCCTGACCTGTTCTTTCTCCTCCCATCACACACACCTTATCTAAGGTGTGATGTCAGGTGAAGATGTGGGTGTTACAGATAACCCTGGCCACGTGAATTTTCAACAGCAAACAAGCAGGTAAAGTTACAGTCTCTTGTTCTGTCTACACATTCTGTCCTCACCCAATACTCCTGGCCTCTTGTCCCTTCTGGAAACAAGGGCTTGGTCTAAGGAAGGGCTCTGTGTTCTGTCAATGATGTGGTAGAGTGAATCATGGCCAACCAATAGGTATATATTCATACCCAGTTGAGTGTGCAACCTGCCTTGTACGGCCTAAGGCATACCCACGCAGTCACCCCTTGGATTGACGCTGAGAATTTCCCAGCCCCCTCAGAGAGGCATGTGCATTTAAGCTACATTTCTAATATAATAAATTCATTTGTCCTCTGGAAAAGATATCTTTGGTTGGGAGATAAGTGGGGGAATGGGAGGAGGTTTGTAAAGGTAAGACTCACGTCAATCAGCTGATCAGTTAACTTACTGAACAAACAGGTACGACATGCCCACGGTGCTCTGTGGTCCACATGCAAGGATGGCTTTGGGACTCGTACCAGGCCCTCCCTCCTCTTCCTCCTCCTCCCTCCAGCCTCACCACCACCGTCCAGGTGAAATGCCAGCTCTGTGCTGTGCTGATCAATGCTACAGCCTCCTAACTGATCTCACTACGTCTGGATTCTTTAGTTATTTCTTCTTCTTATGAACCTAGGCACATGCTTCTCTGCTAAAATCCCATTAGGGGCTCTGCCCTGGCTACAGCCTGAGTCCTGCTCTCTCTGGTGGGGGGCAGTCTTCTGTTCAGCCCCGACCACAGCCTCTGCGCATATAACTGGCTCACTAACCACACCCCTTCCTTGTTTTTTGTTTCCCCAAATGCAACATGTGCTCACAACAGGACTCTCACAGTCTGTTCCCTGTGCCTGGAATGCTTTTCCTCTCATCACCCCCAAACCTTCCACTAAACCTCAGCGCCATCCTGTGTTGCTTTCTTTCTCTCACATCCCACATCCAGTCCACCAAGAAACCAGGTGGATTTCAATATACCTCCTTCGGAATACACCCACAATCTGTCCAGGACTCACGGTCTCTGCTGTCCTCTCTCAGCTTGATCTTGGCACCAGCTTCCAACGTGGCCCCCTGCTTTGGCCTTTGCGCTCCCGCCCACCCATGGGTGCTCTCAATACAGCAGCCAGAGTGACCTTCTTAAGACACAAGTCAGATCGTGTCACACTTTTCTCAAAACCCTCCAAGGCAATGGTGGGCTGGAGGAGCTGGTCCCAGCTGGTGAGAAGGCACCCTGATATACCTTCTGTACTGTGTTCACTGGTGTCACATTGGTAGCTTAGAATAAGCCACGGTGGGAGTATTTATACCACAGAAGTTGGCAGATGCTTAAAAAAAAAAAAAAAGTTTCTTTTTTTGAGACTCAATTTACCAGCACACAATTGCTCCAATGGTGACCCATTTCTCTCAGAGTAAAAGTCGAACTTGTCACAACTGCCTGCAAGTCCCCCTGGAAACCGATTCCTTCTCCAAGTTCCTCCGCTTTGCTCCAGGCACATGGGCCTCCTAGCCTTCCAAGACACTCTCACTTCCAGGGACTGGCCCTGCCTGCTCCCCGTGCTTGAAACACTCCCCGCAGAGACCCAGGGGAAGGGGGGCTTATTCCTGCTCTTCTGGAAGTCCTTGCTCAAATCTCGCTTTCTTGGTGAAGCTCACCTGACCCTCTCACCATAAACTCCACCGAGCTGCCCTGTGTTCCTTCCATTCTAACCTGGAGGTACTGATTATGTTTACTAATATTTACACATGCTCTGCATCTCCCACCACAATGCCACCTCCACAAGAGTATGGGTTGGGGACTATTTTTTTCCTCGTGCATCCCAGTATCCAAAACAGTGTCCGACACACGAGACCCTCAGTAAGCATTTTCTGGCTGACCGGCTGACTGAATCTCCAGTTGCCCACCTCCTCTGTAAACCTTCCCTAATCTCAGTACTTTCCTCATCTCCATTCACAAAAGGTCCAAATTTTTTCTCTCTGTGTTAGTTCAGAGCCTCATTGTATAATATGTGTGGCTTAAAACTCAACATTCAGAAAACTAAGATCATGGCATCTGGTCCCATCACTTCATGGCAAATAAATGGGGAAACAGTGGAAACAGTGACAGACTTTATTTTGGGGGGCTCCAAAATCACTGCAGATGGTGACTGTAACTATGAAATTAAAAGACTCTTACTCCTTGGAAGAAAAGTTATGACCAACCTAGATAGCATATTAAAAAGCAGAGACAACAAAGATCCGTCTAATCAAAGCTATGGTTTTTCTAGTGGTCATGTAAGAGTTGGACTATAAAGTAAGCTGAGCGCTAAAGAATTAATGCTTTTGAAATGTGGTGTTGGAGAAGACTCTTGAGAGTCCCTTGGACTGCAAGGAAATCCAATCAGTCAATCTTAAAGGAAATCAGTCCTGAATATTCATTGGAAGGACTGATGCTGAAGCTGAAACTCCAATACTTTGGCCACCTGATGTGAAGAACTGACTCACTCGAAAAGACCCTGATGCTGGGAAAGATTGAAGGTGGGAGGAGAAGGGGACAACAGAACATGAGATGATTGGATGGCATCATCGACTCAATGGGCATAAGTTTGAGTAAACTCCAGGAGTTGGTGATGGACAGAGATGCCTGGTGCGCTGCAGTCCACGGGGTCACAAAGAGTCAGACACAACTGAACAACTGAACTGAACTGAAGAGCTTATGCTGTTTCCTTATGATTTTATGATCTGCTTCCCCCAGCAGATGGCTGTTGGTGGGCTCTTTGAGGTACTTCCAACACCTATCCCAGTGCCTGGCACACACCACTCCCACTAATATCAGTGAACTAGAGTGGGTTGCCATTTCCTGTTCCAGGGACTCTTCCTGACCCAGGAATTGAACCTGTATCTCTTGCGTTTCCTGCATTGGCAGGCGGATTCTTTGCCACTAGTGCCACTTGGGGAACCCCCTCAATGAACCCATGAAGGTATAAGTGAGTGGTGACCAGAATGTAATTCCGACACGGATTCCTCTTCTCATCAGGAGCACCCCTCTGCTGATGGCTGTGTTGGGAAGGCCTGCAGTTGAGAGAGAGTCGGCCCTCCTTTTCTCATCCTCTCCCTCAAGCCCCTTGTCTTCTGGGGCCTTGCACAAGGGGCAGGAATGTGGCCTTGAATCCCGTGGTCTCTTGGAACGTGGCTGAAAGGAACGGGAGGGCCTAGGATGTGCTGGAGAATCTGCTTCCGGGGTTTGTAGAACACACGGCACCACCTCTCCGGGCTCTTCTCCAGCACAGAGGCTTCCTAAGGCTGTATCTCCTGGCTCAGGAGGCTGCCAGAGAGGCCCCCCGTCTTCTCACGGAAGCCCTGTCCACAAAGGCCAGCCTACCCAGAACAAAGGAGGGTCTGCGCCTTGTGGAGAGGGGTGGCTTGTCTCCTTTCCCAGCCATCAGGTGAGGAGGAAGGGTCCACGCCCTAACTCTAAGCCTCAAGGGAATACCGGATGTCCCAATGCATTCTGCAGAATGACTTAGTAATTTTCCAGTTACTAATTTGCCTTGCCTGTTCTGTTCAAACAGGCCACTTGTTTCCTCAAAAAGAATCAGGTATAGTGGGATGAGGTCACTAGAGACGTGCCTAAACAACTACAAACACTGGCCATACATAGTTCGTGCGCAAAGACACAACCAGCCACTCGGACTGTCATCTGATTTTTATCTT
Source organism: Bos indicus (assembly GCF_029378745.1). NCBI lineage: Eukaryota > Metazoa > Chordata > Mammalia > Artiodactyla > Bovidae > Bos > Bos indicus. Next base: position 30,458,476 of record NC_091770.1, read on the forward strand.
TTCTAGACAAATTCGGTGAGGGCGCGCCCCCTGCTGGCAACATGAGATTATACCAGGCAGAAACCTATGCTAGAATAATTAATTGGGCGTCAGTTCAGTTCAGTTCAGTCGCTCAGTCGTGTCCACTCTTTGAGACCCCATGGACTGCAGCACGCCAGACTTCCCTGTCCATCACCAACTCCAAGAGCTTACTCAAACTCATGTCCATCGAGTCGGTGATGCCATCCAACTATCTCATCCTCTGTTTTCCCCTTCTTCTCCCGCCTTCAATCTTTCCCAGCATCAAGGTCTTTTCAAATGAGTCAGTTCTTTGCATCAGGTGGCCAAAGTATTGGAGTTTCAGCTTCAGCATCAGTCCTTCCAATGAATATTCAGGACTGATTTCCTTTAAGATTGACTGGTTGGATTTCCTTGCAGTCCAAGGGACTGTCAAGAGTCTTCTCCAACACCACAGTTCAAAAGCATCATTTCTTCAGCGCTCAGCTTTCTTTATAGTCTAACTCTCACATCCATACATGACTACTGGAAAAACCAAAGCTTTGACTAGATGGACCTTTGCTGGCAAAGTAATGTCTCTGCTTTTTACTATACTGTCTAGGTCGGTCATAGCTTTTCTTCCAAGGAGCATGCGTCTTTTAATTTCATGGCTGCAGTCACCATCTGTAGTGATTTTGAAGCCCCCCAAAATAAGGTCTTTCACTGTTTCCATTGTTTCCCCATCTATTTGCCCTGAAGTGATGGGATCGGATGCCATGATCTTAGATTTGCTGTGGTATACAGATGGGACAGGATGCCATGATCTTAGATTCTCTGTGCTATAAATTTTTATTGCTTATCTATTTTATGTATAGTAGTTTGTATCTGTTAATTCCATACCCGTGATTTCTCCCTCCACCTTTCCCTCTCCTTATTGGTAACCATAAATTTGTTTTCTATATCTGTTACTCTGCTTCTATTTTGTATGTGTATTCATTTGTATTAGTTTTTAGATTTCACATATGAGTGATATCGCTTATATTTGTCTTTCACTAACATATATCACTAAGCAGAATATTATTTAGGTCTATCCACATTACTGAAAAAGGTAGGATTTCATTCTGTTTTTATGGATGCGTTATAGTTTTATATATACTGACCTAAGAAAATATTGCCATGATTTATGTTAGACTGTTTCAGTTATGTTCTCTTCTAGGAGTTTCATGGTGTCATGTCTTACATTTAGATCTTTAAACCATTTTAATTTATTTTTATGTATGGTATGAGGGAATGTTCTAATTTCATTTTACATGTAGCTGTTCAGCTTTCTCAGCTCCAATTGTTAGAAACTTTTTAAAAGGCTAAGGCAAGAAAAGCTCTTATAATTAAGTACTATTCAAAATGCAAATGTAAGAATTTGCTCACCTGGCTTTAAGAAAACATGTCCCTAATATAGAAGAACATTGATGTATCAGTGGACTTGGATAGATTGTGAGCTAAAAGTAACACCATCCGTTGGATTTTCCAGGCAAGAATACTGGAGTGGGTTGCCATTTCCTTGTCCAGGAGCTCTTCCAGACCCAGGGATTGAACCCGGGTCTCCTGCATTGTAGGCATACGCTTTACTGTCTGAGCCACCAGGGAAGTCTCTTGCTTAATAATAGTAGCTACTAACATTGTAATGATAGTAGCTATTAATGTTTATGAAACATTTCCTATTGATTTAAGTTAATTATCGAACAATGATAATCTATTAATTATGGAAAAATAAGAGTGCTAGTTATTCTGAGCATGGGCTTCAATAGTTGTAGCGTGCGGGACTTGTTGCTCTGTGGCATATAGGATCTTAGTTTCCTGAACCCATGTCCCCTGCATTGCAAGGCAGATTCTTAACTGCTGGACCACCAGGGAAGTCCCCAGGAGTCTTTTCTTGAGTGCTCACTGCATTAGGAAAATAAAGATGAATTAGACCCAGACTCTGTGAGACCTCAGCAGCCTAACAGTTGAGTTTTCCTTCAGTAGTTCCTGGGTCTTGCCTCACACAGATGTTTACAGTCTTTGTTGTGAAAAATAAAAAGAGCACCCCGAAGCTGTAGGGAACACTCCAAAGTTAGGTATCCTTTGTCCTATACACAGGTGGCAAATTGTAACCAACTGTGGAGTGGAGGGAACCCCTATTTGTAGCATCTGCCTATTTCCACAGTGTAAATCCTCCATCATGGCCAGTTTCAAGCTACCAACATGATGTCACTGAATGCAGAGTTGCAAAGATAGGCATAGCACATCACTGTATAGTATTGTATAGATACAGTAAAAGTAAATAATTCCAAGAGCTTAGATAATAGTTACATATAGCAAATATAGTGAAATAAGAAAGTGATGAATTTAGAGTATTTATGTTTGTAATATAACTTATTTAACACTCATATAGTTTAATCTTCAGTGATGGCTGTGTTCAATAACTTATTTGCACAACTCCTGAAAATTTAACAAATGGCTCTCTCAAGCTAGTAGGAGCCTGCTTCCATGCACCACAGATTTACCTGTCACAATACTGCAGGGTAGCCATGGTCATACACAGCATGTGGCTGGGAACTGGAAACAAGGTGGGTGGGATGACTCTGACCCATGGATGATCAATGACCTTGGGTCACAGTAGAAGGAAGGAGCTGGGAGTAGCACTATGAGTTACCTCAATTATGCAGGTTATTTAGTTTTCTGTTAATGGTGTATTACATTTCTCCAAACTTGCTGCTGCTGCTGCTAAGTCGATTCAGTAGTGTCCGACTCTGTGTGACCCCAGAGACGGCAGTACAGCAGGTTCCCCCGTCCCTGGGATTCTCCAGGCAAGAACACTGGAGTGGGTTGCCATTTCCTTCTCCAATGCATGAAAGTGAAAAGTGAAAGTGAAGTCGCTCAGTCGTGTCTGACTCCTAGCAACCCCATGGACTGCAGCCTACCAGGCTGCTCCATCCATGGGATTTTCTAGGCAAGAGTACTGGAGTGGGGTGCCATTGCCTTCTCCGTCTCCAAACTTAGTGGTTGAAAATAACAGAAATTTGTCATCTCACAGTTTTGGAGGTTATTAGTCAGAAAGGGGTCTCACTGAGCTAAAATCAATCTCTTGGCAGGGCTGTGGTCCTTTTGGAGGCTGTGATCTCTAGGGGAGAATCCTTTTTCTTGCTTTCACCAGCTTCTAGAGACCACCTGCATTCCTTGGCTTTGTGGACTCCTTCTCCATCCTCAAAGTCAGCAACGTTGGGCTGATTCCTTTTCATGCTCCCATCTCTTTGGTTCTCTCTTTGGAAAGCTGATTAGCAAACTTAATTTCATGTGTAACCTTAATTTATGTAACTGAATTTATATAATTTATGTAATTGTCTGTATAATTTATGTATACATACAATATAAATGCCAAAGACTAGAACATGGATATCTTTGAGAGGCCATTTTTCTGTCTAACCTAGAATGTTATGTCTGCAACTAGTTCTGCATAGACAGGGCCCCCAAACCCTTCTGGAGAAGTTGCTTAGAGTCCTAAAAGGTGAGATACATGGAGGATTTCATGAAAGCTGCTAATTTGCCTCCGGTAATTTCAAATGGCAATAAGTTTTATGGTGACAATAAAACAGAGCAGAGAGAGATGGGAAAGGGAAATATCTAAGTAGGTGCTCAAGAAATATCTCTCTTAATTGGCAGTGTGTGGGCTAGCACCTGAATGTTGAGAAGGATGCAACTGTACTCAGTTCTGGGAAAGGCCAGGCTAAATATAATGAGCAGCAGCACTAAGGAAGGGCTGGCGGTATCTGGGGTTTAGCTCCCTTGAACCATCCTGAATAAGTACAGTGGGTTCACTATCCAAACTCATCTCTACGTGTCTCCTATTCCAACTAGATTTAGCCTTCTAAATTCTCCCTACAGAGAAATTCTGGAGTGCCACTGGAAAAAAAAACAGGTATAAAGTTTTTGAGGAACAGAAAGTATACGAGGTGAGGGGTGGTCAGTCAGTCAGTTTAGTCGCTCAGTTGTGTCTGACTCTTTGCAACCCCATGAATTGCAGCACACCAGGCCTCCCTGTCTATCACCAACTCCCGGAGTTCACTCAGACTCACGTCCATCGAGTTGGTGATGCCATCCAGCCATCTCATCCTCTGTCGTTGCCTTCTCCTCCTCCCCCCAATCCCTCCCAGCATCAGAGTCTTTTCCGATGAGTCAACTCTTCGCATGAGGTGGCCAAAGTACTAGAGTTTCAGCTTTAGCACCATCCCTTCATAGATTGTTCTAATATAAGGCCCTCAGTGAATCAGGCTTCTCTTTGTTCATACTCTTTACAATTGACCTTCCTCCTCCTTCTATCAAGAGGCAGTGTGTATTTCTCCAGTCCCTTCAATCTAGTCAACCAGACTGATGATCTGGCCATGTGATTTGCTTTGATCAATAGGATGTGGCAGCGGTGAGGTACAAATTCTAGAACCTAGACCTTAGGAAGGCTCAAGACTCGGCTCTTTGCCCTTTTGGAACATGAAGTGGGGAGGTCACAGCAACTAGAGTATGTAAAGCCTTAGTAGCATGGTAAGGAATATGGACTTTGTTCCCAGTGCTCTGTGGGTTCTTGAAGGTTTTAATAAGAATGTTATGCTTCAGAATATCACACTGCATGCTCTGTGGAGGAAAGATTTCAGCAGGGCAAGGATGGAAGAAGGGTGACCAGTTGGAAGGTTTTTTAAGGCATCTAGACAAGAGATGGTAGCAATGGAGGTAAGAAACAGTGGACAATGAATTGGCTTGGGAAGAAAATAGTGAATAACAGTCTTCTTTCTACAAATGCAAGGCTACATAAATACATATAGAATAAAGTTATAAACTTTAGAAAACCTAACAGGTTAATGTATATAAATCTGGATGTTGTATGTGACCATTTCCTCCAGTAAGACTGGCGACAGAGAAAACCAGAGGGAAAAAAACAATTATGAAGCAAAAGCACAGAGTGGAACAGGGGTGTGAGACATGAGGTCTGAGCAGTAAAATGTTACTACTTCCCACCTGCACATCCCCTACCTCCTGGACCTTGCCCTTGGGTTAAGTGAGAGACCTCTGGGTAGACCAGCCCCACCCCTTCCCTTTAGACAGCTCTAAAGGTATCTGTTTTATGAAGGTACAAGTCCAGATAAATACCAAGGAACACGACGTACCCTTTGGCAACCTGACACCTAATCTAGGACTCATTCACTTTATTTGAACTAAATATTAAGGGTTTCCTACATGTGGACACTTAACCTAAGGGACAAAAATACATTCTGCAGTGAAGGTTGAAGGACTTGGTTCCAGTTTTGCTCTGTCAGTGTGTTTCATGTGACTTGGGCAAGATGCGTCAGGGCTCTGCGCTAATTCGGTTATTCTTCTTTCTTGCTGTGACGGAAATAGGCAAAGCGTAAGAGTTTGGTCAAATGAAAAAGTTACAAAATTTCAAGCCCAGAATTCTGATTTTTAGTAGAGCTCCTCAAAGTTACAAATCTTCAGATTTCACCTCACTGATTACTCTTTACAAAATACAAACTTTGGTGCTAACTGCTCAGGAAGACTCGTGAGAAGGAAAGTTCTTTTCTTTTCTTATTCCCTCCCCACTTTTTAAAATTTCCCTGTGTAGCATGACATACATTTTCTGACTGGATTAACATAATAAATATTAACAAAGACAATACGTCATCATAAAAGATTCATAAATTGCTTTCTTTAATCCTTTCCTTATGTCCACTCATATAAACACTCTTTGTTGTCCATTACCTCAATAATTATGTGTGGTGACTGGCCGCAGGAATGTGAAACCAGGCCAGAGAAAATCTTTACTTAGCTTTTGGAATGACTGTATGGGGAGGTGCTAGTGGGGGTAGCTGAGCTCCCAGTGTCACTCTAAGAGCTGCTGCGCATAGCAGGTTTTGAAGCAGAATGGGTGGAGCTTTGAAGCTTGAAGGAAGTTCTTGATTTTCAGATGTATGCAAGGACAGAGAACGCATGACTCTACTGTACCATGAAATGATGTTTACTCAGAGACTGACAATATCATCTAACTAACCCAGTGTCAAGTCTGGTCATTGTCCATATGACCAAAGGAAGTTCCACACTGCTCTCAATGTATACATAACTGATTCCCTTTATTTGCAGAGTAGTACTCTATAAAATCATCACATCCACTGAATTAGTGAAGAGCATGGCTCCTAGGGAAAACACAGGGATAGGATCATGACAGCCTCTGGTCACACTTTTGTCAACCAAACAACATATAACCTAGTTTTCGGTGTGTTTCTATTTAAAGGCAACTTACTTAATATATATTGTTGATTCACTAACACTGAACTAATGGCCAACAACTCTGAACTTGAGCTCTGCAGCTCCTGTTTTCTTCCTGCTGTTCTCTGAGCTACCCACACATACTTCTAGGAAAGTACTCCTTTGGAGCCAAGATAGTTTGAGTCAGTTCCTGACACCTGCAACTGAAAAAAATTTCTAAAACAGTATGCTGTTAAATGTTTTAACAATCATCACAGTGTTTGCATATTTGTAGTAATTCCAAGTGATCTTCATTTATGCCACTCCCTACAAGTATATCATGGTTAGAAGTTGAGAACCATCACTGGCAAGCATATGAGTTAACAGAAAAATTCTAAAATTTTGTTATTGTGAAATGTAACACCCATACAAAAAAGGTGCACACACAAAAAATGTACCTCATGAGGAATTAACACAAAGTTAACACCTTTGTAACTATCACACATAAATAGAACATTGCCAATACTACCTGAAGCCCATCTCACGGCCTCTTCCAGTACTTATCATCCTCTTCCACCCGAAAACAGTAAAGCTCCCGACTTTTATGGCTATCACTCTTAATTTTCTTTCTAGTTTTAATACTTAGGCATGCATCCTGAATCTTATAGTTGAATTCTGCCATTTTTGAATGATATATAAATGAAGTTATATAGTATATTTTGGGGGAAATTTGGTTTCTCTTGTTCTGTATTATTTTTTGAGATTCATCCAGTAGTTAATTGTAGTTGTAGTTCAGCTTTTTTTCATTGCTATTTAGTATTCCATGATACCAATATACAATTATTTCTAGTAACTATTCATTGATAAGCTTTTTTGGCTATTATGAATAATACTGCTATGAATATTCTTGGTGAATACATGCACACATGTTTTGAGTATATACATGAGAAGAATTGTTGGATCCTGAATATGTATCTTTTCAGGTGAGTGGATAATACCAAGCTCTTTCCTAAGTGTCTCTTCCAGGTTATATTCCTACCAACATTTAAATTTTTATTTTATTTTTGGGGGGTGTTGGGTCTTCATTGCTGCGCATGGGCTTTCCCTGGTTGTGGAGAGTGGGGGCTGCCCTCTAGTTGAGGTGGGTAATCTTGTCGTGGTGGTGGCTTCTCATAGTGTACAGCACAGGCTCAAAGCTGCAGTAGCTGCAGCATGTGGGCTCAGTAGCTGCAGCTTACAGGCCCTAGACCATGGGCTTCAGTAGTTGGCACATGGGATTAGTTGCTTCATGGCATATGGGATCTTCCCAGACAAGGGATCTAACCCATGTCCCCTGCACTGGCAGGTGGATTCCTACCCATTGCACCACTAGGGAAGGCTCTCATCAATATGTTATGACAGTTTCTCATTTTATATTCTCATTCACTCTTCTCAATCTTTTAAATATTAGCCGTTTGTGTGGGTGTGTATGGCATTTCACTGTGGTTTTAATTTCACTTCCTCCTGGTTGCTAATGAAACTTAACACCCCTTTGCACGTTTAATGGCCCATTTGTGTATTTTCCTTTGTGAATTGCCTGTTGGAAGTCCCTTGCTCATTTTTCTATCTGGTTGCTGGTCTTTTTTCTTATTGATTTGTAAGAGCTCTTTATATATCTGGATAAGGGACACCTTTGTTTGATATATATATTGCAAATGCCTTTTCAGTCACTTAATGGTGTCTTTTGAGGAAGAGATTCTGCAATGTGCTCGATTTAGCAGTCGGGATTTGAAAACAATTTTTTTGCAACTGACAGAACGGCTAGATTAAGCAGTGGAAATATAAATTTCTCAGGTCAGTACATAGGCTCTCTAACCAAAGTTGCATATTCTTTCTTTGGAATGTTAGTTCTGAAATAGCATTTTATTTTTAAATAATTGAAACTTCCATTACAGTACAAACTACAGAAATACACTTAACAATATTTAATTCTGCCGCTTGGTGGTGCCATGGAAAACTAATAATAATAATTTAAAAAATTCTGCAAGTTTGCTGGATAGTAGGGCTTGGCTGTCAACTGAAAAGTATAAACAACATTTTTAAAAGTTTGTAATCCTTTCCTTACATTACAGTGGCTGAAAAGTGCATATACCAGCTTATGCTTTCACTTTAAAATTCCAGGCATACTCAGAGTCGAATGTCAAACAGGAAAATAGGAGGTGTTTTTTTAATCATGGAAAATATCAAACGTTCTAAAATAACAATATAACTAACATCCCTTTTCCTATTACCTGGATAATAAATGTTAACTTCCAGTCACATTCACTTGAAAAAATTAAATAAAAATAAAATTTATGCTTCTTTGTTCTTTTTCATTCCCCTTTCTTCGTTTTCTCACTAGAGGCAATCACAAGCCAGAATTAGATGTGTATCCTTCCAGTTCTTGTTTCTCTATTTTTAGTACATGTTCATGTGTCCATGAGCAGCACAAATGTTGCTTTATATTCTTCAAATGTATCTTTTCATGCTGTAGTATACTGCAATTTGCTTTTTACAAACAGTGTTTTGTCATGTTGATAGAGATTCATGCAGATATATACAGATCTAGGTTATTAGTTTTGTTAAACTGCAGTGCTGTAATTTATGGCAACCAAGTATCCTAAATTATTTATTCCTCTATGAACATTTCAATGTTGCAATAAATGCAATGCTTAGAATATCTAACATATAATACGTCCTCAAAACATATTTAATGAGCAAAGCGGCATAAAGTATTTCAGGCAGACTACTATTTGCTTCAATTGTCCAGTTACATGTCGTTAACGTCCACCCTATCTGCTTGCGTGGCAGGGATCATTCCCTGAAATTTCCTAAAAGCTTTTTACCCAATTCTCTGAGAAAACGCTCTGATGCAGTGCCAGTGTGGGGGCAGGGCTGGGCGGGTGGAATGGGTAGAGAATGGACACAAAGACATCTCAACGTCAAAATATAAGACAAAGGTTTGTCTGGAGCAGAACAGGGTGAAGTAGCGCGCGTTATAAAATTGGGGGAAAGTTTATAATGCAGGCCATGTCCGGTGCTACCATATCCGGATAGCAGGTAGCGGAATACAGAGGTCTTTCTCTCCGAGCACCTTCTGAAAGATGTAACCATCAAACGACAGACAGTTGCCATGGGAACCAGTGGGGGGGGACAGTGTGTTCGACCAGAATTCTTGATGCGCTTAGAATGTTTCTTCTTCCGGTCCTCGATTCTTCGCACCACCGCCCCTCTCCGCCGTCCCCCGCCCATTCTGTGGGCTCTTATCATTTTCTTCCCCTTTTAATGCTCTCCTTCCCTGTTCTGGGTCGCCATCTTGGACCATGCGTCAAGATGGCGCCCCTTGCCCCCTCCAGAGGCAGAGCCCACGGGCGCCAGAGATTCTGCGCGCGTACGTGCTCGGGCGCGGGAGGGTGGGGCGGTGATGTCAGACGTCGCCCCGCCCACGGTGGTCGCTCCACCCCTGGCCCCACTCCTCCTTCCTCTCACCCGGAGAACCCGGAAGTGGAGGAGGAGGCGCGGCGGCGGTGGCAGAGCGGGCAGGAGCTGGTGGAGCCATACCCGGCAGCGTGTCTGGGGTTGGGGGCGGGGGGTGGGGCTGAGTGGCCTGGGCAGTCTGGCCTGGACAGGGCGGGGGAGGCCATGGCCTCGGCAGAGTTGCAGGGGAAGTACCAGAAGCTGGCTCAGGAGTACTCTAAGGTACCCGTCGTATGCGGGGAGTAGGGGGTCCCCGGTCCTGCGGCCTCGGGTTGCCTTGGCAGCGACTTGTCGGGACAGAGGGAGAAGGCGGAGGGGGCATGCGAGCGCGCCCCTCCTGTCTCCTCCGCCTTCTGTATCCACCATTACCGCGCTTCCACCTGCAGTTCCCAGGAGATGGGGCCGGGCGGTGTCTGGTCGGTGTGCGTTTCTGCGGGAAGGAGCAGGAGTTTGATTCTTCCTTCTCACTGAACTAGCGGGCATGGACAGGGATGTCAGAAATCCTGGCTTCCGCCTCTGGTGCTGGTCGGGAGGGGCAGGGAAAGGTGAGGACCATCGCTTTCCTGCTGCTTCCTCAATTTTCCCAGCCCGGCGATGGGAAGGATCAAGCTTTCTCCTTTCCCACAGGAATGATGTGAGGATAAAGAGATTTATCTGCCTCCCCCCCACCCCCCACAATTAAATCTGAAGTGTAAATAGAGTCATGCGTGTAAACTACTTCACCAGAGATAGGTGGTTACGAATGGATTCAGTGCTTTGGAAAGACGTTGTCTGAAAATGATTTTGAAAGCTGGAGTGCTAGGGCTGTGTCCTTTTCTCTTTTTCTTGGGTCACCTGGAGTGGGGCAGAGCACCCAGAAGATGCTCAGAACATGTTGAATTAAGCAAAATAGTGACCTTTCCCTTTGTCATATTTATGGCATCAGTCTTTTAACTGATGGGACCCTTTTCTTGGAAAAGGGCGGTGCTGCTTTTCTGTGTAGTGTGGTTCTGCCTCAAGAATATTCTAATGAAGTTCTAAAAGCAGAATCTTGCATCTTTGGAAATAGATTCAGTAGTCATTAAACTTGGTTTTCGGTGATCTTGGCATTCAAGGGAGCATGGGGAAGCTTAGACTCTTTTTTACTTTGGAGAAACTGAGACACGCTTTAAAAAATTTCATATAACGGATATGCACCAAGGTGAAATGCATTGTTTTGTGAAAAATAAAACCTGTGCCTAAACATACACATTTAAGTCCTCACAATCACATGGAAGCCTTTTGAGATACTGTTATTCCAGTGGTGCTACTATTGGCAAGAGCTTCCCCAGTAGCTCAGAAGGTAAAGAATCCACCTGCAAAGTGGGAGGCCTGGGTTGGGAAGATCCCCTGGAGGAGGGCATGGCAAACCACTCCAGTATTCTTCCCTGGAGAATCCCCATGGACAGAGGAGCCTGGTGGGCTACAGCCCAAGGGGTCGCAAAGAGTAGGACAGACTGAGCATCTAAGCACGACCATTGGCAAAACTTCTGCATTTCCATTTGAATTTGTCTCTAAGAGCCTCTGGCAAGATGTTAGCGATGGCAAGTTTTTATTCTCTGAAGGCATTTTTTGTTTGTTTGAAAGGTCCAGAAATTATTTGGAACAAATCCATGTGATGAAGTGTGGTGGGTAGAGGATGGCAGTCCAGACACTTGGCTTTCCTATTTTGGGGTGAAAATGTTTCATGAGTATAAAGTAAGGGGATTGATTTTCTTTTCCAGATAGTAAACAAGCTCAGAAGGCAATTCCAAATGGCAGAAGAGAGTTCCAGAAATATTTTGAGCAGTGACCACACTGCTGAAATAACAGCCTCCCAAAAGTAGTGGAAACTTTGAAAAGATTTTATTCTTTTGGCTATGTAAGCTCTTTTGTTTAGCAAACAGTTATATGCCACCTGTGAACAGTCCCAGGCCTCATTGAGTGAGGCAGAGTTCCACCTTAAGGAGAACCCTTTAATAGAATATTCAAATGTTGTACATAAAATTAATACAAGACGACAAGTGTTAGACCAGTGGGCGCACAGAAGAAATGGCAGGTAAGAGTAGAAGTTACTCAGACTGGGGAGTAGCGGATAGGGAGGAAATGATGGATGGTAGTATTCCAGGCAAAGGAGACAGTCTCTGCTGACATGAAGACACGGTCAGATACATGACAGAGAGTGGTGAAGTATGGTTGGAGGGATAATTTGGACCCGATCATGAAGAGTTGTGGATGTCAAGTAAGAAATTTGAATTTTGAATAAATGGAATAGACACTAAAGGTTTTCAAATGGGAGAGTGACATTGCTTTTAGAAAGATAACTGGTAGCTATGAGGAAGATGGACTGAAATGGGGAAAGACTGGAGAAAAGGAGACCAGACTGCAGGCTTTTTGAATAGTATCAGGGAGAGTTACATAGGATTAAATAAAATTTGTGACTGTTTAGATGGAAAAGGCTTAAATTTAGGAATTATGGTTGACAAGTATGGTTTAGCTTATCTGTTTTTTGAGTGCCTGCTTTGCACGCAGCTGCAAACTTATGAAGAATATGGATGGAAGTGTCAGGGCACTCATCCTTGTGTCTCATTCATTCTGTGGGACGTGATGAATGAGGGAAGACTGAGAGTTGACCCTGAAATTAACGCATGGACTGCTCTGACAGAACACCGCTGCCAACTGGCAGAGGAGGGTGGGTCAGAAGGCACGCCAGTTTGCAGTGAAGGTTAGATGTAATCATAATATTATGGTTGGAAGGCATGCTGAGGCCATCTGATTCACATAGTAGGTTGAAGTAATGTTGGGGTCATTGTCGAAAATTTCTAGTGGAGGCAGACTGGCTGAAAGTCAGGACAAAGGCCAGAACTTTTAAAATAATTCCCCTAAACATGATAGTTGAACTTGGAGAGTTAATCACTTTAGGTAGATTCTTTGGGGAACACCTGTGGGAAGGCTGGGACAGTAGGAGATGCTAAGGGTACTGTAGGGGGTCTGCCAGCCTTGAAGTTGTCTCCCTGTTGGGCCAGACCATTTTTCATCCTTTTAACTGCATGTGATGGAAATTTCAGAATGTGAGAACAGGGATTGGTCAAAAGATTTCATGTGATTTTTGTTCCCTGTTGATTCTAGTGCCAAGCAATTTCTAGATAAGATTTGTGCTACCAGCTAAGCCTACTAACTTAGGGGTAAAGAATCCACCTGCAATGCAGGAGACGCAGTTTGATCCTTGCATCAGGAAGATTCCCCTGGAGAAGGGAATGGCTACCCACTCCAGTATTCTTTCCTGGAGAATCCCATGGACAGAGGAGCCTGGTGAGCTGCAGTCAATGGGGTTACAAGAGTCAGACTCAAGTGAGTGACCCAGCAAGCAGTATGCATGCTACCTTCAGCCCTGTGCCTATGGAAGGGGGTATTTTACCTTTTTGTTAGCTTTGTTTGTGGGCTGATGTTGAATTTCAGTTTTGTCTCCCTTTTTCCTTATTTAGGATACAAAGAAAAATGATGTCCTTTTAAGCTATAGAAGGAGGCCTAAATATCAAGAGAGCAGCAAGCATGATCCCTCAACCAATGACACTTGCAGAATCTTCTTGTTCTTATTTAATGCAGATCTCAGTCTGTGTGCCAGGAAGGGGCCCATTTCTCCCTTTATAACTTCTGTCATAATCTTTTTTGCCCCTGAGAAAGAGCAAAATCAGTCTGAGGAGCTTCCATTAAAAGAGACTGAGAGTTTCGTTAGATAAAAGATGAACCATGGAGGCTGAAGCAGATGACAATTTCTGAGGCAGACAGGTTGCTAAAACATAAAGTGTATGGAAAGGCCAGTTAAAGTGGAGGTTAAGACATTAGTGGTTTGGGCAATTAGGCAATCATTGTAGGCTTTTAAAATTTCTGGTTTAACAGTTTTGGGGCGGGGAAGGGGTTAGAAGCTGGTTTTCAGAGATTTATGAAGTTAATAGGTAATAGTTGGAGGCTGCCTCTTTGAGATGTGAGGGAGAGTTAATCAGGGCCTCATTTTGACTACACTGTTGACTTAAGAACCAGAGACCATTTCTTACTTGGTGTGTATCTTTCTGGAAAAGAGGCTGAGGGCACACAGTCCTGACCCATTTGATTTCAGTCTGCTTTCTCTGCACAGGCTTCTGCATTCTTGCCTGACACAATGTCCGTGTGGAAACAAGTGTCAAATCTAACCATCTTTCCATTGTTTGTGGTATCCTGGGTCAGTGGTTCAAAGCGTAGCCCTGGGATCAGCAGCATCAGTGTTGGGAATGGGGTGCATCTACCCTGGATTTACTGAATCTGAAACTGGTGGTCAGACCTGGGAATCTGTGTTGTAACAAACCTCTCCAGTGATTTGCGTGCACACCAGAGTTTGAGAACCACCAAGAAATGGTGTCAGTTTAGTAGCTTTTGCTCAGATAAAGGTAATCTTTTTAAAGCTCTTTTCAAAGCTGTAAAAACCAGTGGGAAAGCTGGATCCTATTTCTCTAATGGTTTACCTTGCAATTGATGCTTCTTGTAGTTATGAAGGAGATTGCCTTTGGAAACTTTTTAGATTGGTACTCTTAGATGTGCTCATTTTAGGAAAGGATCAGTTTTGCTTACCAGACAGCAGAGCTTGGCTGAATCTGATTGCTTCCTCTTGTAAAAGAAGTAAGACTCAGGAGCTGGACTAAAGTAAAATGGAGTATCAGTTTTTTTCTACCCTAGTGTATTGGGTTCACTACTAAAGGTGCTGTGCACTGGAGCTTTCCAGGAGAATGAAAATGTTCTGCATGTTTGCTGTCTGGTAGGGAATCCACTAGCACGTGGGGCTGTTGAGTACTTGAGACGTGGCTAGCTCAGCTGAGGAACTGAATTTTGGATTTTATTTAAGTCATTTAAGTTTATTTTTTATTTTATTTTTGATTGCATCAGATCTTAGTTGCAGCACGCAGGCTCCTCTTTGCACCTCATAGGCTTTTCTCTAATTGTGGCATGGGGGATCCCAGTTCCCCAACCAGGGATTGAACCCATGTCCCTTGCACTGGAAGGTGGATTTCCATCCACTGGATCACCAGGGAAGTCCCAGTAATTTAAGTTTTAATAGGAACATGTGGCTATGGACCACCTTGCTGAACTGTGCTAGGTTAGCCCCTAGATCAGGGCATCGCAAACGTAAATATCCGTGTGACTCACCTGAGAGGTGAAAGGGGTAGTCACTCAGTCATGTCTGATTCTTTGCCATTCCATGGACTGTAGCTCACTAGGCTCCTCTGTCCATGAAATCCTCCAGGTAAGAATACTGCTGTGGGTTGCCATGCCCTTCTCCAGGGAATCTTTCTGACCCAGGGATTGAACCTGGGTCTCTTGCATTGCAGGCAGATTCTTTACCATCTGAGCCATCAGGGAAGCACCATGTTAAACTGCAGATTCTGGTTCAGTAGGTCTGGGGTGGGGCCTAGATTCTGCTCCCAGGTGATCCTGCTACAGCTGTCCCTAGACCACACTTTGAATAGCAAGGCCTTAGAGAGTCAAGGGGTATCCTACTCTTAATTCAGCTGAATTGCCAAGCAGTCACTGATGAGGCAGACTGCAGAGTTGGGGTGGGGGTTTTGTCCTACTGAATTTCCCTACACGCAGGGAAATTCAGTAGGGACAAGAGAAAGAGTTTTGTTTGAAGGCAGGTCTGAAAGGAGGTTTTCTTCCCAACTCAGTGACAAAAGGATCTCAACCTTTAGTACACAGTATGTAGCCCACAGTTACTTTATGCTTTTCCAGGGCGAGGAGCAAGTTAGTAGGTGGAGAGAAAGACTGAGTGGTATTCCCACAGCTGTAGAATACCTAAAATGTTACAACTGGGAGTTTTTTAAAGGCTCATCCAGGCTAGAGACACTGAAACTGGTCTGCTGGTGACTTAAGTATTCTGAAATCAGGGTTTTTGGTGAGGCTTAGGAATGGGCTTCAGGTTGTCTGCTGCATACATTATTTTGTAATAGAGAAAAGCTAGATGTCTAAAGATGTGTTTTATAGGGTTGTAAAACATGTATAAGGGCTTCCCAGATGGCACTGTGATAAAGAACCTGCCTGCCAATGCAGGAAATGCAGGTTTGATGCCTAGGTCAGGGAGATCCCCCGGAGGAGGAAATGGCAACCCACTCCGGTATTCTTGCCTGAAAAATTCCATGGACAGAGAGGCCTGGCAGGCTATAGTCCATGGGGTCACAAAGAGCTGGACTGAGCACGCATGAAAACATGTATAAACGTCAGAAGGCCCATTGTATGGAAGCAGTTATGTAAGAGTGAACACAGTCTTGCTGAGGATTAGATGAGAAATAGCATATAAGCTATTCATCTCTTTCCCCACAAACTCTTCTAGTAGTTTGTGATAGAACATAGTAAATCTCTAATCTTGGGCCAGTTATTCTACCACACATTGGCAGAGCGGCATGAGAGAGATCGTAGGTGACTCACCCCACTCTCTGTGTCCCTGGAGAAACAGCTTTGTGGTAAGTCTGACTGAAGCCGGGCTGATCCAGAAGCAGAGTCACACAGAGTAGTCCGTGCACTGGTTGTCAGAGAGGTAGGCTCAGGACTTTTGAAGGTGCTGGGTGTCCAATAGGACCATGAGGTTCAAATCGTTTGGAGAAGGGCTTTAAAGAGGGACTGTTGAAGTAATGATGGTCTCTTGTAGAATGCATTGCATTTATTGTTTATTTTTGGCTGTGTTGGGTCTTAGTTGCAGCATGCAGGCTCTTCTTGCAGCATGAGGGCTTCTCTCTAATTGCAGCACCCATGGCTTAGTTGCCCCCACGGCATGCGGGATCTTAGTTCCTTGACCAGGGTTTGAACCTGTGTCTCCTGCACTAGTGGGTAGGTTCTTGACCACTGAGCCACCAGGAAAGTCCCTACGAAGGGTTACATTTAGACACCTTATAGTTACATTAGTGGTCCTCAACCTTTTTGGTACCAGGGATCAATTTTGTGGAAGACAGGTTTTCCACAGACTGGCAGAGGGGAGGGGTGGTCTCAGGATGATTCAAGCATATTACATCTATTGTGCACTTTGTTTCTATTATTATTACATTGTGATATATAATGAAGTAATTATATAGCTCACCGTAATGCAGAATCAGTGGGAGCCCAGAACTTGTTTTCCTACAACTAGATGGTCCCATCTGGGGGTGTTGGGAGGGCAATGGGCAACAGCTGTAAATATACCCACAACTTCACTCCCTCGCATGCAGCTCACTCCCTGCTGTGTGGCCTGGTTCCTGCTGCTGCTGCTGCTGCTAAATCGCTTCAGTCGTGTTCGACTCTGTGCGACCCCAGAGACGGCAGCCCATCAGGCTCCCCTGTCCCTGGGATTCTCCAGGCAAGAACACTGGAGTGGGTTGCCATTTCCTTCTCCAATGCGTGAAAGTGAAAAGTGAAAGTAAAGTCGCTCAGTTGTGTCCGACTCTTAGCGACCCCATGGACTGCAGCCTACCAGGCTCCTGCGTCCATGGGATTTTCCAGGCAAGAGTACTGGAGTGGGGTGCCATTGCCTTCTTCAGGCCTGGTTCCTAACAGGCCAGTTATCAGTTGTGGAAGGTGGCCTGGGGGTTGGGGACCCCTGCTTTATAGCATTTAATGTGATAATTAAACATTTATCAAATGCTTTCTCTGTCCATATTATTGATCTTTCATTGTAGGCAGGAGATATAAGGGATTATACTGTAGTTTCTACTGTGAAGGATAGTTTAATTGGCAGATGGGACATGAGTGTAGAAATCATACATAAATTAGTGAATGTAAAATGTACTATAAAGACTGAATACTTTTATAAGTGATGTCCTGTTACTAGTAAGTGCCCAGGAAACTGAGGGCATTGTCTCTGAGGGCATTGTCTCTGTCTCTATAGGGGCACTATAGAGAATGATTGGGAAAAATTTTTGGAAGTAGGATCAGAGTAGAAAGTAGGTTCTAGAAGAACAGTTGGGGTTTGGTTGGTCAACATGAGAAAATGCTGTGTTTTTGAGTCAAGGTAAAGCTAGTCAGAAGATCACAAGACCATGAAAAATGAGTTTGAAAAGACCAGGAGGGTTTCTGAGTTGGGATTCAGAGGACTGTTTCTCTACTGAATGGAACAGTAGTGCATGGCACAGCTGCTGGAAATAGGCTGTATCATCTCCTGGAGAATTTCCTTGTCCTAATGGAGACTTCAGGGCAGTTGTTTCTCAGTTACGTCCACGTCCACTGGAGTCTCCACACTCGTCTCCTAGAGGCATTAGTGACCACCTGTAACTGTTTCTAAGACAAACACTGCATTTGCCTTCCCACTGTGGTGAATGCTGGTGAGGAGAAAGATAAGATTCTGAAAGACCAGACTGGTTATAGCAGTATCTGCATTTGACAAGATGCTGGTCAGTAATGCAGAGATGTGACAGTGGCTGAAATGCAGGAAGATGCTAAATGCCAAGTGTAATTAACAAGGCAGTGGAGAGCTCGGCCGAACTCATCCTTTTCTACCTACCAAATAGTAGAAGGGGATTTTAGATAAATATTTCTAAAAGCTGCATTTTTCTGTTGAGTGGTACCACTGGAACACTGTGTTTGAATTGTTATCAATTCAGCCAACAGTATTTTCCAAAGGAAAATCAAAATCATTTTTCTTTATGATCAGATTAACTTCCAAACAGTAGTGATTTGAAAAATTTAATTTTGCTTTTTTTGACAAAGTAGGCTGTTCAGTTTGCTTTAAATAGCTTCTAAGTGTGCCTTAGGAATTACAGGTGAGGTTTTCCTGTTTGCTTGTTTTAAAAATGTTTGCAGTTCTGGTCCTACAGAAAATTATCAGTTCAGCAAATTTCAGACTTCATCCCTAGTCTTTGAGGCAGTCAGTCAGAGGTTCTAAAGACCGCACAAAGAAGATGATCATAGATCAAAGTTAGAATGGGGGTACGAAATGAAACCTAAACCCTCAAGTAATACTGCTGTCCTTTGGCTATATGAGTTTGAAAATATTTATTGAATTCTGTTACCTAGGTTACACGTTATCCAAAAAATATATTGAGATTGCTTAAAGGGTAGTATACCATGTGTTGGAAGTCAGTACTAAAGTAGTGGTTTAATCTCTCTTTTGTACTTCTAGAGCAGATAGGCTTGAGGCCATATGGTTTCCATTGTATCTACTCATTTCTGTCACTATAACTCAAAAGCAATCATAGACAATTCATCAGTAATGAGTTTGGCTGTGTTCCTGCAAAACTTTAAAATAGGTAGCTGTCCAGTTTGGCCCAGGTACTTTAGTTTGATTGGAGAAGGAAATGGCAACCCACTCCAGTACTCTTGCCTAGAAAATTCCTTGGATGGAGGAGCCTGGTGGGCTACAGTCCATGGGGTCACGAAGAGTCGGACATGACTGAGTGACTTCACGACGACCTTAGTTTGATAACTCCTGTTCTAGAAAATTTAATGTCCACATTTTTTAAAGCAGGAAATGCTTTTATGATTATCTTTTCTCTTCCCTTTAAATTGTAAACTTTTTGAAATAGGGACCATTTCTTTTACTTCTTTCTCCCCTATATCATTAGCATAGTCCCTTTGTTTTGTTTAGTCACTCAGTCATGTCTAGTTCTTTGTGACTCCACGGACTGCAGCACGCCAGACTTCCCTTTCCTTCACTATCTCCCAGAGTTTGCTCAAACCTTTGTCCATTGAGTTGATGATGTCAACCAACCGTCTCATTCTCTGTCACCCTCTTCTCCTGCCTTCAGTCTTTCCCAGCATCAGAGTCTTTTCCAGTGAGTTGGCTCTTCGCATCAGGTGGCCAAAGTATTAGAGCTTCAGTATCAGTCCTTCCAATGAATATGCAGGGTTGATTTCCTTTAGGATGGACTGGTTTGATCTCTTTATTGTCCAAGGGACCGTCAAAAGTCTTCTCCAACACCACAGTTTGAAAGCATCAATTCTTCAGCACTCAGCCTTCTTTATGGTCCAACTGTCACATCCATATGTGACTACTGGAAAAACCATAGCTATGACTATATGGACTTTTGTAGGCAAAGTGATTTCTCTGCTTTTTAGTCCACTGTCTAGGTTTGTCATAGCTTCTCTTCTAAAGAGCAAGTGTCTTTTAATTTCATGGCTGGAGTTACTGTCCACAGTGATTTTGGAGCCCAAGAAAATGAAGTCTGTTACTGTTTCCACTTTTTCCCCATCAATTTGCCTTGAAGTGATGGAACTGGATGTCATGATCTTAGTTTTTGGAATGTTGAGTTTTAAGCCAGCATTTTCACTCTCCTCTTTCACCTTTATCAAGAGGCTCTTTAGTTTCTTTTTGCTTTCTGCCATTAGGGCGGTATCATCTTCATATCTGAGGTTATTGATATTTCTGGCAATCTTGATTGCAGCTTGGGCTTCATCCAGCCTGGCATTTTGCATGATGTGGAGGTTTAATCACTAAATCTTGTACAACTCTTGCAACCCCATGCACTGTAGCCTGCCATGCTCCTCTGTCCAAGGGGATTCTCCAGGCAAGAATGCTGGAGTAGGTTGCCAGTTCCTTCTCCAGAGGAATCTTCCTGACCCAGGAATCAAACCTTGGTCTCCTGCATTGCAGGCAGATTCTTTACAGACTAATCTACAAGGGAAGGCCTATGATGATGTACTCTGCATATAAGTTAAATATATATAGCCTTGACGTACTCCTTTCCCAGTTTTGAACCAGTCTGTTGTTCCATGTCTGGTTCTAGCTGTTGCTTCTTGACCTGCAATACAGGTTTCTCAGGAGGCAGGTAACATGGTCTGTTAATTTCATCTCTAAGAATTTTCCACAGTTCATTGTAATCCACACAGTCAAAGGTTTTAGCATAGTCAATGAAGCAGAAGTAGATTTTTTTTAAAATTCTCTTGCTTTTTCTATGGTGCAACAGTTGTTGGCAATTTGATCTCTGGTTCCTCTGCATTGTCTAAATCCTTGTTGTACATCTAGAAGTTATTGGTTCATGTACTATTGAAGCCTAGCTTGAAAGATTTTGAGCATTACCTGGCTAGCATGTGAAATGAGTACAATTGTGCTGTAGTTTGAACATTCTTTGGCATTGCCTTTCTTTGGGATTGGAATGAAAACAGACCTTTTCCAGTCCTGTGGCCACTGCTGAGTTTTCCAAATTTGCTGGCATATTGAGTGCAGCACTTTAACAGCATCTTCTTTCAGGATCTGATGATCTGAACCACAGTTAGCTCCTGGTCATATGGCAAACTAGAAGTGTATCTGTTGTCCCTTTGATTCTACTCTCTTAATAAGAGCTCTGTTACTATTTGTGGAGCATGTTATCATTTAGAAAGTGCTTTGACATATCTTTTCTTATCTGATTCTCACGACAACCTCAGAAGAATGAAGATAGGGTAGGTGTATTGCCCCACTTTGTAGTCCATATAACAAAAGATTAAGTGAGTATCTCTAGTTTATATTGTCTAGGACGAGACAGAGCAAAATTTGGATCTTCTTTTGTGGTAGTGAACCCTGATCTCTAACTTTCTAAAAACAGAAGCAGCTCATCTTTTTAGTCTGTCTTGCTCAAACTGTATATCCTGCAGTGTTCCTGTTTTTCTTAGAATCTTAGTTCAGTTTTCCCTTGAGTGTCAAATGCTCAGTTTAAAGTTTAGCATTCAAATATTCCTATTCTTTTGGCACAGAAAAGGGTCATTTCTGTTTTCAAGACAGAGATGTGAGCTGCACAGAATTAGAAATAGATATATTTTTTTTAAGCTCATGGATAAAATCACCCCATTCATTTAGTTTCTCAGAGAAGAACCTGGTCTTTCATGGTCTTTATACTGAGTCCTGAGACTGTGTGTGTGTAACCCTTTGGTGTCAGCTACGCTGCGCTGGTGTATTTGTACGCACGTGCTCTGTGTTGTGCTTGTTGATAGTTGCAGAAGGGGATTGCTGCAGAAGATTTATCTTTCAAATCCCTGCTGGTGATGGTGATACAGATGTAACCATGAATAAAAATTCATCAAGCTGTATAATTTTGCTTTGTATATTTTAAGATAAAGATCGACCCCAACTTAAAAAAGTTAACTACAAAAGAAACCCAAGTCCTGCCTCCCCCAAAACTTCTTCCATCTCACCAGCCTACTACTGTTCTCATTTATATTTAGCTTTATAAAACAATAGCCAGTATTGTCTAAACGGCATTATGCCTGGAGTCAGAACTACTGGAGTCTGATTCTCAGCATTGCCACTTACCTTCTCTGTACCTTAGTTTGCTCACGTGTGAAGTGGTGGTAATTATAGCACCTGTTTCATCGGGTTGTGAGGATTGATGAGGTAGTACATTACATGTAAAGTATTTAGGAATGAGCATTCAAATGCTAGCTGCTATTGTTATTAATTTCTGAATTAAACTTGCTTCTCAGTTGCTTTTGTACACTGCTTCTGCTGATGCCTGATTGTAAGTCCTCCCTTCCTGAGGCTGAAGTGAGTGATAGTTGCATGGCTAATATTAGGCACAGTATCCTGCTGGGTGTGTTGATGCCCTATAGTTTGGTTCTCTGTAGAATTCTTATTCCATACTTAGTCCAGTTGTATGTATTTTACAGGTGAATGGTATGTCAGAGTTATAAGGAAAATGGCATACTTAATACCCTATTGTATATATATATTTTTTTATTGTATAGTTTTTATTTAGGGAGGTGATTGGTTTCATGGAAAGAACCATGTACATGGGAGGTCAAGAGACCTGGATTTTAGTCTTAATTTTGCATTGTTTAGTTTTATGTCATTGGGCATCTCAGCCTCTATGTCTTTATTTGTAGAATGGCACGCTGGTTGTCTCTGCTTTCCTCTTGAGGGCTCATTTGTATGTGAGCTGAAAGTTACTCAGTGTACAGATTCCTATAAAGTGATGGTAAGTGATTTCCTTGCTGTAAGTGGTTGCTTTATATTAAAAATTAATTATTACTTCCTCTGTTTTCAGCTTCGGGCTCAGAATCAGGTCTTGAAGAAAGGTGTCGTGGATGAACAAGCGAATTCTGCTGCTTTGAAGGTAGGCTACTGTTTGTGTTGTGAGAGTTAGATTAGTGTTTAGTGAAGCTTACAGCAGGGGATTCAGCCCATTTTGTGGGTTAAATTCCCAACTCTGACACTGATTCACTAGGGATAGGGGAGGGTAATCGAATTTTTTTTTGTGTGTTTAACTTTCTTACTCATTTAGGTATGAATGTGATGTGCTTTGACTTCTTAGCTGGAGATTACAAAAATGTCTTATGGGACTGCATCTAATGCATTTCTCTCATACCCAGCTTCTTTCATAGCTAAACTCATCAGGACAAATGGGGCTTCTTATCTGGCTTGATCTGACAGCACTCTGCAGGGACTGGGTCATACTCATGTTTATATCCCTAGCATTCAGCAGATTGTCCCCTGATAAATGGGTCTGAAAGTGTGAATCATTTAGTGCATTAATCTTGCTTTGGGTTGAGCTGTTTAATAGTAATAACCTGTGTTAATGATGACTGAGTGATCCATCAGCACCTTTAATTGAGAGGAGAAATATGATGGGAGAAGAAGAATTTGTTTCTACCTCATTTTAGCAGACATGTAATAAATACTGCTTGAAAGTGTTAGTTGTTCAGTCATGGCCAGCTCTTTGTGACCCCAGGGACTATATAGCCTGCCACACTCCTCTGTCCATGGGATTCTCCAGGCAAGAATACTGGAGTGGGTTACAGTTCCCTTCTCCAGGGGAATCTTTCCGACCCAGGGATCAAACCTAGATCTCCCACATTACAGGGAAATTCTTTACCATCTGAGCCACCAGGGAGGCACAGATACTGCTTAGTGATATTCTTAATTGGATAAATTGATTCTAGGATATGGATTCCTTCTTGGCCAAGTTTCAGTAAAATACACTGCCTGCCTCATTCTTTCACTGCCTCCCTTGCTCCCTCTTCAGAAAAAAGGGCTTAGGAGTCCCTTTACTTTTCTGTCTTTCTGGAGTAGCCCGCGACCAGTGACACACGAACAGTCACCAGGATCGTGAGATGAGTCCTTTCACTTGGCTAGTGTTGGACCCTTCTCTAGTCCCCTCTGTCTCTTGAGGAGAGCTCCCTCCTTGGGTGTTGTTGCACAGACTCGGGGCTGAGATGGGTCAGAGTACCTTACCCTACGCTCTCTGCACTTAAGCTGAGATGATAAATAGTCAGAATTTGTTAGCTAAGTTACTGTTTTGTTTAAATCACTGAAGAAATTGATCATTATCTATTTCCTTATGATGTCTAAAACCTACCCCTGGAGAAAGTATTTCCGAACTCATCTTAGTCGCCCGCACTGGTGTTTCACACCCTCCTGTGGCTGATTGTGTCTGATTAATGCTGGTAGCAGCTGTGGTGGTGATGGTGACAGCAGGCCCTCTCACTGAATGCTCGCCGTGTGTCAGGCAGGCATTGCACTCAGCACCTTGCACCCGTGTTCTCAGTTTTCACAACGACCCTGTGCGGGCACATGCCACTGTCATCACTGTCATTGCAGGAACTAGGATTTATAGAGAGATTGGGATGGATGTCTTCCGAAATCAATGATTGGTTAATGGGGAATATTAGTCACCTAGTGATTAATTAATTATAAGGATGTAAAGAGATTACTTTTAATTGAACTGTGCATTACAGTCAGCATTTTGATTATATTAGATTTGTATCTTCAGTGAGTTATTAGATGCAATGAGCATTTATTGATTTGAGTTTCCTTAAATTGAAATATAAAATAATTTGGACATGGGCTGGGCCTATGTTTACCATTGAACTTCAAGCAAACATTAAGGACTTAGTAAACAAAAAATAAAAAAGGAAATTTTTTTTCTCTTTAATGAAAACATATTCTACCCCTCTAGCTATGCCCTCAACATGCAAATAATGTCAGCAGATTGCAGAACTAGGCTCTCGTTTTTAGGTTGCTGTTTCAAAATCCACTATTCAAAATTGGGAAAGTAGCATTGACATATATATACACTATCACGTGTAGAATAGGTAACTAGCAGGAAGCTGCTCTAAAACACAGGGAGCCCAGCCTGGTGCTCTACTGACAACCGGGAGCGGGGAATGGAGTGGGAGAGGGAGGCTTAAGGGGGACGGGATATATATGCACTTATGACTGATTCAGTTGATGTATGGCAGAGACCACCACAACATTGTAAAGCAATTATCCTCCAATTAAAAAAATCCCCTGTTCATTAAAACTTGACCTCTCTTAGCTTTATAGTGGTTTCTCAATGAAGGTAAAGTAAATGTACAGATCTTTCAGTTTATGGTAGTGTATAGCCGTTTGTGTTTGATTACGAGTGAACACAAAGTTACCAGAATGTCGTAAGGAAAATATAGTTAGAATAATATTATTTTTAAAAATAGAGTGAAACTAAATATTTCTCGTTTCCCATTTTCTTACCTTGTTGTGATATACACAGTACAGCGTGGTCAGTAGAAGACGTGTTGTTTACATTTTAGATTTTGTTCCTATTTTCACTTTAAAGTGAACTGAGAATATTCTTTGTTAGGATAATAACAAAGATTTTTTGTTTGATTTGATTTTTGTCTTTGACAGATCAGAATAATTTAAAGTTAAAGAGTATTGAAAAGACTTCATTTTGACTGACTTAAATTCAAGGAGAATTTATAGGAAAAAGTGAATACAAATATATTTCTTCCATTCTTGCTTACCTGAAGGGCATCATCAGTGAGTCTGAGGTTCTCATTAAAATTTCAAATTTATAAAATTGTAGCCTCAGACTTTGTGACTCCTCACCACCAAACACATGAATAACAACATTATATAAAAGCGTGTTGTTGTGGATATTTAAGTTGATCAATGTTACTTCAGTAGTATACTCTTTAGCTTTATTTTTAAATTTGCTTGATTGGACCAGAAAATGAAATTGTCACCAAACAGAGCTAAAAAAACATAGGAACTAGAATGATAAACATATAACTTTAATTCCTTAAAGAAAGAGGTTTTGATTATATTTTGGTGAAACAAAAAAATTTTTTTTCATTGTTTTTAAATGTTAAGACTAAATTACAAGGAATGGTCTGTTTTCACATTGATGTAGGAACAGCTGAAAATGAAGGATCAATCACTGAGGAAACTGCAGCAGGAAATGGACAGTTTGACATTCCGAAATCTGCAGCTTGCCAAAAGGGTCGAGCTCCTTCAAGATGAACTGGCTCTAAGTGAACCCCGAGGCAAGAAAAACAAGGTAGGTCAAGTCAAAACAAGGTAGGGGGACCTTGCCATTAGGTGCCGACATCTCCAGGCCACCCTGGTTTTAGCAGAAGACCTCGCCTCCAAATACTCTAAAGGTCTGTTTATTACACCTGGTTATTGGGTCCAGAAAGCAAACATTTATTATTAATGTATACTAAGTATTTATTGGGCTTCCCTAGTGGTTCAGATGGTAAAGCATCTGTCTGCAATGCAGGAGACCCGGGTTCGATCCCTGGGTTGGGAAGATCCCCTGGAGAAGGAAATGGCAGCCCACTCCAGTATTCTTGCCTGGAAAATCCCATGGACCGCGGAGCATTAGAGCCATTTTCACATGGAAATGAGTTTTCAAGAGTTTATGAGAAATCAGCATGCACATAGTTGATTTAGTGGCTAAGAAAAATGAATAGTATATCTCACATTGGTCAAAATTACTGTTTTTTTTTAGTTATACTAAGCTGCCATTTAACTCAAGGTAGGGCAGATAGAATGAGAAGCGCTGTCCACATGAAGCACTGTCTATGGAAGTGGCAGTTGAAGTACTCATACATGAGGCTTATAAGTTTGCTGCAGATGTATTTTCTTTGTTTTTATTGTTAGGAGTTCAGTTTGTGTGTGTTTTGTTTGTTTGTTTGTTTGTTATTTTAGAGAAACGTTGTGTTTAATGGTAAAGCTTAGCACATTCCACCACCAGGCATGGCCTGGAGCAGCAGGGATGGGTAGGTGACCTCCGTGGAGGTTCACATGGCAAAGATGATGAGAAAGGCAACCGTTAAACAGAGGAGCTCCACAGCCTCAGACAAGGCAAAGCCCAAAAGAGCCTAGGAGAAGAGCTGCTGCTTCAGAGATGGGTTCCTGGCATAGCCAATGATCAAGCTGCCAAACAGTGCTCCAGTGCCAGCCCTGAGCCAGCCACACCAACCGTGGCAGCCCCAAAGCCAATAAACTTGGCTGCTGTGTCAATATCCCAGGAGAAAACACTGGTCTGGTACTCCTGCCTGGCCACCTGGAGTGGGACACTGCTGTGGGAAGGCTGTTCAGTTGATATCTCTGGCCTACTCAGGAAGGAGGCAAAGGCCTGATGGGACCCTGGTCGAACAGTGGATCAGAGCAGGAGGAATGAGTAGTGCCCTGGTGGTCTGTGTTTTTTCAGTCTCTTGGCTTTTACTCTTCTGTCTGATGCTCGTCTTACTCATTCTCTTCACTACATGAAGCTCCATGGAGGTCACCTACCCACCCCTCCTGCTTCGACTTCAGGTCATGCCCGATACTGGAGTGTGCTAAGCTTTACCTTTAAACACAATGTTTCTCTTTAAGTCCCCAGGTGTAAATATAAATTTCTTTCCCTTCTGGTTTTATATAGTGAGGTGAGATTCTGATTGATCTAAGATGGATGATCTGATACTTTTGATCATACTGTGGTTAAGAAGTTGCTTCTTTTTTCAAGGGCAGAAGCTAGGGACTGAGTCTTTAAAAGTCTTGGACAGCACCCCAAAAATGTGTGGACTGAGGCAATGATGACAAATGGTTGGAGGGAAGAAGGTTCACAGTAACTCTGAAGCAGTGTGTGGGGAGGAAAGAGTGCAGACTTTGGAGCTGAGCCCAGATTTGAATTCTTTGTCTTCCATTTGTAGGTCTATGACCTTAGGCAAGTTTTTTAGCCTTGCAGCCTCAGTTGTGGGAAAGACTTTCAGGTTTGTTGTCAGGATTAAATGAATCATGTAAAGTACCCAGGACTGTATGTGGATATGATGGCCATGGTGACATAATTATGTCTCATTTCCCCTCCTGGAAGAATTCTCCAGAGTGGTAATTTTTCAGGTAAGTGGGGAACAGTTCAGTTTAGTCACTCAGTTGTGTCTGACTCTTTGTGACTCCATGAACTACTGCACGCCAGGCTTCCCTGTCCATCACCAACTCCTGAAGCTTACTCAAACTCATGTCCATTGAGTTGGTGATGCCATCCAACCATCGCATTCTCTGTCATACCCTTCTCTGCCTGCCTTCAATCTTTCCCAGCATCAGGGTCTTTTCAAGTGAGTCAGTTTTTCATATCAGGAAGCCAAAGTATTGCAGTTTCAGCTTCAGCATCAGTCCTTCCAATGAATATTCAGGACGGATTTCCTTCAGGATGGACTGGTTGGATCGCCTTGCAGTGCAATAGACGCTTGAGAATCTTCTCCAACACAACAGTTGAAAAGCATCAATTCTTCAGCATTCAGCTTTCTTTATAGTCCAACTCTCACATCCATACATGACTACTAGAAAAACCATAGCTGTGACTAGACAGACCTTTGCTGGCAAAGTAATGTCTCTGCTTTTTAATATGCTATCTAGGTTGGTCATAGCTTTTCTTCCAAGAAGTAAGCATCTTTTAATTTCATGGCTGCAGTTACCATCTGCAGTGATTTTGGAGCCCAAGAAAATAAAGTCTCTCACTGTTTCTATTGTTTCCCCATCTATCTGCCATGAAGTGATGAGACCAGATGCCATGATCTTAGTTTTCTGAATGTTGAGTTTTAAGCCAACTTCACTCTCCTCTTTCACTTTCCTCAAGAGGCTCTTTGGTTCTTTGCTTTCTGCCACAAGGGTGGTGTCATCTGCATATCTGAATTTATTGATATTTCTCCCGGCAATCTTGATTCCAGCTTGTGCTTTATCCAGTCCTGCATTTCTCACAATGTACTCTGCATAGAAGTTAAATAAACAGGGTGACAGTATGCAGCCTTGACATACTCCTTTCCTGATTTGGAACTAGTCTGTTGTTCCATGTCCAGTTCTAATTATTGATTCCTGACCTGCATACAGATTTCTCAAGAGACAGGTCACGTGTTCCAGTATTCCCATCTCCTTCAGAATTTTCCACAGTTTATTATGATCCACACAGTCAAAGGCTTTGGCATAGTTAATAAAGCAGAAATAGATGTTTTTCTGGAACTCTCTTGCTTTTTCAATGATCCAGCAGATGTTGGCACTTTGATCTGTGGTTCCTCTGCCTTTTCTAAAACCAGCTTGAACATCAGGAAGTTCACAGTTCACGTATTGCTGAAGCCTGGATTGGAGAATTCTGAGCATTACTTTACTAGCGTGTGAGATGAGTGCAGTTGTGCAGTAGTTTGAGCATTCTTTGGCATTGCCTTTCTTTGGGATTGGAATGAAAACTGACCTGTTCCAGTCCTGTGGCCACTGACATGTTGCTAATTTTGTCACATGTTTTCTAAATTTGCTGACATGTTGAGGGCAGCACTTTAACAGCATCATCTTTTAGGATTTGAAATTGCTCGACTGGAATTCCATCACCTCCACTAGCTTTGTTCATAGTGATGCTTCCTAAGGCCCACTTGACTTCACATTCCAGGATGTCTGGCTCTAGATAAGTGGTCACACCATCATTGTTATCTGGGTTGTGAAGATCTTTTTTGTATAGTTCTTCTGTGTATTCCTGCCACCTCTTCTTAATATCTTCTGCTTCTGTTAGGTCCATACCATTTCTGTCCTTTACTGTGCCCATCTTTGCATGAAATGTGCCCTTGGTGTCTCTAATTTACTTGAAAAGGTCTCTAGTCTTTCCCATTCTATTCTTTTCCTCTATTTCTTTGCATTGATCAGTGAGGAAGGCTTTCTTATCTCTCCTTGCTGTTCTTTGGAACTGTGCATTCAAATGGGTATATCTTTCCTTTTTTTCTTTGCCTTTAGCTTCTCTTCTCAGCTATTTGTAAGGCCTCCTCAGACAACTATTTTGCCTTTTTGCATTTCTTTTTCTTGGGGATGATCTTGATCATTGCCTCCTATACAGTGTCACGAACATCTGTCCATAGTTTTTCAGGCACTCTGTCTATCAGATCTAATTCCTTGTATCTATTTGTCACTTCCACTCTATAATCGTAAGGGATTTGATTTAGGTTATAAAGCTCAACATTCAGAAAACTAAGATCATGGCATCTGGTCCCATCACTTCATGGGAAGTAGATGCGGAAACAATGGAAACAGTGTCAGACTTTATTTTTTTGGGCTCCAAAATCACTGCAGATGGTGATTGCAGCCATGAAATTAAAGGACGCATACTCCTTGGAAGGAAAGTTATGACCAACCTAGATAGCATATTAAAAAGCAGAGACATTACTTTGCCAACAAAGGTCCGTCTGGTCAAAGCTATGGTTTTTCCAGTGGTCATGTATGGATGTGAGAATTGGACTGTGATAAAAGCTGAGCGCCGAAGAATTGATGCTTTTGAACTGTGGTGTTGGAGAAGACTCTTGAGAGTCCCTTGGACTGCAAGGAGATCCAACCAGTCCATTCTAAAGGAGATCAGTCCTGGGTGTTCTTTGGAAGGCTTGATGTTAAAGCTGAAACTTCAATACTTAGGCTACCTCATGCGAAGAGTTGACTCATTGGAAAAGACTCTGATGCTGGGAAGGATTGGGGTCAAGGGATTGAGGAGAAGGGGACAACAGAAGATGTGATGGCTGGATGGCATCACTGACTCGATGGACATGAGTTTGAGTGAACTCCGGGAGTTGGTGATGGACAGGGAGGCCTGGTGTGCTGCAATTCATGGGGATTGCAAAGAGTCGGATACGACTGAACGACTGAACTGAACTGAACTGAATGGTCTAGTGGTTTTCCCTACTTTATTCAATTTAAGTCTGATATTGGCAATAAGGAGTTCATCATCTGAGCCACAGTCATCTCCCAGTCTTGTTTTTGCTGACTATATAGAGTTTCTCCATCTTTGACTGCAAAGAATATAATCAGTCTGATTTCAGTATTGACCATCTGGCGATGTCCATATGTAGAATGGGAGTGTCATTGGCAGAGGCTGTTTGCTATGACCAGCGTGTTCTCTTGGCAAAACTCTGTTAGCCTTTACCCTGCTTCATTCTGTACTCCAAGACCAAATTTGCCTCTTACTCTAGGTATCTCTTGACTTCCTACTTTTGCATTCCAGTCCCCTATAATGAAAAGGACATCTTTTTTGGGTGTTAGTTCTAGAAGGTCTTGAAGGTTTTCATAGAACCGTTCAACTTTCAGCTTCTTCAGCATTAGTGGTTGGGGCCTAGACTTGGATTACCCTGATACTGAATGGTTTGCCTTGGAAACGAACAGAGATCATTCTGTCGTTTTTGATTCGGACTCTTGTTAACTATGGCTACTCCATTTCTTTTAAGGGATTCTTGCCCACAGTAGTAGATATAATGGTCGTCTGAGTTAAATTGACCCATTCCAGTCCATTTTAGTTCACTGACTACTAAAATGTCAATGTTCACTCTTGCCATCTCCTGTTTGACTACTTCCTTTTTATCTTGAAATTGGAACAGAGAGTACAAAACAGATATGTATCCGAATCACTTGGAAAACTTTGTCAAAATACACATGCTGTGGAAATTCTGGAAGACGCTTGGGGAGGGGAAATAGCCATCTGTATTTCATCCCCAGGTTAATGAGATCCTCTCTCAGGGCTGTTTCAGTAGATTTAGGTGTAATTACTTCTGAATTAGTTTTAATAAAAACTTTCCAAATTTGGAATTACTGAACAACCAGAATATGTCATTCAGCAGTGTTCCTTGTGTGAATGTATATCTTGTGTTCACATTTGGTGTTTATGTATTTGTTTATTACATAGCTGCTCCATTTTCAGAGGGCTTTCTAATCGTGGGTTCACGTTGGATCAGTAAGTGACTTCATTTTAAGTGAGGAGTGAAGTACAAGAAAGGCAGAGGAGGGTGGTGACTGATGTCTGAACAGTTTCATTGTTAGGCTGTCCCTTGAATAGTGTCATCTCTGTGTGTATTCCATGAAAACAAATGTTCATTATTGGCTCTTAAATAGTGCTATTCTTCTATGTAGAAAAAGTTAATATTGATACAAGGGCAAAAGGAATGTATTTTTGGTAGTTTTGTGCTTTTTTCCTTCTATTTATTTGTAATAGCTTTATCTTGTATTTTTATTTTATTTTATTTTTAAACTTTACAAATGTATTAGTTTTGCCAAATATCAAAATGAATCCGCCACAGGTATACATGTGTTCCCCATCCTGAACCCTCCTCCCTCCTCCCTCCCCATACCATCCCTCTGGGTCGTCCCAGTGCACTAGCCCCAAGCATCCAGTATCATGCATTGAACCTGGACTGGGAACTCATTTCATACATGATATTGTACATGTTTCAATGCCATTCTCCCAAATCTTCCCACCCTCTCCCTCTGCAGCAGAGTCCATAAGACTGTTCTATACATCAGTGTTTCTTTTGCTATCTCGTACACAGGCTTATTGTTAGCATCTTTCTAAATTCCATATATATGCGTTAGTATACTGTATTGGTGTTTTTCTTTCTGGCTTACTTCACTCTGTAATAATAGGCTGTATTTTTTAAAATTAGAAATGTATGTGAACTTTTGTATAAATGTAGTTTTGTGAATGCTGTTAATTCTTTAAAGGAGTTTAACAGCTCAGACTCATGGAATTGCTAAAACTGTCATTTTTTAAACCGGGAGATCAATTGTTAAAATGATACTTATTAACATATTTATGTTGCTGACTTTCTGGATCTACTCTGTCTTCCAGCACAACTACTCTCAAATTCATCTGCAAAGAATAGTGAGCCTTATCTGTTCTTTTTTTCCTCTCTCTTTTAAGCTTTTCTGCTCATTGCAGTATTTGCATTTCCAACTTATATCACATAGGAAAAGTTAAATGATGGACTGTATACCTTTTGCAGGATTGTTTGACAGCCGTGAACACATAGAAGAGACAAGCTACTAAGGTGATAGAAAATCTGTGTACCTTAGAATGTTTCTCTAAAGGGTGACAGTTATGTGGACATAACTTATTCTTTCCATCAGAAAAGTGGAGAATCTTCTTCTCAGTTGAGTCAAGAGCAGAAGAGTGTCTTTGATGAAGACCTGCAAAAGAAGATAGAAGAGAATGAACGGTTGCATATACAAGTGAGAAAATCTTCTATTTTTCCGTATGAGTTAAAAAATGGGTTGTATGATCTGGAATGTGGAAAAAACAACCCAGGATAGAGTATTTTGTATATGGGTAGGTGTTTTAACGTTTCCTGTGGTTGGTGGGTATGTACGTCACTGTCGTTCATTCGTTTCTAAGATCTCACATTGTAATACGGATGTGTGCTTTGAATATGCACTTGTTCAGAGAACAGCTGAATAGCTTTATATGTTAGTGATACAGAAGTATAATGGGGACTCTTCCTTTTATATAGGACATGTTTAGATGGATTATTTAGATGGGGCTTATCATTTTAATTTGTGACAGTTGGTTTTTGTCTGTTTCCCTTTTAGTCTGTAAGGTCTCACTAGGGTACAGACCATGTCACTTTTTCTGCCCAGCCTCAGAACGGCCTCACTCATGGCACGGCTTCAGATATTTATGGAATGTTGAGTAATCAATGTCTACTCCAAAACAGTCAGCATATTTTAAGAGTCATAGTATAGTGTATTCAACTCTGCCTCCTGTTTTTTCTTGTGTGAAATGGTGAGCATAATCAAACAGTGGAAAATAAATTTTCATTCTTAGTGTTTGAAAATGTTTACAAAATGAACTTTTGACCTCATGAATTTTGGGTGAAGTAGTCATAATTCTTAATTACTGTTGAATTCTCATTGGGCTTCCCTGATGGCTCGGTTGGTAAAGAATCCACCTGCAATGCAGGAGATCCTGGTTCATTTCCTGAGTCAGGAAGATCTGTTGGAGAAGGGATAGGCTAGGATTCTCATTAAGGAAAGGAGCTTTACATTACGCAGGAGTATGTTATACAGGAGTAACATCTGTTTGAATTTTGATTATTTAATTGTAGAAGTTCGCATAACAGTATAGCAAGAGTTGTGCTCAACTGGTCAGTTGAGTTAGTTCTCCGTGTGCCAGAGGTAGGTTGAAATAGAAGTCCATGAGATAGGTTGGGGAAGAAATGTAGGCTTTGAAGTCTGTTTGTGCCTGTGAAACAGTTGATAGTTAGGTAGCCCCTTGAAGCTTCAGGTTCCCCATCTGTAAAGGAGGGTCTGCAAGTAACACCGCCTCTGACCTACTGTGAGGATCCACTGAGCTCTTGCCTGTGCAGTTTCGCACACTGAGCATATGGAACCTTATGGAAGTCACTCAATGATCAGTCACTGCCATTGTTTGCTCTTCATTTGTGTGTATGAGGAGGTTCTGAGAAGAAGACGTGATCTTTTCTTTTCAGTTTTTTGAAGCTGATGAGCAGCACAAGCACGTGGAAGCAGAGCTGAGGAGTCGGCTGTCCACTCTGGAAATGGAGGCGGCTCAGCACCAGGCCGTGGTCGATGGCCTGACGCGGAAGTACATGGAGACCATCGAGAAACTGCAGAACGACAAGGCTAAACTAGAGGTAAGCCCCGCTGTTGGTGAGAGCTTGTTCAGAAATAGTCTGGGCTTTTGTAAATCGTCTGCCTGCTTTGGAGAACAGAAGTTAGGCACTCAAGGCAGGACTGCAGCCTACAGTGTCTACTCAGCGTGTTGTCATCCGTGGCCTGATTCATCTGCTTTTCTTTTTTTCTCACGGACAGATATGCATATAATTTTGGCTAATAGTGGTTGTCATACCACATTTCTAGCAAACAGAACACAGTTTCAAATGAATAGCTATATAAAATTTATAGGGGAAAACCAAAAAGAAAAAAGAGTAGAAAAAATTTTTCACCACTTCCAGGATTTCAAAATGGAAAGCCAAGGAATATAGTTTGGCATAGTTTATTTTTTATTTTTAAAAATTTTATTGGAATATAGTTGATATACAATGTTGTCTTAGTTTCAAGTGTTCAGCAAAGTGATTCAGTTATACATATACATATAGTCATTCTTTTTCAGATTTTTTTCCCCATATAAGTTATTACAGACCATTGAGTAGAGTTCCCTGTGCTATGCTTTTCTTTTCCTTCTAAAATTTAGGTAAAATCTCAGACTCTAGAAAAGGAGGCCAAGGAATGTCGACTTCGGACAGAAGAATGGTATGTGGAAATGTGAATTCCAAGGGGCCCTAAAGTGAGAATCAGAAGACCTGAATTTTGGTTTAGCAGCTTCTCTGTCTCAATTTTCTCACGTTTGCAGTGAGACAGAAGTAGGTCATTTCTAGGGGCCTTTTCAGTTCTTTTATCTCTGGGACCTTAAAAATTCTTGGCAGAGTGGCTTGTGCAGCAGTCCTCAGCCTGCAGATGTTCTGGCGTGGCAGATACCATTCTGGGGCACCTGCACTGAGGACTGGGTGCTTTCTGGGGCAGACTACTCTAAAGAGACGGTCTTCTCATAGTCCAAGGCAGGAAAACTGACTGTTGATCGTGGTGTCAGCCTTTTAATGTTTAGTTGCTAAGTCGTGTCTGACTCTTAGAGACCCCAGGGACTGTAGCTCGCCAGGCTCCTCCATCCATGGGATTTCCCAGGCGAGAATACTGGAGTGGTTTGCCATTTCCTTCTCCAGGGGATCTTCCTGACTCAGGGATTGAACTCACATGTCCTATGTCTCCTGCATGTAGGCAGATTCTTTACTGCTGAGCCACCAGGGAAGCCCAACATTTTAATAAAATGGTACCTTTTAAATAAAATGAGGTTGTGTAATCTAATGTGGAGATATTTATCTGTTAAAATATTACTTATCTCTGGATGGTAAGAGCATGTGCCAACATTTATTTGATAAATGACATATTTTAGGTTTTGATAGGATCAATCAAGTGAAGTTCTTCAATTTAGTTGTACTGAAAATGCATGATGTACCTATAATCTTAATTGAATCAAAACCAAAAATGATCAGATTTTGAGCTCAAGGTAAAAATCTGCTATAATACTTTAAAAAATTTTACTGTTATACTTGAACAAATACTTGTGTTATAAAGAGAAAAATCTATAAGTTTGAAATGGCTCTAAGATGATTTTGAGCTTGGGGAAATAAACTTAAAATTGTATAAGATAGTGGGACTGTGATAAATTCTTTGCAACTTCCAGTTATTCAGCAGGAGTCTCAAGGGCTTTAAAATCAAGACTTAGTATTTTTCTTATCTTCATTTTTTTTTTAAACAACTCTCTACTACCAAGGGTATACAGATGTCAGATAAGCCTGTCAGTCTGAAAGCCTGATACCAGCTATTGAGGTAACATGCAAATGTTGATCATATGGTTTTGTATTTTTTCTTTCAGTCAGTTACAGTTAAAGAATCTTCATGAAGATTTGTCAAGTAGATTAGAAGAATCTTTATCAATCATCAGTGAGAAAGTACCTTTTAATGATACAAGTAGGTATTATGTATAGTTTTCCATTATTTGCAACTCTGAACTTCTTTAGGATAGCCATCTTATTAAAATAGTTTCTAATGTACTTGGCTGAAAACCTCTCTCGCCCAACAGAGGGTTGCTTTCTTTTTGTCCTTTTGATCAGCTTTCACCCTCATGTCTCATAGGGAGATTTTAAGTTGTCACATAACTATTCTGAAGCTAGTCTTCTTGGAAAAAGCCCAAAGCTACATTTTTCAATTGCATGTATTTAACATATCCCAACGTGAAAACCAGCCTGTGCACATAAAGTACCTGAATACTTGTACAAGAAATGCTGATCACAATGGACGGCAAGGTGGAAGAGGAGTAAGGGGATGGGTGGGAGGTGAATCTTCTCTGTCAGATATCTCCTGCCCTTTGGACAATGCGCAGCGCTAGTTCCGGAGCTGACTTGGGTATGCCTGCTTCCCCCTCATCCTGGGAAGGCTCTGGTAATTTACATAACCAAGAGCACCAAAGAGAACTTTAAAAAAAAATTGACTTCTGTGTATGTGTTTGAAAGTGTTAGTCACTTTGTCGTGTTCGACTCTTTTCAACCCCATGGACTGTAGCCCACCAGGCTCCTCTGTCCATTGAACTCACCAGGCAAGAATACTGGAGGGGGTAGCCATTCCCTTCTCCAGGGTAATCTTCCTGACCCAGGGATCAAACCCAGGTCTCCTGCACTACAAGCAGATTCTTACTTTCTGAACTACCAGGGAAGCCCAAGTATTAAGTCAAAATCTTAAAGACAAAGAAAACGGTTTGAAACTTAAATTCAATGTGGTATACAT
This sequence comes from Bos indicus, assembly GCF_029378745.1. Classification (NCBI taxonomy): domain Eukaryota; kingdom Metazoa; phylum Chordata; class Mammalia; order Artiodactyla; family Bovidae; genus Bos; species Bos indicus. The sequence continues at coordinate 30,495,503 of NC_091770.1, forward strand.
TTTCTTTTTTACAATTATATGATTGAAATTAATTTTTGACTTCTCAATTTTTCTTAGGAAAGACCTAAAAAAAGAGGGAAGAAAAGACAAAAATAGCAGTTTGTTCTAAAACTGAAATCAGCATATGTCATTATCATATCAAAAACCTAAATTCCTCTGAAAACAACACCTGTTACTGCTTTCTACATTAATGTAAATAGTATCAGCATACTTTGATCCACTAGACTTGAATTTGCTTTCCTTGACGTTTCATTTGCTCCTTAATCCTTAGTCATCACATTCTAATCATTTCCGTCTGAATCTCTTTGGGTTTATCCTTTCTTTTCCAGTACTAGTTGTCACCCTATTTTAGGTCTTTATCATTTCACAAGTAGAGTTACTACTTTTAGTTCTGAAATATTTAGAGATTATTTGCTGAAGATCTAAATTTTGCATAGGATATGCAAAAATGTATAAGACAAAAATCTCTACCCTCAAGGAATTTATAGTCCAGTAGGGGGAAAATAAGATAGAGAAATATATGAAATATAAGCTAACTTATTCCATGAAGAACTTCTTGGGGTTTCAGAGGAAGGGTGATTATTGCTGGTGGGATTGTTTGGGGAAACCTTCTGGAAGAAGTGGGCTTTGGGCTGGGCCAGGATGTGAAAGTAGGTTTTATTGGTCAGAGAGGTGAGGGAGAACCAGGGAGGGAATTGCATTGAGTGTGGTATGTAGGATAAAGGTGCTGTCAGGGCCTGGTGGTAGTAATTAGTTAAGTATGACTGGAGGCTAGAGTGGATGGGATGTGGAAGCCAATGATAGGTAAGTTCTGAAAGGGTGGGTGGGACTGGACCCTCAAGTTCTGGGCAGAGGACTTGGGATTTCATTCACAAGGCAGTAGGTTGTTGGAGAAGATTTTAGAAATGTCCCTTTTTAAAGAAAATTATTTATTTATATTTGGCTGTGCTCGGTCTTTACTGCTGCGTGTGCTTTTCTCTAGTTGTGGCAAGTGGGGGTTACTCTCTAGTTGCGCTATGAGGGCTTCTCATTGCAGGGGCTTCTCTTGTTGCAGAGCACAGGCTCTAGGGTGCACAGGCTGCAGTAGCTGCGGCACACGGGCTTAGTTGCTTCTCCCAGGCTCTAGAGCACAGGCTCAGTAGCTCCGAGGCACGTGGGATTCTTCCAGATTAGGGATCGAACCTGTGTCTCCTGCATTGGCAGGCGGATTCTTTACCACTGAGCCACCAGGGAAGCCCTGGAAATGTCTTGATGAGATTTGTGCACTCACTTGGTTAATCTGGCAACAGAGTATAGACTACACTGGAATGGGTGAAGGAGACTGATGCTGTTGTGGTGATAGTCCTGGTGTGCTGGGATGGGGGCTGGAGCCTGAGATGTCAGGAGACGCAAGGAGGCAAGGCAGAGAGAGCAGGCAGTGTGGGGAAAAGACGTGGTGCGGTTGACAGAGATCAGAGAGGCAGATGGGGAGCAGGTTTATGGGAGAGATGAGGAGGTTAACTTGGATGTGGCTTAATAGTCTAACCGATTGGTGTGCATCTCTTTACCTGCTGGTGTGCACATTTGTAAATAAAAGTCTAGAGCTGGGGAGAGAAGCTGATGTTGACCCAGTTGGGATGGATGAGCCCCTCTGTTGGGAATGAGGGTTATAGAGTACAAAGAGGCCTGTGTAGAGTGCACCCCAGTGGTCAGGAAGGGAAGGGGCTGAGTGGAGACGAGCTGGCAAATGGGTGAGCATTTATTATTTCTTAGTTAAGCTCTTTTTCTGTAAATGTAAAAGTGACTTAATGTACATCCATTTTTGTTTTGTAGAATATAGCCAGTATAATGCTCTGAATGTTCCAGTCCACAATAGGAGACATCAGGTAAAGATGAAGTTTTTATTTTCAGTAATGTATATGTCAAACTTTTCAGAAACACCAGTTAGTTGTTTGGGTCTCTGTTTAGTGCACCAAATCATTGCATTTAACTTTTACTTTCTTTTCTCATACATTTAAAAAAATTGTGGAACACGCTATTTTTTGAATTTGTAAATAATACAGATTTTTGCTGTCTCTTGTCTTATAACATTAAAACTGAATTGTGGGATGCACTGATTTTTGTCATACATTTCTTTTAGGTTGGTGGGCTTTGCACTTTAGGTTAAGTAGAAGAGGTATATTAGCCAATATGGATGGCTTTCTACTTTACTTAGATGGTAGTATTAAAATATAAGTGGGAACAAATGAATTTAAGGCATAATTATTTTAGAGTTCAAATGTTTTCTCCAAAAGCAGACTTAATAAAGTTGTTTGGGTGTAATAACCTGATAGTTGACTTTAACTGTATCTTTCTCATTTTAAAGCTGAAGATGCGGGATATCGCTGGGCAGGCCCTGGCTTTTGTTCAAGATCTTGTCAAGGCTCTTCTGAACTTTCACACCTATACAGAACAGAGGATTCAGATTTTTCCTATTGATTCTGCCATTGACACAATATCTCCATTGAATCAGAAGGTACGTTTAACTCAGGATACCTTTTGTCTGCCCTGAACAAATCTGGAGACTTGCTACTTATTAGACTAGTTCTGTGTTTCAGCCAAGTACTATAGAGGATGTGGGGAGAAACTCTAAGTCATAGTCTTTATCGTCAAGAAACAGGGTAAACATGGAGATTCTTATGAAATGGAATAGTGAGGGATATGTTAGAAGACCTAAGTGTGAATAAGTGGTCAGGGCAGTAAGTGAATATGACGTCATCAAGGAGGGGAGACTGCTGTTGGTGGTAGTGTCTGGAAGACTCTGGTGATTTGACTAGGCTTTGAAAAATGAGCATGGTTTGCATAGGAGGAGAGAAGTGGGGTAGGTGTTTTTTCCCTATAAAACTTTTCACCACAAACCTTTTGAAGTTCATAAAAATTAAAGTTTGAAATGCTCTTTAATATCACCATGGGAAAAAGCTTTCAGATGACTTGGGTAAGGAAAATGGACCTGTAGCATTTTAAGGCAGTTATATTTTCTTTTATGCTTCCTATAATATAAAAGCATTTTCCCCGCCCTGGTTCTTTGTCCATTATTTTATTTTTATTTTTTTGTTTTTGGGGCCTTTTTTGGCCATACCATGCAGCATGTGGGATCTTAGTTTCCCAGCTAGGAACTGAACCTGGGCCCCAGCAGTGAAAGCATTGCGTTTTAACCACTGGACTGCCAGGGAATTCCCACCATTATTTTACTTAGCTTGTTACCATGTTATGCTCACATGGTGAGAATCAAATATGTTAATCATAATGGAAATATTTCATTACTCTGAAGAATTCATATTTTTCTCAGTATTTTACCTTTGGTACTTTTATCTCTGAGAGACCCTCTGTGACTTTTCCGTTAAGCCTCTATTATTGAAGATTCAGTAACCATTTGTTAAAAGATGACCAAAGCATTTAGACTTGTTCATAAAATCATAAAGTAGACTTTTATACCTGAGCTTAGAGTTCAACTTATTTTATAGCCCAGAGAGACTGAGTTTCCTAGGGCCATATGTCTGTGTAGCTTGCAGTTGGACTAGTTGAATCACATTTCTGCAAAATGAGACTTTACATTTGTATACACAGAACTCAAAATTTGAGCCATTATACAATATTTAAAAAGCTGAGATATTTCACATGTGAAAAATTAACTTCTTGTTTCTCAATTGTCTCAAAGCTTGGGGGATCTTTTTCTGAATCTGTTCTTCATACTGAATTAGTTCTTCATGAGTATTACAGTATCCATGACAGTTATAAAAGTTTTTATAGTCTCATTTTGATGATAGCTACATTCCTAGAATGTGTTAACCTTGAACATTTTATGCAATGAATATAAGCTGTACTCAAAAGTCTTGTTTTTAAAAAATGAGGTCAGTTCAGTTCAGTTGCTCAGTTGTGTCCAACTCTTTGCAACCCCATGAATTGCAGCACGCCAGGCCTCCCTGTCCATCACCAACTCCCGGAGTTCACTCAAACTCACGCCCATCGAGTCGGTGATGCCATCAAGCCATCTCATCCTCTGTCGTCCCCTTCTCCTCTTGCCCCCAATCCCTCCCAGCATCAGAGTCTTTTCCAATGAGTCAACTCTTCTCACGAGGTGGCCAAAGTACTGGAGTTTCAGCTTTAACATCAGTCCTTCCAAAGAATACCCAGGACTGATCTCCTTTAGAATGGACTGGTTGGATCTCCTTGTAGTCCAAGAGACTCTAAAGAGTCTTCTCCAACACCACAGTTCAAAAGCATCAATTCTTCAGCGCTCAGCTTTCTTCACAGTCCAACTCTCGCATCCATACATGACCACTGGAAAAACCATAGCCTTGACTAGACGGACCTTTGTTGGTAAAGTAATGTCTCTGCTTTTAAATATGCTATCTAGGCTGGTCATAACTTTCCTTCCAAGGAGTAAGCGTCTTTTAATTTCACGGCTGCAATCACCATCTACAGCGATTTATGTAAACAGAAAAATCTGTCCTACAGTTTTGACTCAAATATCAAATCTTTTTTTTTTTTAATATTAACTTGCATCCCTAATGAAGAAGTGGTTGTTTCGGAAAGAAGGCCTATTGGTGGTGTGTTGTTAATAGTATCCCCTCCCCACTTGCCTCATGCCCAGTTGTTAATTATATCATCCGTCTGCTGGTTTGTCACTTTGCCATGGAATGGGCACTTGGGTTTAGTATCTGAGATTGTTAGAGGGAACTTTGTGTAAAAGTCAAATTTCCCAAAAAAAAGTTTGCAAAAGTATTAAGGTTTATAACTCAGTGGGTCCATTTACAGATGTTTTGATATCCTTTATTTTCCAGTGACTTAACTCAGAATTCTTCTCCTATTTAGTTCTCACAGTATCTTCATGAAAATGCATCTTACGTCCGCCCTCTTGAGGAAGGAATGCTTCATTTATTTGAAAGTATTACTGAGGATACTGTAACCGTCCTGGTAATTTACTTCTGCTTTACTTCTGGAAGTGGGAGTGCTTCTTTATCAAACAAAATTATTAATCTTGAAATTGTTTTTCTTTTCCAGGAGACAACTGTGAAATTGAAAACTTTTTCAGAGCATTTAACCTCTTACATATGTTTTCTTAGGAAGATTCTTCCTTATCAATTAAAAAGGTACTTACTGTTCTGGGCCAGGGAGCTTGGGGAATTGTGAGGTGTCATCTGAGCTGTGCTGGAGTTAATAAAGTAACAACTTGTGCCTCTTGAGCTCTGCCTGACCTTTTTGCACTACAACCAATTTGGATGTTTGTGAAAAAGGAAAATCATGGCTTGAGCAGCACAAACTTATATTTAAGAAAACTGAATTGTAGTTTCTCAGCTAGAGTTTCTTCAATAGTTTTGAACTGTGATCAGTGCAATAACCATGTAATGCAACATGAACCAGTATTTTTAGTGATTGTGAATGACACATTTATTAAAGGAAATAGTTTTGGGTATTGTTACCCTTTTACTGAAAACGTCTAGATGGGGGTAATAATAGTTAACCTCTATATTTGAATCTGTAATCCTTAGGTTTCTTTTAAATAGTATGCTGTTTTTACTATTGGTGATTTAAGTTATAAAATAAAAACTGTACATCCTCCAGCCCTCATAGGATGAGTCATTTAGTAACCTTAAATATTGCATCTTAAACATTCCTGAAAAGGCAAGAGAAAATAATTTATATAACTGGAAATTTGAGACTACTGATTGTATATTTTGATACTTTTGATGTAAAACTACAAAGACTCCTAATTCATCTAAATCTTTTAATCCTGAGATCTAGTCTTTAAAAAAGGCGAAGAATAATGCAACTGGAAATAAGAGAAATAAGAACATATATGTACTATTATTGATATGTATTATTATTGTTGTTGTTTATTCCCTAAATCATGGCTGACTTTTTGCAACCCTGTGGACTGTAGCCTGACAGGCTCCTCTGTCCTTGGGGATTCTCTAGGCAAGAATGCTGGAGTATGTTGCCATTCCTTCTCTAGGGCATCTTCCCGACCCAGGGATTGAACCTGTCTCCTGCATTGCCAGGCAGATTCTTTACTGCTGAGCTACCTGGGAAGCCCATAGGTATTATAGTAGATTGCAAAACAAGGTTTAGGAAAAACATAGATGAAAAGCTTATAGATACTGAAAATATACAAGTAATTGTAGTTTTTTAGTCCTTATAAACTAAAGTAGTAGGTTTAGCTTTTCAAAAATATGAAATTTTGTTATTAAAAAATTTATGTATGTTAAGAACCATCTTATTTCCTAATTCTAACCTAACAAGGTATTTTAGTAACTGAATTCTGTGATTTGTGCACATGACAGAATTTTAGGGCTCAGGGAATTATGAGCTCATAATTGTGAATTATAGTTTCCTTCAGATCCTTAAATGTTTTAGTTCAGTATAATTGAAGTTTTTCTGAAAATTGACTCTGAAAGTTTAACACTGAATTGAATATACCTTATTGATTCGGCTTATGTTTAAAAGATTGTAAGAACCATTGTAAAAGTGGTGTTTACTACTTGAAAGAGTTAATGCATTTTTATTTTATCTTAATTTATTTTTTCACTATTACATTTTTAGAAACGCTGGGTAAGTCCTTTCTTGATCTAAGATTCCTATTCTTGGGAATGTTCTGTCGCATACGCTTTCAGCCCTACCTTATCAGATTTTCATGTATTTTAGGCAATTTTTTTGCCATTGGTTTAAATACCACTCTAGTTGGCAAGATAACATGTTCATTAGTAATAAATGGGTTTAGTATTGAATGAAGCTGTCTGCTATAAATAAATAGAGCAGAAGTGTCAAGGTCAAGGGAATGGATGTGATTCTTGATATCACATCACAAGCATATCATTCTTGTGCTAATAACTTTTCTAGCTTTGTGTAAAAAGCATTTTACTTGATTATTGCACATTTTAATAAGTACTCTTAAGAGTCTACATAGTTTTTAACCTTATAATTAAGTTTTCCCAAGCACCATTTAAAATGGAAAATGGTTATATTTTTATGAATGTTAAGGAATTACTTTTATATTGCGCTTATAGATTGGTTTTTCCAATCTGTCTGACTTTTGAAATTACATACACTTCCCTGGTGGCTCAGTGATAAAGAATCCGCCTGCTAATACAGGAGACGGGTTCAATCCGTGGGTCAGGAAGATCCCCTGGAGAAGGAAATGACAACCCACAACAGTATTCTTGCCTGGGAAATCCCACTACAGAGGAACCTAGCGAGCTACAGTTTATGGGGTCACAAAGAGTCGGACATGAGTTAGTGACTAAACAACTCACTGAAAAAGGTTTCTTACTGATTCTCTCTCCCAGTTCCTATTTAATTCTCTTTAGAAATTCAGCTATGAAGTATTTTTCTCCTGAAAATATTTTGAAGGAAGCATTTTTGTGCTGCTCTCAGGATGGAAGACAGTGAGCACCTTTTCTTCCATTTAGTCGTCTTTTGCTTCATTGGCATTGGAGGAAGCCAGTGTGTACATGATGATATAACAAAATGGAACCTTGTCAGTGAGCTCAAGTTTCTTTTTTTGGTTCATTCTCTCTTTGGATATAGATGTTTGACAATTTAGGTAGTTTCTTATAGCTGATTGAAAATCATTTGGGATGCTCACTTTTATAAACTCTGCCCATTCCTAGCCTAGAAGAAGAATGTGAAGCTTCCCTTTGCACGTCCGCATTACGAGCCAGGAATCTAGAGCTGTCCCAGGACATGAAAAAGATGACAGCTGTGTTTGAGAAGCTGCAGACTTACATTGCCCTTCTTGCCTTGCCAAGTAAGTGTCTTTGTTACTCATGGTTCAATGTGAAGAACTTAGAGTACAAAAAGTTGGAGAAGGGAGGCTGTTTGGCATGTTTGAGTGAGAAGAGCCTAGGATCTGGGACCAGAAAAACTTGGATTCATATCCTGCAGCCCTTTATACATTTATGGCCTTGGGCAAATCGCTTTACTTTTCTGCTTCTGTTTTCCCACTTATAAAATGAAGGTAAATGAGTTAAATTAAGAATGTACAGGGACTTCCCTGGTGGTCTAGTGACTAAGACTTGTTGTTCAGTCACTCAGTCATATTGTGACCCCATGGACTGCAGCACTCCAGGCTTCCCTATCCTATCTCCCAGAGGTTGCTCAAACTCATGTCCATTGAGTCGATGATGCCATCCAACTGTCTTATCCTCGGTCTCCCCCTTCTCCTCTTGCCCTCAATCTTGCCCAGCATCAGTGTCTTTTCCAGGGGGTCAGCTCTTCACATCAGGTGGCCAAAGTATTGGAGGTTCAGATTGGAGGTTCAGCTTCAGCATCAGTCCTTCCAGTGAATATTCAGTGTTGATTTCCTTTATTATTGACTGGTTTGATCTCCTGGCTGTCCAGAGAACTCTCAAGAGTCTTCTCCAGCACTATGGTTCGAAAGCATCAATGCTTTGGTGCTGAACCTTCTTTATGATTCAGCTCTCACATCCGTACATGACTACTGGAAAAACCATAGCTTTGACTATACAGACCTTTGTTGGCAAAGTAATAGCTGTGGTTTTTAATACGATGTATACGTTCGCCATTGCTTAGAAGGCTCTTCTATCTCTCCTTGCTATGCTTTGGAACTCTGCACTCAGTTGGTTATATCTTTCCCTTTCTACTTTGCTTTTTGTTCCTCTTCTTTTCTCAACTATTTGTAAGGCCTCCTCAGACAACCATTTTTCCTGCTTGTGTTCTTTTTCTTGGGGATCCTTTTGGTCACCACCTCATGTACAATGTTGCAAACTTCCTTCCATAGTTCTTCAGGCACTCTGTTGACCAGATCTAATCCCTTGAATCTGTTCATCATCTCTACTGTGTATTGATTTAGGTCATACCTGAATGGCCTGGTGGTTTTTCCTGCTTTCTTCAATTTGAGCCTGAATTTTACTACAAGAAGCTGATGATCTGAGCCATAGTCAGCTCTAGGTCTTGCTTTTGCTGACTGTATAGATCTTCTCCATGTTTGGCTGCAAAGAATATAATCAATCTGATTTTAGTATTGACCATCTGATGATGTCCATGTTTAGAGTCCTCTCTTGCATTGTTGGAAGAGGGTGTTTGCTATGACCAGTGCATTCTCTTGGCAAAATTCTGTTAAGCCTTTGCCCTGCTTCATTCCGTATTCCAAGGCCAAGTTTGCCTCTTATTTCAGGTATCATTTTGTACTCCAAGGCCAAACTTGGCTTGTTACTCCAGATGTCTCTTGACTTCTTACTTTTGCATTCCAGTCCTCTATGAAGAAAAGAACATCTTTTTTTGGTGTTAGTTCTAGAAGGTCTTGTAGGTCTTCATAGAACCGTTCAGCTTCTTTGGCATTAGTGGTTTGGGCATAGACATGGGTTTACTGGGATGCTGAATGGTTTGTCTTGAAAATGAACTGAGATCATTCTGTCATTTTTGAGATTGCATGCAAGTACTGCATTTTGGACTCTTTTGTTGACCATGAGGGCTACTCCATTTCTTCTAAGGGATTCTTGCCCACCCTTAGGTTTTCTTTTGTTTTATACTTTTAGTTCTTACATTAGGTCTTTGGTCCATTTTGAGTTAATTTTTGTATATAGTGTGAGGTAAAGGTCCAGCTTCATCTTTTGCATATGACTGTCCAGTTGTCTCAGTACCATTTATTGAAAAGACTGTTTCTTCCATATTGAATGGTCTCGGCACCCTTGTTAAGAATTGATTGATCATCCTTGTCTGTTTACCCTATATCTCTAATGAACCTACCAATTTCCTCCTAATTACCTTCAGCACAGGTGCCATTATTTTTGAGGGTACCCTTGGGCTTGAACTTATCCGTAGTCTGTTGTGAATAAAGTCAATTCCTTTGGGAAGAGATTCAGAGTTTTCTGTTTAAATAACTCTTTCTCCCTTGGGTTAAAGCCCTGAGCCATAGTTCTGTGCTGGGGGTGAGGACAATGATATACTTCTCTTAGAGTGACATCCCTGTAGGTATAGCGGAGTACTCCATGGAGAGGGTAGCAGCCCCCAGTCGCTTCTACTTGCCTCTTTCAGCGAGGAACTCCTTTTACTGAGCTGGAGCCAGGGTGTTCATGGCCACAGATTCTCAGCATCCCACAAGTCAGGGCTGGGTGAAAGAAGAGAACCCCCACCCCTGAGTCATACTTAACTAGAATTTAGCCTCAGCAACAGGGAGCTGAGAGCAGGATTAGGAATGAGGCTCTCTACTGAATTAGGGGCGAGGGAGTCTGGTGTTCTTTGCTGCACTCTCTGTACTGGGATTGCTAGCTCACTGACTGGCCAGGGGTAGGGAGTGGGTTCTGGTTCAGATACCACAGATTGTTGTTGTTGTCACTGAATTGATACAGATTTTCTTGAGTAACTGTTTCTTCATTAGCTGGATGCCCTTAAGATAATTTCCAGAGTTTTAAGTGGTTGTTATTAAATAATTTTCATCAGTTGGGCTGGAGAGTGGATATGAGGAGCTTGCTTATGCTGTCATGCTGGAATTAGAATTATGATGTTTGAATAACAGTGTTTTTAGTGATGTTCAGCAAACAGTAATATGTAGGGAAAAGAACAAAATGAGAAATGTGTTCTGTAGTAACAGGTGAAATTCACAAAGACGTTTCATTTCATAGAGATCATGAAAGACATAATCCTGCAGTTTAATTTTGATTCTTAACCATTACTAACTGTGGACATGGGGGATCCAAATCCATTTCAGTTCAGTTTAGTTCAGTCGCTCAGTTGTGTCAGACGCTTTGCGACCCCGTAGACTACAGCACACCAGGCCTTCCTGTCCATCACCAATTCCTGGAGCTTACTCAAACTTTTGTCCATTGAGTCGGTGATGCCATGCAACCATCTCGCCCTCTGTTGTCTCCTCCTCCCACCTTCAATCTTTCCCAGCATCAGGGTCTTTTCAAATGAGTCAGTTCTTCACATCAGGTGGCCAGAGTATTGGAGTTTCAGCTTCAGCATCAGTCCTTCCAGTGAATATTCAGGATGGATTTCCTTTAAGATGGACTGGTTGGATCCCTTTGCTGTCCAGGGGACTCTCAAGAGTCTTCTCCAAAACTACAGTTCAGAAGCATCAGTTCTTTGATATTCAGGTTTCTTTATAGTCCAACTCTCACATCCATACATGACTACTGGAAAAACCAAAGCTTTGACGAGACAGACCTTTGTTGGCAAAATAATGTCTCTGCTTTCTAATATGCTATCTAGGTTGGTCATAACTTTTCTTCCAAGGAGCAAGCGTCTTTTAATTTCATGGCTGCAATCAGGATATTCAGTGCTTTTTGAGCCCCCAAAATAAAGTTTGTCACTGTTTCCATTGTTTCCCCATCTATCTGCCATGAAGTGATGGGATCAGATGCCATGATCTTAGTTTTCTGAATGTTGAGTTTTAAGCCAACTTTACTTTCCTCTTTGACTTTCATCAAGAGGCTCTTAGTTCTTCTTTGCTTTCTGCCATAAGGGTGGTGTCATCTGCATATCTGAGATTATTGATATTTCTCTCAGCAATCTTGATTCCAGCTCATGCTTTATTCAGTCCAGTATTTCTCATGCTGTACTCTGCATGGAAGTTAAATAAGTAGGATGACAATATGCAGCCTGGACATACTCCTTTCCTGATTTGGAACTAGTCTGTTGTTCCATGTCCAGTTCTAACCATTGCTTCTTGACCTGCATACAGATTTCTCAAGAGGCACGTCAGGTGGTGCCTGATTCCCATCTCTTTAAGAATTTTCCACAGTTTGTTGTGATCCACACAGTCAAAGGCTTTGGTGTAGTCAATAAAGCAGATGTTTTTCTGGAACTCTTTTGCTTTTTCAGTGATCCAACAGATGTGGGCAATTTGATCTCTGGTTCCTCTGCGTTTTCTAAATCCCTGGAAGTTCACAGTTCATGTACTGTTGAAGCCTGGCTTGGAGGATTTTGAGCATTACTTTGCTAGAATGTAAGATGAGTGCAGTTGTGCAGTACTTTGAGCATTCTTTGGCATTGCCTTTCTTTGGGACTGGAATGAAAACTGACCTTTTCCAGTCCTGTGGCCACTACTGAGTTTTCCAATTTGCTGACATATTGACTGCAGCACTTTTACAGCATCATCTTTTAGGATTTGAAATAGCTCAATTAGAATTCCATCACCCCCACTAGCTTTGCGCACTTGACTTTGCATTCCAGGGTGTCTGGCTCTAGGTGAGTGGTCACACCATCGTGATTATCTGGGTCATGAAGATCTTTTTTGTACGAGGAGTTCTGTGTATTCTTGCCACCTCTTCTTAATATCTTCTGCTTCTGTTAGGTCCATACCATTTCTGTCCTTTATTGTGCACACCTTTGCATGAAATGTTCTCTTGGTATCTCTAATTTTCTTGAAGAGATTTCTAGTCTTTCCCATTCTATTGTTTTCCTCTATTTCTTTGCATTGATCAGTGAGGAAGGCTTTCTTATCTCTCCTTGCTGTTATTTGGAACTGCATTCAAATGGGTATATCTTTCCTTTTCTCCTTTGCCTTTGGCTTCTCTTCTTTTCACAGCTATTTGGTTGTCCTCAGATGACCATTTTGCCATTTTGCATTTCTTTTTCTTGGTAATGGTCTTGATCACTGCCTCTTGCACAATGTCATGAACCTCCATCCATAGTTCTTCAGGCACTCTGCCTATCAGATCTAATCCCTTGAATCTATTTGTCACTTCCACTGTATAATCTTAAGGGATTTGATTTAGGTTATACCTGAATGGTCTAGTGGTTTTCCCTACTTTCTTCAATCTAAGTTTGAATTTGGCAATAAGGAGTTCATGATCTGAGCCACATTCATCTCTTGGTCTTGTTTTTGTTGACCGTATAGAGCTTCTCCATCTTTGGCTGCAAAGAATATAATCAGTCTGATTTCAGTATTGACCATCTGGTGATGTCCATGTGTAGAGTCTTCTCTTGTGTTGTTGGAAAAGTGTTTACTATGACCAGTGCATTCTCTTGACAAAGCTCTATTAGACTTTGCCCTGCTTCATTCTGTACTCCAAGGCCAAATTGGCCTGTTACTCCAGGTATTTCTTCACTCTTACTTTTGAATTCCAGTCCCCTATAATGAAAAGGACATCTTTTTTGGATGTTAGTTCTAGAAGGTTTTCTTGGTCTTTGTAGAACTGTTCAACTTCAACTTCTTCAGCATTACTGGTTGGGGTGTAAACTTGGATTACTGTGATATTGAATGGTTTGCCTTAGAAACGAACAGAGATCATTCTGTCATTTTTTAGATTGCATCCAAGAACTGCATTTCAGACTCTTTTGTTGACTATGATGGCTACTCCATTTCCTCTGAGGGATCTTGCCCACAGTAGTAGATATAATGGTCATCTGAATTAAATTAATCCATTCCAGTCCATTTTAGTTTGCTGTTTCCTAAAATGTTAATGTTCACTCTTGCCATCTCCTCTTTGACCACTTCCAATTTGCCTTGATTCATGGACCTAACAGATCTTCCCTGTAGCTCAAAGGGTTAAGAGTTCTCCTGCAATGCAGGAGACCATGGTTTGATTCCTGGGTCAGGAAGATCCTCTGGAGAAGGGGATGGCAATCCACTCCAGTATTCTTGCCTGGAAAATCCCATGGACAGAGGAGACTGGTGGGCTATAGTCCGTGGGGTCACAATGAGTCGGACACCACTGAGCAACTAACACTAACTCTGTGGACCTAACATTCTATATTCCTATGCAATATTGCTCTTTACAGCATTGGACTTTGCTTCTACCACCAGTCACATCCACAACTGGGTGTCGTTTTTGCTTTGGCTCCGTCTCTTTCTTCTTTCTGGAGTTATTTCTCCACTGATCTCCAGTAGCATATTGGGCATCAAACAACCTGGGGAGTTCATCTTTCAGTGTCCTGTCTTTTTGCCTTTTCATACTGTTTATGGGGTTCTCTAGGCAAGAATACTGAAGTAGTTTGCCATTCTCTTCTCCAGTGACCCACATTTTGTCAGAACTCTCCACTATGACCCGTCCATCTTGGGTGGCCCTAGACACCATGGCTCATAGTTTCATTGATTTAGACAAGACTGTGGTCCATGTTATCAGATTGGTTAGTTTTCTGTGATTGTGGTTTTCAGTCTGTCTGCCCTCTGATAGAGAAGGGATATGAGGCTTATGGAATCTTCCTGATGGGAGAGACTGAGGAAGAAACTGGGTCTTGTTCTGATGGGCAGGGCCACGCTCAGTAAATCTTTAATCCAATTTTCTGTTTATGAGTGGGGCTGTGTTCCCTCCCTGTTGTTTAACCTGATGCCAGACTCTGGTGGAGGTAATGAAGATAATGGTGACCTCCTTCAAAAGGTCCCATGCAGGCACTGCTGCACTCAGTGCCCCTAACCCTGCAGCAGGCCACCACTGATCCACACCTCCATTGGAGACCCCTGGACATCCCCGGGGAAGTCTGGGTCAGTCTCTTGTGGGGTCACTGCTCCTTTCTCCTTGGTCCTGGTGCACACAAGGTTTTGTTTGTGCCCTCCAAGAGTCTATTTCCCAGTCCTGTGTAAGTTCTGGCAGCTCTATGGTTAATGGCGACCTCCTCCAAGAGGGCTTATGCCATACCCAAGTCTGCTGCACCCAGAACCTCTGCCCCTGTAGCAGTCCAGTGCTGACCCCGTACCTCCTCAGGGGACATTCAAACACAGTTCTGTCTCAGTCTCTGTGTGGTCTCTGTGTCCTGGTATGCACAGGGCTTATTTGAACCCTCTGAGCATCTCTGGCAGGTGTGGGGTTTGATTCTAAACACGATTTCGCCCCTCCTACCATCTTGCTGGGGCTTCTCTGCCCTTTAGTTCAGTCACTCAGTTGTGTCCGACTCTTTGCGACCCCATGGACCACAGCATGCCAGGCCTTCCTGTCTATCAACAACTCCCGGAGTTTACTTAAACTCACGTCCATTGAGTTGGTGATGCCATTCATCCATCTCTTCCTCTGTCGTCCCCTTCTCCTCCCGCCTTCAATCTTTCCCAGCATCAGGGTCTTTTCCAGTGAGTCAGTTCTTTACATCAGGTGGCCAGAGTATTGGAGTTTCAGCTTCAGCATCAGTCCTTCCAATGAATATTCAGGACTGATTTCCTTTAGGATTGACTGGTTGGATCTCCTTGCAGTCCAGGGGATTCTCAAGAGTCTTCTCCAACAGCACAGTTCAAAAGCATCAATTCTTTGGAGCTCAGTTGGAGCTCAGCTTTCTTTATAGTCCAACTCTTGCATCCATACATGATTATTGGAAAAACCATAGCTTTGACAAGATGGACTTCTGTTGGCAAAGTAATGTCCCTGCTTTTTAATATGCTGTCTAGTTTGGTCATAACTTTTCTTCCAAGGAGTAAGTGTCTTTTAATTTCATGACTTCAGTCACCATTTGCATTAATTTGGGAGCCCAAAAAATAAAGTCTGTCACTGTTTGCATTGTTTCCCCATCCACTGGCCATGAAGTGATGGGACCAGATGTCATGATCTTAGTTTTCTGAATGTTGAGCTTTAAGCCAACTTTTTCACTCTCACTCATGAGATACTCCACGTCCAAGGTCAGAGAAGCCTCAGCAAGACAGTAGGTGCTGGAGCTGTGGCTGCACAGCATTGGAGCAGCTGTGAGAAGATACCCCACGTACAAGAGCAAAGGGGAAGCCCCGGCAAGACGGTAGGAGGGGTGAGTTCACATTTACAATCAAACCCCATTCCCGCCAGAGATGCTCAGAGGGCTCAAACAAGCCTTGTGTGCACCAGGACCCAGAAACCACACAGAGACTGAGGCAGAACTGTGTTTGTGCGTCTCCTGTGGAGGTACAGATCAGCAGTGGACTGCCACAGGGGCAGGAGCTCTGGGTGCAGCAGACTTGGGTATGGCATAAGCCCTCTTGGAGGATGTCACCATTAACCCCACCATAGAGCTGCCAGAACTTACACAGGACTGGGAAATAGACTCTTGGAGGGCACAAACAAAACCTTGTGTGCACCAGGACCAAGGAGAAAGGAGCAGTGACCCCACAAGAGACTGACCCAGACTTGCCCAGGAGAATCCAAGAGTCTCTGGTGAAGGCATGGGTCGGCAGTGGTTGGCGGTGCCTGCTGCAGGGTTAGGGGCACTGAGTGTAGCAGTTCCTGCAAAGGACCTTTTGAAAGAGGTCACCATTATCTTCATTACCTCTAACATAGTTTGCACCCAGGTAAATAACAGGGAGGGAACACAGCCCCACCCATCAACAGAAGATTGGATTAAAGATTTACTGAGCATGGCCCTGCCCATCAGAACAGGACCCAGTTTCCCCTCAGTCAGTCTCTCCTATCAGGAAGCTTCCATAAGCCTCTTATCCTTCTCTATCAGAGGGCAGACAGACTGAAAACCACAATCATAGAAAACTAACCAATCTGATCACATGGACCACAGTCTTGTCTGAATCAATGAAACTATGAAACTATGCCATGTACGGGTCGTGGTGGAGAATTCTGACAAAATGTGGGTCACTGGAGAAGGGAATGGCAAACCACTCCAGTATTCTTGCCTGCTGCTGCTAAGTCGCTTCAGTCATGTCCAACTCTGTGCGACCCCACAGACTGCAGCCCACCAGGCTCCCCCATCCCTGGGATTCTCCAGGCAAGAACACTGGAGTGGGTTGCCATTTCCTTCTCCAATGCATGAAAGTGAAAAGTGAAAGTGAAGCCCCTCAGTCATGTCCAACTCTTAGCAACCTCATGGACTGCAGCCCACCAGGCTCCTCCGTCCATGGGATTTTCCAGGCAAGAGTACTGGAGTGGGGTGCCATCGCCTTCTCCAGTATTCTTGCCTAGAGAACCCCATAAACAGTATGAAAAGGCAAAAAGATAGGACACTGATAGATGAACTCCCCACGTCAGTAGGTGCCCAATATGCTACTGGAGATTAGTGGAGAAATAACTCCAGAAAGAATGAAGAGACGGAACCACAGCAACACCCAGTTGTGGATGTGACTGGTGGTAGAAGCAAAGTCCAATGCTGTAAAGAGCAATATTGCATAGGGATCTTCTTTGTGAGGTCCATGAATCAAGGCAAATTGGAAGTGGTCAAGTAGGAGATGGCAAGAGTGAACGTCGACATTTTAGGAATCAGCGAACTAAAATGGACTGGGATGGATGGATTTACCTCCGATGGCCATTATATCTCTGCCCCTGGACGTGAAGTATCTCCTCACAGTCGCTCCAGTGCTGCACCGCTGTCGCTCCAGATCAGTTTAGGTGTCTGTAATCATCACCATTCTGTCTGCATGTGTCTGCAGGAATTTTGAGAGCCATTATGTTCAACATGTCACAAGTGATACTGATTCTCTTCCCAAGGGTGGAGAGAAGATGGTGGGCTCAGTGTTTTGGGTGAAGTCCTCTGGGACAGTGCTTAGGTCTGTGATCTTGGTTTCCTAGGTACAGAGCCAGATGGACTCCTTCGGACAAACTACAGTTGTGTGTTAACAAATGTTGGTGCTGCTCTGCATGGATTCCATGATGTCATGAAAGGTGAGACTTGAAAAAGAACATAAAGAAGCTTCGTCCCTTTTCTGAGATCTGCCTGAATGAGATTTAAACAAATACTGCCAAGGCTAATAGACCCTAGATAAAGGCTTAGTAGCATTTGGCTTACGTTAAAGTACACAGCTTACTGCCTTCTGCTTTTTCCATCTGCTTCTTTCCTGAAGGTAAACAAAGTACTGATGAGAAACCCTTGTGTGCAGAACTTGAGCCAAAAATACATTATACTGATTTAAGGGAGGTGTATGAATTTTATCAAGTCAGACATGCTATTCAGAGGCATTTAGCAAAATACCGCACTTGTTAGAGCCCAAGCATGAAGGGACTGAGGAAACAAAGGTGTAAAGTTCCTGGAAATAATGTACTGGTTTTCCACCCTCCTGTGCATTTTTTTGTTGAGAGTACCCATTATAAATCCTGTTTTGTTCAGGAGAAACTTACAGACTGAAGGTCTGTTTTTAAACTTTCATCAGTTTTTGCTTGCCGTGTGCTCCTAAGAATACGCTTGTCGAAAGGCATTTCTTTTGCTTCTTAGCATATGATTCTGAGTCCTGACTTTTTAATTTATATCTCTGCATGGCTTTTGGTTTCTTTCCCCTCTCTCTTTTCCTTTTGGTGGCTATTGGAGTAGGAGCAGAAAGAGAGGGCAGAGCAGTTATTAAGGACTATTGGAAGTAGAGCTTCCCTTGTAGCTCAGTAGGTAAAGAATCCACTTGCAATGCAAGAGACCTGGGTTCGATTCCTGTTTTGGGGAGATCCCCTGGAGAAGGAAATGGCAACCCACTCCAGTATTCTTGCCTGGAGAATCCCATGGACAGAGGAGCCTGGCAGGGTACAGTCCATGGGGTCGCAAGAGACAGACATGACGTAGTGACTAAACCACCACCTTTGGAAGTAGCCCAGGTACCTAGATTTTTCACTGTGGTATTTAATGTATGGTTAGTGACCAGTTAATGGTTTCACAGAAAATATATTTTAAAAACTTAAGATTTTGTCGGATTGCATATATAAAATGTGTATATTGGGGGCCCTTCTATAAACTGACACATAACCTGTGTTGCTGGGAATCTATCTTAGTCCCAGTAGTATTACCTAATACCGCCTTAGTCTTGAGAATGGTCCTTTTTGAGGCTTGTCTTCAATTATAAGGAACTGTAGAAGTCGCTGTACTTCTGGAGCTAGCTCTGGTTGCAGAAATCACAGCTTGCATAGACAGATTTGGTGGCAGGTAACGATAATGAGTCCCAACGCTGCAGAACCTAGTCTGGTCCATAGAAAGCCCAAGGGACTAGAACTTTTTTCCCGTGCAGCTTTTGATTTGGGGAGCTCAGACTTAACCACAGTCTTCTATTCCAGAACTAGGCCATTGAAACCACAAACTGCTCTGTGACTACAGATTCTTTGGTTTTGTTTCCTAAGTTTTCCTGTGCTAATATTATGATTTGTTCCTACTAGTATTTTCTCTAGAATTTTGATAAAGGAGGGGCTAGAGCCATGGAGGGGGGCTATCCATTGAGAAGGATCTTAAAGCTTTATTTACATTGAAAAATCTTGATTTTATTTATATTTCTATAAATAATAATAATGTGTTTCTAAGTTTTCTGAAGGTGCTTTTGTTCATATGTGGCATTAGATGCTGAGTGGTCCAAATCAAAGGATGCTGCTGTTACCATTTGTCAAGAGCTGGTGGAGATTATGGGAGGATCAGAGGCCCCCTAAGCCCTCTTTGTGCCTCTGCTTGTTTCTGTTCTTGAAAGTGTACATAATATAAATTTAAAATATTGGGAAACATGAAGAATGGTTGGCAAGCAGATTATGGGCTCTTGCTGATAGGTTTACAGTTCAAATCTGTCTTCTTACCTAGTTGGAAGAGTGTTGTGTATCTCTCATATCTCTCAGAGTCAGCATTAACTGGCATTAACAGAATAAACTTTGTTTTTAAGAGAGCTCTTATTTCAAATCTTTTCCCTTGATCCTTTGCCTTGCATAATTGCTTGGTCCAAGTTGGGAAAAAGGAAGGAAGGCAGGCAAGCAAGCAGGCAGGCTGGTCCTAATATAAAAAGTGAGAGAGAGAGATTTATAAAAATGTGTGTCCTACAAGGAATTAAAATGGGAGTGAATTAATCTTTTAACAAGTGAGAATTGTTTGATCTTTAGTCTCAAGTCTAAAGCAGGTAGACTGATAGGAAACATTAAACAAAAATAAATCTCTAGTCTAGGTCACATGATTTCCTTGTTCTTTTTGAAGTTAAAATTTAACGTCAAGGAACATCCTAAATAATTAAAATATTTAGATTCAATAAATAAAGAGTAAACAGTTGAATGGGGAGAATTATTATAGTCAAACTACAGTAGCTTTGATCCACTAGAAGCCATGGGAGGGTTCTTAGTATTATACATCTTTTATAAGTATTTTAATTACCTATACAGTCAGCCAAGATTGCCTGCCAGCCCAGTTGTATTATAGCATTGTATACAGACAGTAAAATATTGAGTAAAACTTTCTGTGGTGTGTAGAAAGATGATGTCTACTTTGGGAGCTAGCAAGTTCAGTATACCAAAAATGTCCAGCATTCCAACTGAATTTTTATTCACTTGGCTGTCTTATGAATTTATAGAAGATAATCATTTATTTTTTAAAATATATTAGACATAATAGTAATGTACCAATTAGTTGGTTTCTTCACTGTGACAGCTGTACCATATTAACATAGGATGTTAACCATAGTGAAAACTGGCTAAGGGTATCTGGAAACTCTGTAAATTTTTTATAAATCTAAGCCTATCCTAAAAGCTTTTGTATGTAACAGTTTACATATATTTGTATATATACATACAATGTATATAAATAACACAATTTCTTAGCTTTAAATTTTAGAAAAAGAAATTTCATAAAACAGTGATTTTATGCTAAAAATATTATGATCATACCACGTTAAATCTTTCTAGTCTTTAATAAATAAATTTAAATTGTGCTGAAATATCATGGTTATACCACGTTAAATCTCTTATTTCTAAATAGTCTTATTTCCTCTTATTTATCTATAGTCTAAAATCAACTAAATTTCTTGATTCTGAATAAATGAAGGTCTTCGTATACATGCCTGCTATAACAATTAATTTCCATGTCTTGTGATCTATTTTTCGCTTTGTTGGTAGTGATAATGCTGTTGTAACTGAAGTAGTCTAAAAATTCAAAAAAATAAAGAAATAAAAATTCAGAGGAGGCTGTATTGTAAGCTCTTTATTATTTACAAATATAGTTGTCCTTCCTCACAAATCAATGTTGTCTTGCTAATTCTGTTCCCCCTTATTTTCAGGATGAAATTATTTTATTTCTCAGAGACCCAGAAAACCCCAAGTTTAGCTGTTTGGCGAGTTTTACCTACTGCTGTTTCTCTCTACATGTTTCTGTCTAAGCCTCTCTTCTATGCTTTTAGAACCACAGGCCTTTGTTGTAATTTTCTTGGACTGGAGGCAGTAGAATGTGAAGCCAGACATTGCAGTGTTCAATCCTTATTTGGCTGTGCAGACCTTTCTTATTGTTAAAGTATGTTCTGGCAAACTGGTTAAGATCCAATAAGGACTGTGGATCACCATGCCTATGTTGGCTGTTCTTTTCCAGCCTCATGGTTTGTTTATATAAGCACAATAAAAATTCTCATTTGTGCCTACTAGACTGTCAAAACAAAGTTTTTAACTGGTAAATACTGGTTAGGGTCATTTACGCAGCACAAGAATAAGGACTGACTCTCAAATGAAAGAGACTGAGACCTACATGCTCTAGGCCATAATAGTGACCCCAGGATGGTGTTAAGAGACCCTCAGTGCTCTCTATTCTTTGCATGTGGACTTGAAACCTAATTGAGATTCAGCCCAATTATGATATTTGGGACCGTCTTTTGTCAGACTTGTTTTGTAAATTTGTAAGCATAGAAATGAGAGGTCAACGGGTTGGTTGACTGTATCCAACTTGTATATAGATACTGATGAGTTTTCATTTAATTGGATTCATAGATATTTCCAAACATTATAGTCAAAAGGCTACAATAGAGCTTGAACTTCCAACAACAACCCAGAAGCTCATAACAACTAATGACTGCATCCTGTCATCAGTAGTGGCATTGACAAATGGAGCAGGAAAGGTAATTTTTCTCTGGTTTATATTGACGTTAAATTAAATTCTTTTTTTTTTTTAATTCTAGATTTTATTTTATTTATTTTTTTAATTTTATTTTATTTTTAAACTTTACATAATTGTATTAGTTTTGCCAAATATCAAAATGAATCCGCCACAGGTATACATGTGTTCCCCATCCTGAACCCTCCTCCCTCTTCCCTCCCCATACCATCCCTCTGGGTCGTCCCAGTGCTCTAGCCCCAAGCATCCAGTATCATGCATCGAACCTGGACTGGCATCTCTTTTTTTTTTTTATTGATTGACATAGTAGAAAAATTAATCTGTAAAACGATTTTAGATTATCAGCCTTTTTGGTAAAATAAAGTTGTCTCCCTTTTCCTCCTTCCTACCTAATATGTGACACAATACGGAATGCTGTTAAATGTTTGTGATGAGTAAGTGGGTCACTCACTGTTGATGTTTTAGATACCAGGTGGTCTCACTATGGATCCTGATGTATATTCAAGGTCTGCTGTACAGAAATTGGGGTATAGAAAAAGATTTATAAGACTTTTATTATATTTTGTTTTTTCTCCACCAAGATTTTTGTTTGTACCTTTGTGGTTTTGTACCTTAATTCGTACTTTTAAGGTGACTTCAACACGTCTTCTCATTGAATTCTTAATATTAGATAATGATCATTTGGATCATTAAGTACTTAATTATTGTCATAAACTGACCGGAGTGCAGTTTCGTTAAAAATTGTTCTATGTGGGCTAACTGCTTTCAGTAGATGTCATATTCTAATTGCACGTTAATGTAAGTCAAAGTTGCTTAGTTGTTTCTGACTCTTTGTGACCCCATGAACTATATATAGTCCATGGAATTCTCCAGGCCAGAATTCTAGAGTGGGGTAGCCTTTCCCTTCTCCAGGGGATCTTCCCAACCCAGGGATCGAACCCGGGTCTCCCACATTGCAGGTGGATTCTTTTTTTTTTTTTTGGTGTTGATTCTTTTTTTTTTTTTTAATTAATTTATTTTTTTACTTTAAATATTGTATTGGTTTTGCCATACATTGACATGAATCTGCCATGGGTGTACATGTGTTCCCCCTCCTGAACCCCCCTCCCACCTCCCTCCCCATCCCATTCCTCTGGGTCATCCCAGTGCACCAGCCCCGAGCACCCTGTATCATGCATCAAACCCAGACTGGCGATTCATTTCACACGTGATAATTTACATGTTTCAATGCCATTCTCCCATATCATCCCACCCTCGCCCTCTCCCACAGAGTCTAAAAGACTGTTCTATACATCTGTGTCTCTTTTGCTGTCTCGCATATAGGGTTATCATTACCATCTTTCTAAATTCCATATATATGCATTAGTATTACTGTATTGGTGTTTTTCTTTCTGGCTTACTTCACTCTGTATAATAGGCTCCAGTTTCATCCACCTCCTTAGAACTGATTCAAATGTATTCTTTTTAATGGCCGAGTAATACTCCATTGTGTATATGTACCACAGCTTTCTTATCCATTCATCTGCTGATGGACATCTAGGTTGCTTCCATGTCCTGGCTATTATAAACAGTGCTGCAATGAACACTGGGGTAACAAGTGTCTCTTTCAATTCTGGTTTCCTCGGTGTGTGTGCCCAGCAGTGGGATTGCTGGGTCATATGGCAGTTCTATTTCCAGTTTTTTAAGGAATCTCCATACTGTTCTCCATAGTGGCTCTACTAGTTTGCATTCCCACCAACTGTGTAGGAGGGTTGCAGGCGGATTCTTTACCAGCTGAGCCATAAGAGAAGCCCAAGAATACTGGAGTGGGTAGCCTGTCCCTTCTCCAGTGGATCTTCCCAACCCAGGAATCATACTGGGGCCTCCTGCATTGCAGGCAGATTCTTTACCAACTGAGTTCTCAGGGAAGACATGTTCATGTGCCTGTCATCAAAGCCTTTAGTGACTAAGATTTCTCTGAGAACTACCCATACATATAAAACTGAAAGGGCTGTATTCAGGACTATCTTAGCCCATTTATTTCAACAGATCCAACATAATTTCTCAAGAAAATGCTAATCTCTATCTGTGTTATATACCATTATTTTTCTGACAGGTTGACCTTAGTAGGAGGGAGCATACTTTTTTCAAGTGGTTTAAGTTAATCAGAAATGATCATAGATTATATTAGATATTCAGTGTTATCTTTCCCAAAGTCAGACTGGTCTTCGTGACAGTTTGCTCTTGTTTAGGGCTGTAGTTAAAGGGTGTTATGAGATTCTGTCAACTCATATCAGTGCCTACAGGACTCCTTAGCCAGATTATCCTTACTGCCTCCTCTGTAACACTTTCATCTACACGCATTCTGGAAACTTTCTGATGATGATTTTAACTTTGATTCAATTAAGGAAAATTCTGAAAAAAAGAGAATATTGACATTTTACAGGAGTCTTTGTATTTGTCACTTTTTAATGAGAACTCTGGAATGTTAAATTCCTGAATACTTCATAGTTTATTTTAGATTTACTTTGCCTGAAACCTTAACAGTTGTCTCAAGGAAAGGTTTTGATCTTCACTCAGAAATTTTTATTAAAATGGTTTTTAACTAAAATAATTATCTGAATTAAGTATTAGTTGGTGGCAGCTGAATACTTAGCTAATGTGATTTGATTAAACTAAATTTTATCATTTGTAATTTTTAAAAAACCCGCTAGGAAGGTATAACATATGCATATTAAAGAACACCTGGGGAATACAGAAATACTAGAGAGGAAAGAAAGTAAACTTTACTATATACTGCCACGACCTAAATGCAGCTTCTAGGTATGTCTCGTCTATGTCATGTAAATGGAATATACAACTCAAGATTTTTAGAGTTTTGATTTTTCTAAATACTACCTAACATAGAATTTCATTTGATATAGTAAAATATTGATGAAAAAGATAACCTTTTAGACCATTAGTGAGTGCTTACTTTTTGAGCAGTGTTTGCCAAGGTAAAATACTCTTGTTTCACAAGTCACTTGTTCTTATTTATTGAAATTGAATACTCCTGAATGTATCCAAGACTTTAATTTTTCTGGCTAATAACTTTCTTAGACGTTTTAATTTATAACACCATTTTGTATAGACTGTAGATTCAAAATCATGGCTCAGAAAAAATACAGTCATGGATCTTTGTTGTTGTAAGCAAGTGTTAAATCTGTAAATGACAAGGGTGTACTGAATTTTCAGTCAATTTCTTTCCTATTTTATTTGTAATGCACAGATTGAGATTTACAGAGTGAAATTTAAGTAGAAATTATATATTCAAGATGCTTGTGTCATTTCTTGTGTTGGAGTATGAAACAGTCAAAGTTAAGATGCAAATGGAATGTATAAACCCAAACATACATGTTTGGAGCACAGGCGCAGATTTGGTGAGGTAAACAGCTCATAAACATTGTCTACAGAATAAATCAGAACCAGCCTTGGTTTTCAGAAACAGTAGAATACACACGTCACCAGTCTGGACTGAAAATTTAAACTGATGTTGTGTTTATTATAAATCATTGCCTAAGTATTCTCTTCAAATAAGTAAATGTGGGCTTTTGAGCATGTGTTGAACTTTCATTTGCATTCTCAGTATCCTTAACTTTGCTCTGAAAACTGTTAGATATATATTTTAAATATATTATTGGAAAACAAAATCGATCTTCTTGTCACGCTTGGTTTAGATTGCATCTTTCTTCAGCAACAACGTGGACTACTTCATTGCTTCCCTGAGCTATGGGCCCAAGACAGGGAGTGGATTCATCAGTCCTCTTTCAGCCGAATGCATGCTGCAGTATAAGAAAAAAGCTGCTGCCTATATGAAGGCTTTGAGAAAGGTTTGTGAACTCCTGTTAACATTTAAATCAGAGGGAAAATCTGAAATAATTCCAGAGAATGGAAGTAGTTTCCCCACAGTTGATATTTATGCTTTATTCAATTTTGAGGAGCAGGTGCTTGGTGGGTGTTACAAGGGTGGAAGGACTTTGGAAAGTAGGATATGACGGAGACCCAAACCTCACCTCTTAGGCTGTGTTAGATTTCCGTTTCCAGCGCCTGACAGAGTTTAGGGTGAGACAGCCAGGCAGCCAATAAGTGTCAAACTTCAGGAAATCTTAAGTTTGTAGAAAAAACAAAAAAATTGAAGTACATTTATAATTTTTTCTCAATATAATGCAAATACATGATCATTACAAAAAGAAATCAGAAGAAATATTTCTGTACAAGAAGAAAATTATGGTACATCAAATTTCACCATCCAAAGGTAGCTACTGTTAACTTTGTTACAGTATATCTCTAGCTCCCTAAAATTTTAAAGTATATACATTCATGCATGTGCACACACACTATAAAAGCAGTAATTCTGGATACATACACTGTTTTAGAATTGTTTTTTTTCCTTTTAATGCATTGTGGATATTTTTATGTATCAAAAATATGTATCTATACTTATAAATTGCTATCATTTTAATGCATCTAGTATTTTATATATAGTATTTCACTCTGTAAATGTGTAATAATTTAGTTAAGCCAAGCCATCATTGCTCATGGAGTTTTAGGTTGCTTCCTATTTTTCACTGTTACATGCAACACTACATGGCATATTCTTGCACATGGAACTTTGTGTATTTGTTTTTACCTTCTCATTTCTTTTTAACTTTTAGTTACACATAATGCATAAAATTACATGACAACATTATAGGTAAATTACAATTCCTAATTCCAGTTCCTTTTCAGTGGTAGTTGTAGTTATCAGTTTGATGTGTAACTTTCCAGACTCTTTTGGAATATTTATACTCATCTGTATAAATTTTGAACTATACATAATATAAAGACTTTTCTAAATTTGTTTTTTAAAAAAAAACTTGTATGCATGTTTCATTGTGTAGCTTTCTTCATTTAAAGTAAGTTTTAGAGATCTATATCAATACATATGATGGCTACTATATTCATTTTAAACACAGCATGGAATTCTATAATGTAAACGTTCCATGGTTCATTTAGGTATTCTCCTTTCGGAGGGCATTTAGATTGATTCCAGTTTTTCACTGTTAGAATTATACTTCAATGGATAACTTTGTAAATGCCTCCTTGGGCGTATGTGTGGAATACTGAGAGGTGGAACATTCTGATGATGTGATTTGCCTATTTTAAATTTTAATATTTACTGCCAGATTACCTTTAAGGGCAGTTGTATACTCCTAGTAACGTATAAGGTGACCTAAATGTTTTAATTATTAATTCCTAAAGATGGAATTGTTTGTTCAGAGTGTGTAAATGTTTCACATTTTGATGTTTTTTTCCTGTCTACACTTCGAGAAGGTTACCTGTTTATAATTTACCAGCAATAGAGGTATAAATCTAACCCGTAAATTTCATTTGTCAATCTCAGAGATAAGAGCTTTCTTGTTATTGTTTTAACTTGCATTTCTCTGCTTATTATTGAAATGGAACGTCCTTTCATAAATTACTGTTTATATTATTCTATCAGTTCCTGCTTAAATTGTTCACCTATTTTTAAATAAATGTTCCTAATTAGGTTTGAAAAGAGCTCTCTTTGTGTTAAGGATTCTAGTCCTTTGTTTATGTTGGAAATATTTTCCCCTCAGTTTGCTGCAGTAATTTTTCAAAGTTTAGAAGTTTCAATTTTTTTTATCATCAAGCCATTCTTTTTCCTTTATGGTGATGATTCTCAGGGCAATCTTGGAAAGTCAGGGTACTTTTCAACATTATAGATGTGTTCACCTGTATTTTTTTTTTCTTTAATATTTAGATTTTTTATTTTATAATTACCAAAAGAGTTTTCTTTAGACATAAACATAAATTATATTAATCATTTTGATCACTCTTGAATATTTTATATGCACACGTGTGTGTGCGCTCAGTGATTCAGTCATGTCCAGCTCTTTATGACGCTGTGCCCTGTAGCCCGCCAGGCTTCTCTGTCCATGGAATTTTCCAGGCTAGAATACTGGGGTGGGTTGTCATTTCCTACTCCAGGGCACCTGTTTTTTTCTTCCAGTATTTTTGTGGTCTAAACTTTTTAGATTGAAATCTTCAACCCATCTTGAATTTATTTATTTTGATATACAGTATGAAATCAGGGTCTAAATTTTCTGAATTATTAGCTGGTTGTCCTTGCATGATTTATCCAGTTTATCTTTTCTCAATTGATGTAAAAATGCAACATTTGTCACATAATACATTTTTGTATGTGCTTTTATCTGTTTCTAGATTTTCTGTGTCATTCTTTTATCTGTCTATTTTGGTGTAAGTCCTATGATTTTAGACAGTGTTGCTTATAACTGGTATGACATGTTCCCCTTCATTGTTTGTTTTTTTAAGTTTCTTTTTCACATGTATTAAAGGAACTAGTCTGTATAGACACACACCTGAATTTGATTATTAAACTTCATTTAGCACTTTTATTTGTAAGGTCAGGGAAATCATGCCGCTTTTTTCTTTAATTCTTATGATGCTTTCTCCATAGCCCCTCTTGGAATCTGTGCCTTATGAAGAAGCTCTGGCAAACCGCCGGGTCCTTCTCAGCTCTACTGAAAGTCGAGAAGGCCTTGCGCAACAGGTATGGCGTTGGGAAAATCATGATGCTTGCTAAAGATGATGAACGTTAAATCCCCTGTGGAAGGTTTTTAACATACATTGAGAGATTTAAAAGGCTATGTAAGTAAACGTCTAAAATTAACACATGTACCATAAGCGTAATTCATTGAAAAACACTTGTTGATACTCTAAGTCATCCTGATTCAGTTGGTGTTAAAATTGCCAATAAAGAAATATCAGTATACTTTTGCCATGCTGATTAATAATTTAGGCTAGATTTAAATGTCTGAAGTAATAAGGCAAAAAGTGGAGAAGGCTAGAGAGTCAGTGAGTTATTTTTATTTCTTAAAGGAGCAGGAATGAAAAATTTCCAGTACTGTATTGGTCAGTTGAATTTGGAGGTAGGTGGAGGTAGGCAGTACTGGTTTTTTCAGAAGTTGGTACAATCTGACACCAGTTTAGCATTTGCCAGCAGTTTATTTACTTTAAATTTATTTACTTTACCAGGCTTGCTTTTAGTTTTAGAAATATTTCTTATAAAGAGGGCACAGATTTATGTGAGAGTGTTTTGCCTAAGCTGACCTTGTTTTCATTTTTGGATATGTATCACTTATCTTTTCAACATTAATCCGAGAGGATGTTGAAACTGAAAATTTAATCCACATAATAATTCCTAAAAAACAAAATTCCTGAGACAGTGAAATGTGGAGTATCTTAATTTATTTTGGATTTTTGTCTTATTTTATGTGAGGAAGGTTAAGGCTTGAAGCAATTAAGAAGTTTTTATCCAAAGGATTAATAACTAATAAGTGGCAGAATGGTCTGACATCAGAGCTATTGCTTTTCCCACTCTGGCACAGACCAGCTGCAGGCTAATCTGATAAGAACTCCAGTCTCACACCTGCCTGTCTAAACTGAGAACAAAAGGGTCCTAAATGCGGTACTTGGATGCAATCTCAAAAACGACAGAATGATCTCTGTTCGTTTCCAAGGCAAACCATTCAATATCACAGTAATCCAAGTCTATGCCCCAACCAGTAATGCTGAAGAAGCTGAAGTTGAACGGTTCTATGAAGACCTACAAGACCTTTTAGAACTAACACCCCAAAAAGATGTCCTTTTCATTATAGGGGACTGGAATGCAAAAGTAGGAAGTCAAGAAACACCTGGGGTAACAGGCAAATTTGGCCTTGAAATACAGAATGAAGCAGGGCAAAGACTAATAGAGTTTTGCCAAGAAAATGCACTCGTCATAATAAACACCCTCTTCGAACAACACAAGAGAAGACTCTATACATGGACATCACCAGATGGTCAACACCGAAATCAGACTGATTATATTCTTTGCAGCCAAAGATGGAGAAGCTCTATACAGTCAGCAAAAACAAGACCAGGAGCTGACTGTGGCTCAGACCATGAACTCCTTATTGCCAAATTCAGACTTAAATTGAAGAAAGTAGGGAAAACCACTAGACCATTCAGGTATGACCTAAATCAAATCCCTTATGATTATACAGTGGAAGTGAGAAATAGATTTAAGGGCCTAGATCTGATAGATAGAGTGCCTGATGAACTATGGAATGAGGTTTGTGACATTGTACAGGAGACAGGGATCAAGACCATCCCCGAGGAAAAGAAGTGCAAAAAAGCCAAATGGCTGTCTGGGGAGGCCTTACAAATAGCTGTGAAAAGAAGAGAAGTGAAAAGCATCTGAATGCAGAGTTCTGAATGCAGAGTTCCAAAGAATAGCAAGAAGAGATAAGAAAGCCTTCTTCAGCGATCAATGCAAAGAAATAGAGGAAAGCAACAGAATGGGAAAGACTAGGGAATCTCTTCAAGAACACCAGAGATACCAAAGGAACATTTCATACAAAGATGGGCTCGATAAAGGACAGAAATGGTATGGACCTAACAGAAGCAGAAGATATTAAGAAGAGGTGGCAAGAATACACAGAAGAACTGTACAAAAAAGATTTTCATGACCCAGATAATCATGATGGTGTGATCACTGACGTAGAGCCAGACATCCTGGAACGTGAAGTCAAGTGGGCCTTAGAAAGCATCACTACGAACAAAGCTAGTGGAGGTGATGGAATTCCAGTGGAGCTGTTCCAGGTCCTGAAAGATGATGCTGTGAAAGTGCTGCACTCAACATGCCAGCAAATTTGGAAAACTCAGCAGTGGCCACAGGACTGGAAAAGATCAGTTTTCATTCCAATCCCAAAGAAAGGCAATGCCAAAGAATGCTCAAACTACCACACAATTGCACTCATCTCACTCGCTAGTAAAGTAATGCTTAAAATTCTCCAAGCCAGGCTTCAACAATATGTGAACCGTGAACTTCCTGATGTTCAAGCTGGTTTTAGAAAAGGCAGAGGAACCAGAGATCAAATTGCCAACATCCACTGGATCATGGAAAAAGCAAGAGAGTTCCAGAAAAACATCTATTTCTGCTTTATTGACTATGCCAAAGCCTTTGACTGTGTGGATCACAATAAACTGTGGAAAATTCTGAAAGAGATGGGAATACCAGACCACCTGATCTGCCTCTTGAGAAATTTGTATGCAGGTCAGGAAGCAACAGTTAGAACTGGACATGGAACAACAGGCTGGTTCCAGATAGGAAAGGGAGTACGTCAAGGCTGTATATTGTCACCCTGTTTATTTAACTTCTGTGCAGAGTACATCATGAGAAATGCTGGACTGGAAGAAACACAAACTGGAATCAAGATTGCTGGGAGAAATATCAATAATCCCAGATATGCAGATGACACCACCCTCATGGCAGAAAGGGAAGAGGAACTAAAAAGTCTCTTGATGAAAGTGAAAGTGGAGAGTGAAAAAGTTGGCTTAAAGCTCAACATTCAGAAAACGAAGATCATGGCATCCGGTCCCATCACTTCATGGCAAATAGATGGGGAAACAGTGGAAACAGTGTCAGACTTTATTTTTCTGGGCTCCAAAATCACTGCAGATGGTGACTGCAGCCATGAAATTAAAAGATGCTTACTCCTTGGAAGGAAAGTTATGACCAACCTAGATAGCATATTCAAAAGCAGAGACATTCCTTTGCCAACAAAGGTTCGTCTAGTCAAGGCTATGGTTTTTCCTGTGGTTATATATGGATGTGAGAGTTGGATTGTGAAGAAGGCTGAGCACCGAAGAATTGATGCTTCTGAAGTGTGGTATTGGAGAAGACTCTTGAGAGTCCCTTGGACTGCAAGGAGATCCAACCAGTCCATTCTGAAGGAGATCAGCCCTGGGATTTCTTTGGAAGGAATGATGCTAAAGCTGAAACCCCAGTACTTTGGCCACCTCATGCGAAGAGTTGACTCATTGGAAAAGACTCTGATGCTGGGAGGGATTGGGGGCAAGAGGAGAAGGGGACGACAGAGGATGAGATGGCTGGATGGCATCACTGACTCGATGGACGTGAGTCTGAGTGAACTCCGGGAGTTGGTGATGGACAGGGAGGCCTGGCGTGCTGCGATTCATGGGGTTGATTCATGGGGTCGCAAATAGTCGGACACGACTGAGCGACTGATCTGATCTGATCTGATCTACCCTGTAGGGTCTCATAAGGATTAATTGAATTGAGCCAGTAGGAGGCAGTGTAACATGGTGAAAAGAATCAGACTAATGAACCAGACATGTGAGGTCCCCAATCCTGGCTCAGCCTTTAGCTTAGCAAGGATTCAGCTCCTGGAACTTCAGGTCTCCTCTTTGAAAAGTGAGAATTGTAGGACTGTTAGGAGGCTTCCGTGGGATACCGGCAGGAAAATATATGAACAGTGTCTGCTACGTGGTAATTGTTCAATCATTTGGTAAAGCATTTGGAATTCACTGAAAGATCGCTTTTATTTTTATTTAATTCTCAAGCTTTCATTTGCCTTGAGAATTAGCTTTTTAAAAACTCCTTATTTAAGTACAACATAAAGAAAAGTATATAAATTATTAATATATTCCAGTGAATTTTCACAAGTAAACACTTTAACCAGTAGCTAGATGAAAGTTTTGGAAAAGATATAATCTTACATGAAGAAATGTATTTAAAAAAATATTGCTGGGACCCCAGAAACCTCCCTCATGCCCCTCTCCAGTTGCTGCTCTCCTCTTTTCCAAAGATAACTATAATCCTGCATTCTTTGTTTTGTTACATGATACTGAACTTTATATTAAAAGAGAACTATGCTGCATCTCTTTCAGATCTGGCTTCTTTTGTTCAACATTATGTATGTGATATTCCATCCATGTTACATGTTGTTGTGTTTGGTCCATTTTCATTCATGTTGAGTATTCTACTGTGTGAATTACATAATTTATCCATTCTTATAGCTTATGGAAAAGGTC
This sequence comes from Bos indicus, assembly GCF_029378745.1. Taxonomy (NCBI): domain Eukaryota; kingdom Metazoa; phylum Chordata; class Mammalia; order Artiodactyla; family Bovidae; genus Bos; species Bos indicus. The sequence continues at coordinate 30,528,059 of NC_091770.1, forward strand.
CGTTTTTATTCCAGTCCCAAAGAAAGACAATGCCAGAGAATGTTCAAACTACCGTACAATTGCACTCATTTCACACGCTAGCAAAGTAATGGTCAAAATTCTCCAAGCCAGGCTTCAATGGTACGTGAACCGAGAACTTCCGCATGTTCAAGCTGGTTCTAGAAAAGGCAGAGGAACCAGATATCAAACTGCCAACATACATTAGGTCATAGAAAAAGCAAGAGAATTCCAGAAAAGCATCTACTTCTGCTTCATTGACTATGCCAAAGCCTTTGAATGTGGATCACAGCAAACTGTGGAAAATATTTAAAGAGATAGGAATATGAAGCCACCTTACCTGCCTCCTGAGAAACCTGTATGCAGGACAGGAAGCAGCAGTTAGAACATGGAACAACAGACTAGTACCAAATTGGGAAAGGACTGTGTCAAGATTGTATATTGTCACCCTGCTTATTTAACTTCTATGCAGAGTACATCATGAAAAATGCTGGGCTGGATGTAGCACAAGCTGGAATCAAGATTGCCGGGAGAAGTATCAATAACCTTAGATATGCAGATGACAACACTCTTACGGCAGAAAGCGAAGAACTAAAGAGCTTCTTGATGAAAGTGAAAGAGGAGAGTGAAAAAGTTGGTTTAAAACTCATCATTCAGAAAACTAAGATCATGGCATCTGGTCCCATCACTTCATGGCAAATAGATGGGGAAACAGTGTCAGACTTTATTTTTTGGGGGGCTCCAAAATCACTGTAGATGGTGACTGCAGCCATGAAATTAAAAGACGCTTACTCCTTGGAAAGAGAGGTATGACCAACCTAGACAGCATATTAAAAAGCAGAGACATTTCTTTGTCAACAAAGGTCTGTCTCATCAAAGCTTTGGTTTTTCCAGTAGTCATGTATGGATGTAAAAGTTGGACCATAAAGAAAGCTGAGTGCCAAAGAATTGATGCTTTTGAACTGTGGTGTTAGGGGAGACTCTTGAGAGTCCCTTGGACTGTAAGGAGATCCAGCCAGTCCATCCTAAAGGAAATCAGTCCTGAATATTCATTGGAGGGACTGATTGAAACTGAAGCTCCAATACTTTGGCTACCTGATGCAAAGAGCAGACTAAGTCCCTAATGCTGGGAAAGATAGAAGGCAGGAGGAAAAGGGGACAACAGAGGATGAGATGGTTGGATGGCATCACTGACTCAATGGACATGAGTTTGAGCAAGCTCTGGGAGATGGTGATGGACGAGGAAGCCTGGCATGCTGCAGTCCATGGGGTCGCAGCATGACTGAGTGACTGAACAACAATAGCTTATGAGTATTTTCAAGTGTTTAGTTATCATAGGGCTGCTATGGGCATCATATACCTGTTTTTTGATAAACATGCATATTTTTCTGTTGGGCATATATTTAGAAGTGGAATTGCTGAGTCCACATGGTGCTACTGGTAAAGAACCCACCTGCCATTGCAGGAGACAGAAGAGACTCAGATTCGATGCCTGGGTCAGGAAGATCCTCTAGAGGAGGGCATGTCAACTCACTCCAGTATTCTTGCCTGGAGAATCCCATGGATGGAGGAGCCTGGTGGTCTACAGTCCATAGGGTTGAAAAGAGTCGGACACAGCTGAGGCAACTTAGCATGATGCACAGGATATAAGTTCAATTTTCAAAAATCCTGCCAAACTGTTTTCAAAGTGTTCATCCCGAATTCCACCTCTCCCGGCACTGTGTGATAGTTCCAATTGCTCCATAAATATGTCCGTCTTTGTATTTCCTGTCTTTCATTTTAGTCATTTGGGTGGTCTTAAATTGCTTTTCTTTGATAAATAGTGACATTGAATACCTTCTTTTTTATGTTTATGGTATTATTCAAGTGCATATTCAAGTCTTTTTTTCTGCTGTTTCTCTGTTGGGTTGTCTGTCTTTTTGTCATTGATTTACAGAAGTTCTTTATATTTTCTGGATATTAGTCCTCCTTTGGATACATGCTTCTTTTTACTCTTTATTTATACCTTGTGATGAATAAAATTTTTAAAAAATTTTATTCTTGTTGAATTTCTCAATTTATGGTTGTGCCTTTTGCATCTTCTAAAACTGAAAAATAAAAATTTTCCTGTATCAAGTGGCTTTGTTCTCACACCTGTGAAGTAGTTTTGGTTTGCATTTCATAAAGTGTTTTTTTGGCCACTAAGTTTTGTCCACATCATCCTCTAAGGTTCAGAATTCTCTGTTGCTTTCAAGGTTCAGCAGAGTTTGGAGAAGATTTCTAAACTGGAGCAGGAAAAGGAACATTGGATGTTGGAAGCACAGTTAGCTAAAATCAAGCTGGAGAAAGAAAACCAGCGAATTGCAGATAAACTGAAGAGTACAAGTAGTGGGCAGGTGGTAGGGGTGGCCCAGGAAAAGGCTGCTGTGGCGACTGCTACGGGCCAGGAAGAAGCGTCCGCTAAGGCTGTGCCAGAACCCGTCCACAGTGCCAGTGAGGTAAGTGTCTTTTTTTTTTATAATGGTAACTAGTGGGGATCCACCTGAGTGTTCGGAGTTTACCATGTAAATTACAGGAATTTATAACAGGAATAATCCATGTGCTCTGGAAAACTCAGGTTGGTGAGCAGGATGCTCCCTTCAAAACACAACTTTATTCAATTCTCTTTGATTTTACCTGCTACAGTTCCCCATGGTAAGGGCTGTGTTTCTGGTGAAGATACACTAAGTCAAGTTATGATGATTCTGTTCTTCCATTGAAATGTTTGTGATATGGGGCTTATGTTTCTGACAAAGGAGTAAATGCCTAACTTTTTATAGAAATGACCATAAATACGTTTTAAAACCAATAGTATGGTATATTCCTAGGTAATATAAAGCTTTATGATTTACATATTAATACAGTTAGACTTCCTAAGGCAATATAGTGACAAGTTATTTTGCAGTTTTGTATTTCTTATATTTAATTGCAGTGATTTAGAAGGTAAGGAAACATCTCTACTGGAATTACAGAATTCAGAGTTATATGGAGAAAAAATTTCTGATTATAGTATTTTGCCCACCGTAAAAAAATAACTAAAAATCTAGAAAAATGAGAAATCAGGAAAGGAAGGGAAAAAAGACCCTCAAATTAGAAGGAACTCATTAAATGTATTTTTGTAAGCATTTTTTCTTGAGAAACTTGAGGGGAGCCGTGGTACTTGCTGATGGCCCTGTCCTAAGGCGTGCGATTCCCCTTATAGCTTCTGATGCTATTGAAGAGCAAGTCCTGGTCCCTTTCACATCTACCTTCTGTCTGATTCAGAGCATACTTAATAGTAACATATACAAGTTAACTTTTATTTTCAAGATGTATACAGACCTCACTGCACCTTAACAGTGTCAGAAACCTGGAATTATTGTTAGTTTTCTTAGATGTGATAATGATACTCTGATTATTTAGGAGAATATCTTTATTTTTTGGAGGTAAATGCCAAAGTACTTAGAGTAAGATATCATCATATTTGCAGCTTACTTTCAGATACTTCAGAAAATGTACACACACAGGTAAATAAAGTAAATGTAACATTGTTCATTATCAAATGTATCAATGTATTGATAATTGTATTGATAATACGTCAATAAATGTATAAATACATTGTGGGTGCACAGGTGTTTATTATCCTTTTTTGCCCAAATTTACTATGTATTTACCTATTTTCATAATAAAATATAGGAGAGGAAAAAAGAATTAAAATTCTTAGAAAAGTGGAAAGCACACCAAACTTCCCAGAGCAGTGAGCTGAACGGCCAGTATGCTCACTGGAGGATCCTAGAAGCCCGATGGCGAGGTTGAATCCTAGCCACAGGTGTTGCCCTCTGCCCCTGACAGGGAGGGTGGCTGCCTAGCAGGACATTTCACCAACAGAACAGAATTCTGGCATCAGTTTAGGTACCGTTTGGGGAAGTGCAACATTGCCAGTACTTATCTGTGGACTTCCCTTCAGAGTCCGTCTCATTGATCAGATCAGACTGAATGTTTTCATGATCTTTATTGCTAAATTATTTTCTAAAGGGCTGTATTAGTTTATACTCTTTATCAGCAGCATATGAGAAAATGCCCACAGCAGTGAGAAAATGTTTAGTTATTAGGGTCACCATGAAACCATGAAACTATCTTTAGGTCTTCTTGCCTGCTTTGGAAATAAGCGTAGAAATGACTCAGAGTTAAAATCTGTTCTCCCTGTCTTTCTTCTCAGACCATTTGTTGGGTTTCAGTAAAAATGGCTAACAGCGTTTGGATAGAGGAGATAGTGATGGTCATATCCATTATTGCCGTATGACAGAAATCATGAATGTGGTTATATATCTGAAGGGCCAGCTTGTGTTGAAAGATGATTTGTATCAAAAAATGATTGATAGGGTGATTGATAGGGTGATAGGGTGAAGGGTGATCTTCCAGAATTCCACTGTTAGTGTGCTTTTGTTTTATTTATTTCAATGTTGCTTGTTTCATTTTATTTTTTGGCAACACCACAGGGCTTATGAGATGTTAGTTCCTCAACCAGGGATTGAAACTGGGCCCACAGCAGTGAAAACACCAAGTCCTAACCACTGGCCCACCAAGGAATTCTCCTTAGTGTGCTTTCAAACAATGTGAACAATGTGAACAATGAGAAGAGAAAAAAATATTACAAGGGTTTAAGCTGTTGTGTTTAAAGTATAAACAGTCTGTTCTAAAGCTTTTTCTCCCTTGTGTTCTAGATTGGAATTTTAACCAGGACATCTGACAGTGAGGTAATATGTGCTTAACATCAAGTTGTTTGTTAGTAAATATCTGGCCACATGTTTGTTGACAAAGTCCAGCAAAAGTCAGCTTCATCTAATACATTTCTGACAATTCTAGTCAATGTGGATCCATGTTGCTTTTCTCTTGGGTCAGTGTTAACTGTCACCAACAAATCACAGCCTGTTTCTGTAATTGTCTTCTTGAATGACTTGACTTGGCAGTTTGACAGGGTGTGGCATGAGCTCGGCCATCAGCTTGCTGGTATGTGGCTGGAGGCTGCGAGCCATTACCTTCCAGTGGGCCAGCTGGCAGAGCAAGGCTTTTCAGGGGCTTGACCATCAATGGGCTTGTAGTTCTTTCCAGCCCTCAAGTGACTGACTCCAGGTCAGATTTGGCCTGTCAAATAGGTTTGCACCTTTTCGTTTTGAAATACTGCAAGTGTAAACTTACAAATAATCATTAAAAGAACACTGAAGTCATTCAGCCTAACAGTCAGAATGGTGAACTGGCAAACATAGTTCAAGTAGGTTGGTAGATTCTTTGGTTTCCTTATTGGCCTTATACTTCAGGTAATCTTGAACTTACGCATATATTTCTAAACTCAACTGAGTAGGTGCCAATGCTAGTGTAATTAGAAAACTAGTCTGGGACAAGGGCCATAAATTGTTCATTATAGAAATAGTTTAATTCGTTAGTATGTTTAGAAGCATTAGAGCTATCTTAAGATAATGTGGGGGAAAAGAATGTTCATATTTTTAGGAATGCCAATAAATGCTCCCCTTCTCCCTGTTCTCTAGTTAGTGGAAGACATAGGAGACAGGCAGATAGAGATTTTGAAAGTTAGATATGTGGCACCTAACTGAGAGACATGGCCTCATGGCTGGGGGGCCTCCCAAGACTTCACTTCTGCTTTCTTCTCTTGAAGCCACACCTTCACTGTGAGATGGGCAGGGAGCTGAATAAAAGCTTCTGTCTTGTTTAAAGTTTTTCCAAAAGGTGGGAAAACTATGATTTCCCATCAAATTTCAAATGAAAATGTAGGAAATGTCGTCGTCTTTTTATTTGGCTAAAGTGATAGTAATCTTTTTTTTTCCCTCTCAGAACGGCTTCATCCCACTGGCATTTATTCACTCAGTTACGTGTGCTCTCTTTAGGCTCCAGATGTGGAGTCTCGGGAAGACTTAATCAGAAATCACTACATGACAAGGATAGTGGAACTGACGTCTCAGCTGCAGCTAGCTGACAGCAAGTCAGTGCACTTTTATGCTGAGGTGAGTGGAGAGTCAATCGGATCAGGTGGATTTTCCTAACCTCTTCAGCAATTAGGTCACTGTCTTGGCCTCCTGCTGCTGCTGCTGCTAAGTCGCTTCAGTCGTGTCTGACTCTGTGTGACCCCAGAGACGGCAGCCCACCAGGCTCCCCCATCCCTGGGATTCTCCAGGCAAGAACACTGGAGTGGGTTGCCATTTCCTCCTGCTGTTCACCACAAAAGAGAGATCAGAGTCAGTGTGTCTGCAGTGTGGATTTGGTTAGAGTTCATGTAGGTTGGTCCACACACCAACCAAAAATCTTTATCGGTAGACTTTCTTAGGGTTATATAACATGTTTTGAACATTATTATTATAGATTCCTTGTTTTAGAGAGTTATAAGCTGGTAACATTCATAGGTGAAGGAATTTTCGTTTAGGGGAATTCAAAGCAAAGTATGTCTTTGTTTCTCTTTAGTATACTCTTTAGTTACTAAATGACAACTTGTGGTAATGAGTTTTTATAAATGATAAAATGCAAAATGTAACCTTTTTCAACTTTTAAAAAATATAAAATGTTGCTTTTTGTTACATTTTATTCTTCCATCACCATATAATTCATTTTCTTAAGAGGATTAGAAAAAGGTTATGCAAGATAATAAAATTATACAAATTCCTTGATGAAGAGGAGAAAATGAAAGAAGAAATTACAGATACCAAGAAGTGAGAAACAAATTATAAGATAGAATGGAAATTGCTCAACATATAAGGATACATGTAAGGTCTCTGATTAGAAACTTTTTCTTAAAATGTTAGTTGTAGATGTCAGACAGAGATGTATAATCCTTTAAACTGTTAAGGAAATTGACAAAGGAAAGATCAAACCCTTTACTAGAATGTGACTTTGTGATTTTCTCCTGTTCTGCAGAGACAGGGAGGTTGATAGGAAGCCAGGTGCTAGAAGTTAAGAGAGGCTTTGCTTCTCTCTTCTTGGTGAAATAAATGATATGCATAGCTTAGTGTTGCATACCTGTTTGAGAAGATGATCAGTAGTGATAACTGTTGGATTGTAGAAAAATGAGGACAGCAAGTTGGATGCTGTAGTACCCTACTGTTTGAACCATGTGGCACAGAACATCATCTTGTCCTGCTTTGGATCCCTAACTACCTTCTGAGTTACTCTCCCAGAGTTGATTGTCCTCCTCACAAGGGCCTGTGTTTTGCAGAGCTCTCTCCCTCTTTCTCTGGTTCAATGGCTGAGCACATAAATGTGTAATTAATAGAGAGTGGTTGATTTGGTTGGCTGAACTTGCCTGAAATTCTCTTATGAGGAATGAAATAAGTAACTGGGGAATTTCTGAGGATTTCCAAGAGATTTGCTTATCTTAGTAAATTCTTTTAGCACAATTGTGATACAGGAATTTTAAAATTGTTCTAGTTTTTCCTTGTCTGTAAACAGGAAGTGGTGACCCTCAATATGACTTTACTGGAATGGTCAGTCTGAGCATTTGATGTTGACACAGCATTCAAATGTGTCTCAACAGATTCTCCGTGTCAACCTCGTGGTTTATCAGAAAATTTAGTGATCCTTTTAATGGCACGCCTTCTTTTAACAATAGCATGAAATAGAATTTTTCTTTTTTCTTCTTCATGTACTGTCTCCAGATAGCCTCAGTTTAGTAGACTGCACCCCCCCGCCCCCGCGCCCCCCAAAAAATAAAAGCCAACTGGGGTCTTTAAACCGCTCTCACTTTTTTTTCCCCTCATCGACAGAGTGAGGCTGTAAAGATCTTTTGGTTCCTATGATATGGTCTCCAATAAAGGGCTTAAAACACAAGAAGAAAAGTATCTTAGAATTCATACTGCTTGATGCCATTGATCACTTTTGAAATAACCACTTCCTTTCTCATCCAGTGAACATGAATCTTGGGTAAATATAGAAAACTTCTTATACTTTTTGTAACCTGTGGTCATCAGGCTAGAGTTTGGAAAGAAATACTGATGAACTTGGGTTAGTAGATGTTTTTCCCTCATTAAACTGACGTGAGTGAGGCCCACTCACATTTCTTACATGTGCTCCAGGGTGTGGCAGAGGGCCTATGGATGGAGATTCAGCAGATGTTTGTGGGATGAAGGGAGGAAGTGTGGTCCTGGGGATTGTTTTCTAGTTACCTTCCCTGAAGTAAATTCGGTCTGGGGAAATGCTTCCTGAGATTATGGTGTGTTTTCTGATTTCGCAGTGCCGAGCACTCTCTAAAAGGCTGGCCTTGGCTGAAAAGTCTAAAGAGGCACTGACAGAAGAGATGAAAGTAGCCAGTCAGAGCATTAGCCGACTTCAGGTGAGTTTCACGTTACCTACACAGTGTGTTTTTTCATTGAAAGTTCTTAGGCTGAAAAATCAGCATTTCCCTTCTAAAATGGTGACATTTGACCTCTAGATATAATACTTTTCTTACCATTTTATTTCTAGCTCATTTTCAAGTTACAGCTCATTTATGGCAGGCAAGAAGTGGTTGTATTATTTGTTTCTCTAGTTTGATTTTAATTATAAATAGTTTTGTAGTCAGCATTTCTTTAAATAATACTTATTTATCCATAGTCCTTCCTTTTTCTCTTCCTCCCAGTTGATAATCCCTGTCATGGCTGGCTGGAAGTTTATTTTCTTCATATGACTCAATTCCTTCTCTTTATTGATTCATAAAACTGACATAAACTGAAAGATAGGGCTTCATAATATTCCTTCTTACTCACTGCTTTGTTTTACAGCCTTGTTTCCAGAAGCCTTTAGTAAATATAAACATGCTACAGGCAAAGAAATAACTCATTAACAGCAATACACACTTCCTTCTGGTTTCAGATTCATATATAGATTTTCTAGAATCACAAGATTAGATGTTAAAAGGCCAAAGAGAGCCTGAGAGATGAGAGGAGAGAGGAAGGTGCTTTTTCTAGGGAGAGTCATGCCCAGAGGGCTGTGGGATCCCCATCGAGTGTGGGATGGTGGGAATGTGCTAGAGACCACCTTCTCCGCCTCACCAGAGGCTCAGGAAAACCTGAGGGAAAGAGCATGAAGCCCTCTTGTTTTTTTTGTTTTTTGTTTTTTTTTTTGTGACACTTTTATACCTGGCATAGAAGGAAACTCATTTCTGCAAAGAAATTCAGAACCCATTTTGAAGGTTGAGAAAAACTTCTTCCCCATTTGTACTTGTTCTCTTGTTAGACCTGTGGCTTAACCTGCTTCTTAATTGATCAGATAGGTCATCTTGATAGGTTGCTTTTCCAACATTTTTTTTTTTTTCTTAAATTAAAAGAACTTTCAAGTGGTATAACTGGTGGAGTTTTGCTTTCTCTTTTCTTTTTTCCCTGGCCATTCAGGATGAGCTGACAACTACCAAGAGGAGTTATGAGGATCAGTTAAGTATGATGAGCGACCACCTGTGCAGCATGAACGAGACGCTATCTAAACAAAGAGAGGAGATTGACACACTAAAGATGTCCAGTAAGGTAGGGGAGGGACGGGCCTCTCTGAGGAGTAATAGTTAATATTTAATGTGTTTCATGTAAGGTACTTCATTGTTGAGTGTTTCAGGAGCAAAGGATTAAGAGATTTGAAGTGTTTATAAATCATTTCACTTGTCCTCTTATCCGAAAGTAAAATGAAGATTGTTTGATTGAGTTACAAGTTGAGAGAAGGTCTGACCTCCAGGTCCTAACTCTGTGTTGCTTGCTTTTTGGTATTTGGGGCAATTCTGCTACTGTTGTGTTAGTTAGGAGCACTCTTAAGAGGGTTTATGATGGGGATTACTCTTTTATTTATATGAATCTAAAACGGTCTCATTGAAAAGTAACCTTCTTAGCAAATTTATTCTCATAACATATCCATATAACCAAGGGCTATTTTGTCCTTTTAATTCCAAAGACTTCTTAAATTTCATTTCCAATAAAGCCTCTGCTTGTCCAGGCTGGGGTCAGTAGATATGGGTAGTGTTTTTGTGTTGAAGGGCATATCCATGTATCATGTATCTTTGTTGTATCATTATACACACACACACACACACACACACTCTTACCATGAGAGGTAGGCTTCAAGAGGCCAGAGAGCTGGTTTCATGCATGATCTCAGATGCTTGGCATATTTTGATAACTCAGACAACACCCTGCCACCAGCAGCTTGGATCTGCTGTGTCCAGCCTGTGCTCTTTACAGTCCACGCTGCCCCTCACTGATCTTGCAGGTATGTGCTGAGTTCCTGTTGCGTGCTGGCCCTGGGAAGGACATAGAGATGAACATTTTCGCATCTGCCAGTGGTGGTGCAGAGCTGCATCCCGCTCAGTTGATGTCTCCTTGGAAGTGTATCATGTTAATGCACTAGAATTTGCCTTACAGAATTTTGTTTCTCAGTGTAGTTTGGTGGTATTGATTGGCCTCTGGCTGCTTCGGAGAATGTTTGTGATGCTTTTCTGGGACATTTTGTGATGGTTGTGACTGGCCTATGTGGTGCTGATTAGGGTTCTCTGGTTACTGGTGCTTGGGGAAACTTGGGCTTGTAGGTAAAGGGTAGGGTATTGGTCCTTTTGAAGAATGCCTCCTTAACCCTTTTGGCCTCTTGGTATTCCATCAGGGCAATAGCTGACTCATGTAGAAAGCACATGCGTTAGTGGGAGTAGCAGGAAAAAGCCTGCTTCTAGCACCTAACATTTGAAGAAAAGTAGCAGTCATTATAGGGAAAGTTTTCAGACCTCAGAGCTGCAGAGGGCATTTGGTTCTGAATTGAGGAGGGTTAATGTTGGGGATAGGCGCTTCCCTGGTGGCAATCAGGAGACCTGGGTTCGATCCCTGGGTCTGGAAGATCCCCTGGAGAAGTGAATGGCAACCCACTCCAGTATTCTTGTCTGGAGAATTCCAATGACAGAGGAGCTTGGTGAGCTAGCAAAGCTCATTGTCCCAAAGGTAATTAATTGTATTGCAGTCACTTTGGAAGTGAGGAAATTTTTAAGCCCTCTTGGAAATTTTTAATCTAGTCCTTAGAATATCTGTGATTAATAAAGCATAGAGTTAGCGATCCTTCTTTACTTTCTAGTTTCTGTTGTTAACCTTTCTTTGATCTTTCTGTGGTCCCTATATTTTGTCCCCCCCACACCACCCCCCATTTATTAGTCATTTAAATTGCTATAGCATCAGACAGCTGAGTTGACGTGGTCTCCATTGGATACCAAGTAAACATCCTGAAGCCATTTGTTTGCTGTTATCTTGCTCTGAATGTCTGTGTTTTGTAACCATTTCCCACATTTATATGCAATAGTTAAATGTAGGAATTAAATTAGAATGCTTTCCCTAAAAGTGAACTTCTCCAGAAAAAAGAAAAGTTACATAAAACTGGAAAGTCCAAATCTCTGTATATGAGGGAATCGGGAATTAAGACATTTTCCAAGTTGCTCTCAGCTGGTATCTGAGCTTCCTTTTATCCTGAGATTATCTTTGCCACTGAGATGTTAGTTGGCACATATTAAAAATAAGTTCTTATTAAGACCTTTTAAAAGGTGTTCATTTTAACAGCAAAGGAACAAGTTTAGGCTAAAATATTTTATTCAGCTTTATGAAATCATAAAGTACCTTGTCTTTGAAACAAAATGAATATATGAGGTTTGATAAATCCAAGATATGCTTTCTTTTCTTTATTACCTGTGCTCAGACACCAGGGAAATAAGGTAGATGGAGAAAAGTGGGGAGAGTGAAAAGTAACAAACTGCTCTGTGATTCCTAAATAAAAGTTAGCGATGGAAGGTTATCAGCTCTTCTCCTTCTTGGAAGCTAAAGTTTTCCACAGTGAACTATGGCTTCCAGACAGCTTGGTCTCTAAACTGTGTGGATGATTTTTCTAGAAGTTGGCATTCTTATTGTTGATATTTTTCTTTGCACAGGGAAATTCTAAAAAGAACAAGAGTCGATAGTTTACGGATAGCGGGTTGGCGACTTCTTTCCAGAGCTGCTACTGCTGAGCGGAGCTGCGGGGCCGACCCTCCACGTCCAGTGCTGGCCGCCTTCAGGAAGCTGGAGTGTTGTTGGGCCTAGTGAAGTAGTCAGTGTTGTAAATGGCCTTGAAATATTTAAAATATATTTGTAATCAGTAAGGCAAATACAGAATTTGATGTTGACAGTAAAATGGAAAACAATACACATACCGTGGATATTGTAGGTTTCCTTATGCTGTTTTTACTGTGCACTTTTTAAAATTAGGTTTTAATTTCAGTATGTAAGAACAACAAATATTTTGTATATTTTCAAACTCTATGATATGGTAATCAATTTGGTATCTATGGAATAGATATATGTTTCTGGATAAAATGCTTACATTGTCAAACTGTCATTACTTCTCGCTATAATTGAAAACAGTCTCCAATTCCTTTTGAAGACTTATTCATTCTCTCTGTCTCTCTTTCTCTGTTCTGGAGGGACTGGGCCTTGAAAACTCCAGATCTTGTGGTTTATTATCATTGTCTTCGGCTCTTCAGTACCTTCTCTGTGTTGGAATAATAGCTTAAGGAAATTGATGTCAATAAATCCATACATATATCAAACTTTCAGTCTTCTGAGAATCTGATGAAGGAAACTGAAACGTACTAAAGTAGGCTTCACAGAATTACCAAATCCCAGTTGATTTAGATATAATCTTTCTAATCCTTCAAATTGGAATAATTGTACAGTTAATCCTTTATTAAGGCTTTGAGTACCTCTCAAGGTACTTGTAACTATACTTCAGGCAAGGTTGCTAAGCCCTTTCAGGCTCCTATTGGTTTATTTCATAAACATTGTGTCATTTTAGTGTACATTTCAGAGGTGTCTCTCCCAGCACCTCCCTCCCCAAGTCTTTAGTTAGTTTCTCTTTTCCTCGGAGTCTCCTGCACATGCCCATTTCACTCCATGTCTACATCCCCAGACTGAAGCCCCTCCTTTCCCACCTCCCTGCCTGCAGCTTCATCTCCTTTGAGCCTCTTCACTGGGCAGTTGCTAGTCACCCTCCAGAATGCACTCTGTTTCACCTCAGTGCTCAGCACCGCTTCCCTCTGTGCTCAGCACAAAGGCCAACTCCTTGGCCCCCTGTTCTTGGCTGCCTGCTGTAGAGACAGACTGGCCGTTGTGCCCAGTCTTCACAGTAATGGAAGTATTTGAATCCTGCCTCAGGGATCTCTGGGTGAGTCCAGCTCGGTCCCATTTCCCCTAGCCCCTTGGCCCTTTCTGTTTTGTGTGATCTGTTCATTTTCATTCTCTGTCACCTGAACCAGCAGTGTTCACTGTAGCTGCGCCTAAGCCCCCA